>NC_142104.1:32804790-33127769 GCF_056152115.1 Neolamprologus brichardi
AGCAGAGAGCCTGTATTGATTATGTCAGTAAGTGATACTAGAATGGGGGTAGTTGTAGGAGACGGGGGTGGAGGTAGGTGGCCTAGATTAAGGTAACAGAGATACAGCCTCATGGAGATTCTGGCGTGTAGGCGATGTTACTAGTTGGCTAACCAATTTTCTTGCATGTTCTGCTCTGTCACAGAGGGCTGAATGCTAACAAATGTTTACCAAATAAAGCCCAATATAAGTGGGTGGATGGATGGATTATTCATTGCAGATTGACTACTGAATTCATAGACTTCCATCAACCTTCTCTGACTCAATAGACTCATCTTAAGGAAGACCTTGGACTGTATAAACACAAGCCACAAATCTCATGAAAAATTATAGCGAGAGTTTGGGCATTTTAGATTATGAAGACTTTGTAAAGAGCTTTACTGACTTTAGGATCTGTACATCACAACAGAATAATGAAGCAGATCTCTGTAGATCTGTTTACCAAACAGCGATGCATCTGTATATATGTAGCACATCTGTATATTTGTTTATAGTACATCTGTATATCTGCCTGTCTGTATAGCAATATACTTAACTTATTTGTACATAATCTGTTCATTATTATGTTCTCACCTTTTATCCTAACCTTATCTGTATATAATCTGCTCTTATTGTACTTACTGCTCTTGCACTTCAGATCTGATGCAAACCGTATTTCGTTACCTTGCATTTATACAAAGCTGAATGCTAATCCTAAGTAATCAAACTGCTGATCATTGTTTGATTATCCAACAGTCATAAAAAAAGAAAAAAATCGTAACTTATGCGAACATATTCTTCCATGCCATCCTTTGCTCTTCATCTGCTTCTCTTGGGTAATAAATTTAAACTTGATTTACATTTATATACCACAGAAATGAATCCAGTGGGCACTTTGCTTGCCTCAGTGTATTAAACTCATTTTCCTCTCAATCCACCAGATTTTCAAACCAGCATTTAACTAACTTTAGTCAAAATGTTATCCAAATGTACAATAACACACAATTGTCTCTTTCCAGTATGCCAGGTTTGCACACAATAAAAAAAATAAAAGATACTCAACTATGACATGATTGAGATTATATTATATTAGACAATATATATATATATATATATATATATATATATATATATATATATATATATATATATATATATATATATAAAATTGTCTAATATAATATAATCTCAATCATGTCATAGTTGAGTATCTTTTATTTTTTAATTTTTTTTGTTGCACCCCTAAAATATATTTATTTTAGGGGTGCAACAATACTCGTATCGATATTGAACTGTTCGATACAGTACTTTCGGTTCGATACGCATATGTATCGAACAATACAAAATTTTTAATTTATTTTGTCAACTTTTCTTCTGACGATGCTGTCTGTGTTGAGAGCTCAGTGGATCTGCGTTCGACTACTCCGCCTAAAGCTGCACTGTCAAGCGTAGATCCACTGAGCGCAGCGCAAGCTAGCAAGACAGAAGCTAAGCTCGTTGCAACATGGCAAATTAACCTCCCCCACCCTCATTCAGATGTGGCCTTTAGAACTATTTTGGTCTTCATGTGAAGCCTGACCCTGAAGGTAAGCGTGTCATGGACAAAAGTAAAACAGTATGTCGGATGTGCCACGCAGTGCTCAATTACATGGGTGGGAACTAGTGCGTTAGCGCAGTTAGCTCGTTAACGTGTTGACAGCGTCCAGCCCCACGCACGGGGCGATCCGAGGTAGCTCGTTAACGGAGATTTGCCGTGTTATGGCGTTAAAGTCATTTTAACGAGATTAACGCTGACAGCACTAGTGGGAACACAATGAATATGACTGCACATTTACTCCGACATCATCCTAGTGCAAAGACAAGTGGAAGCAGACAAAAACAACAAGCACGCATGCTACAAACTTTACCCGAGTCATTTAGACAGCCGTTAGCACATGATTCTCCTTATGGGGACCTGATATGTTTAATATGCTGCTGAGAATATAGCCCAGAAGAAGCGTATAGTATAGCTTTTATTTTGGAAAGAGCCATTTCTCTGTAATAAACTCTCTTTTCCAAAGATGAGTGATTTCGCGATCAGATTTATTTATTTTTTTATTACTTTGTTGTTTCAGCAACATTAAATTTAAAAACTGTACTTTTGAGTTAAAATATATATTTATAATTTTAATAAATGACAAATTAAAAAAGCATGAACATTTTTACATTTTTTTGTATCGAAAAAATATCGTATATAGTATCAAACTGAACTGTGAATTTTGTGTATCATTGCACCCCTAGTATATATTTTTTTCTTAAAGATATATATATATATATATATATCTTTGTTCTAAAATAAACAAGAAAAAAAAGAGAGCTTTCCCCTCTTTCTTACTGCCTACTAACACCAGCTGCCATCTATTTACAGTGATTATAAGGCAAAGTCACATGAAAAACACAGCTCTAATAGCTAGCTTAGTGGTCTCCAAGGAACTGAATGGCTCTAGTACAGCAGAGTTCCATGTCTGCAGCACAGCCCTCCAAAATAATGCTGAGGCAGTAGTCTGCAGCTGTAAAGGCCACATGACATGATCCCCTGGGACAACAAACTCTAGATTCTGAATACATAATACCCTATTGTCATATAAAAGTTAATTATCCCAGCGGTATTGTCATTAATGCCATTACACAACAAATGAAGTCTGGATGTAAGAAGAAAGTCTGCAGTGTATAAGTAAAACTGTTCACTTTTTTTAAACATTTGTGTATATTCCCCTAAAGGTAACTTCCTATCCACACTGTTTAGTAGTTAGTGAACCAAAACTGAGTATAACAATCACAGGAAAACAAACCAATTTACTCTACCTTAACTGACATCACACCACAGAGTGTTACTGCACATTTTTATACAAGTGCAATCAAAGACATTCTGAAAGCAAAAATCACCACAGTTAATTCCTGTAGACTATACTGGATTTTTAAGTCTTCATCTTCCATTTTATTAAAAATGACTCATATTTTGGTCATTAAAGGTAAATTCAATGTTGGTTTATAAAGTTCTGCATATTCCAGGAAAAAAAGACAATTTTTTTTTCTTTGTTGTGAAAGTCAATTCAGTGTGCCTAGTTTGTGGCAAGGCGCTGGCAATAATGAAAAAGGCAAATGTTGAGTGCCATTACAGTTTGAAACATGCTAAACTTGATGAGTTGAGCAGACAAATGCACTCTCAACTCAAAATTAACGCACATCTTTTTGAGTTTGAGTGCTCAACAAGCAGCTTTCACACGACCACAGACTGACAGCGACAATATTATGTGTGCAAGTTTTGAGGTGAGTGTATTAATAGCCAAGAAGCTGAAATTTCATTAAGCTTAGTACACAGTAGTTATAGACTTTTTTCTTGGTCTTTCGTTTTTGCATCCCTATGGCCCTCGGAGAAAATTTTAAATGGCCTTTCATATTAAAAAGGTTCCCCTCCCCTGCCGTAAACAATATCATTTATTCAAGTATGGTTTATAATTGATCTTTGCCATTTAACAACACAAAGCTAAAAAGGAACACATGTAACGTGCAGCACATGTAAGCAGAAAGCAGCTGTCAGATCAAGTACAGCAACAAGCAGTCAAAATTTGCCAATTTACACCTCTGTGTTCTGTAGAAGTTATTTATACCTCAGATTCAACACTTTGCTGATTGGCTTAAAGCACATTGACCTGAGATTGCATTAAGATGCAGAGAAAAGCAACTGCAGAGTCTGGAAAGGTGGTGTGAGGCTGGGGGAAGGTACCGGCGGCAGGAAACCATTGCCTGATTCATCACTTCGTGGTCAATAGATTACACTGAGAAAGACTGTATTGGAAAATCTCTTTCATGAATAAAATCAGATTATTTATTATGAAAGGCACAAGCAGTGTCATGGTCTAATCTCCTTATCTGATGGAGGTTAAATACCTACACAAATGCTACAGTGGATGGGGTGGGACGCCATAAAGATACATCTAATTAACACATGTGAACTTGTAATAATTAATATGTACCTGTATGCTGCAGGTGGGCATTTATGTTTGATGTAAAAAGATTTGTTTCAGCTAGAAATTGAAAAATAAAATGACTAATACAAGTTATGACAATATTGGCAAACTGCTAAAAGAAAAATCTAATTTTCCTTCCAGAAAAAAAAAGCTTTGAGCTTATTTCAAACAATGGATCTCTAGTACATTGATCATGTCACAGTGCCAGTTGTGATTTCTTCAGCCCTGCAGGCAAAAAGCATCCAGCAATATGGACAAATACAGGGTGGAAATCTGTTTTATTATAAAGGTGGCCACTGTGGCAAAAGTGAAGAGTCCTTCACTTTCTTTTGTCTGAAGCTTCCGACTATAACAACTGAAATCCTCTCCAAATTTAAACTGTTGACTCATTGATGGAGGTGGGGGTAATCTTAGGGTGCCTGTGGAGTGTTTGTGTGTCTGGAGAAGATTGGCTGGAGGAACTCGAGGAACCTCCGGTTCCCCATTTGGGGCTACAAATTAAAAATACCTCCAACTCCCAATCCCTCCTTATCACTTGGAAAATTCCTGGTGTGTAAAATTGAATTCATGTGGTATTTCCCAAGATGAAGAACACACAGAGGATTGGAGAATACATAACACGGAAAAGCTGGAAGAGCCCCACCTAAACACATTGCTCAATCCCTTTCTTGTACACGCATGCAGACAGACACGCAAGCACACACTGCAAACACAAGATAACGGGGTCTCTGTCTTTCTAGAACAAAGACTTTAGTGGACTCACATTAAGGCCACAAGCCAAAGAAGGACTCCCTTCGAGTATTATAAGATGAAATTCTGCTGTTGCATGTGTTCACACTGCAGCAGAGACAATGGAAATGAATGGAACAGCCATTTGGTTTTATATCAAAAATCTCACCTTCTTATTTCCATCTATTCCAGTCACAACATGAGCACAAAGCTATCCAAACAGGTGCTGCACATGAACTTAATCTAATAATCTAAAAAGAAATTATATCCACTGACAAGAAGCCTTCAAGAATAACTGTCCATTGATCAGAAGCAATAAACAGTGAAGAAGTCTTCATGTCTAAAAAGGGTTAACTTTTAAATAAGCTCTCCCCCCAGTATGACAAACACTGCTTCTCAGCTTTAATTATAACCTCATTATTCACTGAAATAACACTGAAGACAAAAGAGTCCTTAATGTACAAAGACTGCTCCTAATTCACGGCCACCTGCTAAAATGATTATTTTTTTTCTCGTGTGAACACACAACGGTCATAGCAAAGAAGAAATCCCATCACCGCAGGAGAGAGCTGAAGCACCTGTTCATCAGCCGAGCACCTCCCCTGAAGCAGACCGAGCCAGATCCTGCCCACTGACCCCCAGACAGGGATTACAATGTTGTGCAGGTCAGGACAGCAAGACCATCACACACCCTGCTGGTTGTGTTCCTGACACAACCAGCACTTCTTCTGTCCGAGCTGTCACACATAGCACAAAAAATGAACTCTAATGAAAATTTAGAAAAATTGACATATTGTTGATTTGTGTGTTTCAAGCATAGCTTTACACTCTCGCTGATTACTGTTTTAAAAAAAAAGTTAATCATCGGTTTTTCAGAACGTTTTCTTTCAAGCAGGGGAGAAAATTAATGGAGGCCTAAGGAAAAAGTACCATCTTAAATGAAAAGAACTGTTCATGCAAATAAAACTGGGGGGAGAGATTTGTAATTTTATGTGCACACTTGCATTTCATTTGATTAATTCATATTTTATTTCGTTAGAGGAAATTACGTTGTAGTTTCCACATATTGATTCCACAGTACAACTGCTGTGTTTGACTCCAGGCAACAAAGTGCTTTCTCCATGAGTCAAGTTCAAGGAAAACTGTGCGTGTGCTTTGATGTGGCAAGAGATGATTTTCCAACCATTTATGTTTAGTTAAATTAATTATTTATGTCATTCAAAATTGATTAACGACAAAAAAAATGGACACCGTGTTAAGCAGTATTATTGTGGTTGGTCTGAAGAAGGTTTCTTTCCAGGGTCATGAAGGATGTCCTTCCTGACTGGAAGCTGAGTGGGCATGTGGTATTCGAGGGGTCTGACTTTTAAGAGGCCTGCACAGCCAATCGTGATATCCCATAACCAAAGACCAGTCCATCCCACTAGCCGCTGCCACCTGTCCTTCACCCTCCCTCAGGGTGTATGGAGAGGGTGATGGCCAGATGGCTCTTGAGGGCCAAGCAGCCTCCTTAGTGGAGCATCCTCCCAACCCCCAGCCTCAGAGCTCCATGCCTGGTCCCAGCTCCACCCTCTGACCCCCTCCTCCCCCATCCTCTCCCATCCACGGTCCAAACCCCTGAGCCCCAGTGCTCGTCAGTGCTGCATGACTGGGCAAACACAGTCCTTCACTAAAATAAATCCCCGTCTCTCCTCCGCAGCTGCCTGGTTTGCAAGACACGTTTAGTCGGTGGCTAAGAGAGCCCTCATCTCTATTGGCAAACACTGTTCATGACATTAAGACGTTCACTATCACAAAGTGCCAGATCCTGCTCTTTCTTTACAGCTTAAACACAAATCTTTAAAAGAAAAACTGTTTGTTTCAGCTAGCTGCTAAGTTTAAATAAGGTAATGAGCACTACAAGCCACGGTGATCACTAAAGATAGTGATCACTTATCTAAGTGCTACAGTCGGAGGGCAGCTAGCAAGGAGCAACTGTTATAGTCGGATAATGCCTACAATAGGATCTAAACAATCTCACAAGGCTGCTCATTTGTCATCATGCTATCCTATCTCTCTGATATTACATTCAATTAGTTTCAGATACCAGCAGAGCAGGGCGCTTGGCATGAACAATCAATCAAACCCTGTCAATGACAAATTGTCACTCCTCTATTGCTCTCCATATCTAGGCAACAGGCCAACATAACAGTGGAGAGATGATTCAGGACCAAATCTAATGGATGTCTCCACTTGGGGTCATATTACTGCAATGGTTCTTTTTGAGAGAAAAACTGAAGTCTCGTTATTCAAATCTGTTTCATGCCAGCAACAAATGATCATTTTTAGTGGTTTTAAAAGAAAAAAAAAGATTAAAAAAAAAAAAAGCACCTTATAGAGCAAACAGCAGAGATGTGTCTATAAATGCTTATTTAAGAGACAGGCCCAACTGTAGAAATCTGAGTGGTAGCACAGATGTTGTAGTCCCAATGAACAGGTTGGCAGATTAGGGAGGGTACGGCTACAGTGACCTTGGGCATATGTCTACCTAAACATCCAGGGTTGGAGAAGCCATTGTAGAAAAAAATGTTAATTGTTTATTTATTCTTTTCATGGTGCTTTGGTAATCTTCAGGATAAAACTAAAACATTCACAATGAAACATAACTATTTCATTTCATCTGGACATAGATTTTTCAGTGGGAGAAATGTTTCGTCACCCATCCAAGTGACTTCTTCAGTCTCAGCTGACTTATAAACGATCAAGGAACTGACCTCACAGCCCATTGTTCATTCAGTGGGCTAGTGTCAGTCATTGTGCAAATGTACTGTTTATAAGGTTGGGGAAACCTGCAGTCAGCTGAGCCTGAAGACGTCACTTGGATAAGTGCTGAAACGTTTTTCCCACTGAAAACAGAATCAACATTTTTGGGATTTGATTACCTGGATGATTGAGCATGCATCAAGAACTCTTTCAGCTCCAAGTATTATCAAAAAAGTAGGCTTTCCCATCTCATATTTTCTTCATTCATTTTGTGGGCTGAGCATGTACTACGGATGAATCTACTTCAAAACTATTTTTACTGCCCAGAGTCACACAGAGAATACCTCAGTTTATTTAATAAAACCTTCAACTGATATCAACTGCATATCTAACCTGCTTTAGGCATGCTTACTGTAGTAGCTAAAGAAAAGTGTCAATGAGCTACTATTCTTCATCATCTGCAACTGTGAAGATGGATGGATTGATAGATGTTCACCCAGCTTACTGGGATTTAAAAAAAATTAACTAAAACAAAGTCTGATATACTACTGGTATTAAATAAGAGTGCAACTATCCACCATAACAATAATAGTTAGGTCTTTATTTATGCATGTGTCATGGTATGCTGCTTCCATAAACAGCTGAAACTAAACAAAACACTGTCAGCTTAACTACTATAGGGTCAGTATCTCATCGAACCGTTTTAAAGCTGGAATCACTAGAGGCTGTCATCTGTGGAAAGGAAACTCGAAACGTCGCTAACAGGTCTCTCCCACTGTGTATAAACTGTGTCCTGAGATTGCAGATTAAGTCCACCCTATGAAGAACATAAACAAAAGCCATGTAGCGTTTCCCACTCCTCTGTGATTCTTAGCTAATTATGAGGCTGTTAGAGAATAACTGCAGCAGATCAACACGCGCATCCACTGTAAACACCTCATTATCCTACAGAACCCCACCCAACCGTATCAAACACTCCTTAATGAGCAGTCAGAATAGCTGGTGAAAATAAATACATAATTTCCAGCAGCTCTGATTGAGCAATTAGTGTCAGAATCCTTTTCATTCTCACGTAGCTGAATCAATAAGAGATTCCATTACACAATTCTCTCTGTCACCTTCTGAATGCCCTTCATCATCTCTCGGACTTGCTAGTGAGAGGGCAGAGGTTAAGATCTAATGTCAAACCAGTAATGAAATCTTGCCCACTTTTTCAATTAGTGCTTTTTTGACTGTCGGCTTGAGGCTGGTGCATTTTTTCAGCATAATGAATCCTGATTTGCGTTCTGTTTCTATGGATAATAGAAATGTTGGAAGTGCTGCTTTCTCACCAAACATGTAGACAGCTTTAAAGCATGGCTAAGAAAAACAGATTTAAGTCAACACTGCCTGAACCTTTACCATATGTTTGACATTTGTGTTGTAAATGTGTAATGTCTCAACAATCAAGTGCGAGGTCAGGATATAAATCAGCCAGCAGTTAAATAACAGAGAATTCAGTGTTTCATTAGCACTCTCTCAGGAGTGAGGCTGTATGGGAGGCTGGGATATCCCACCTACCAGCAGACGCAACAGAATTGTTCATTAAAGATCAACTTCTTCTCTTTTGTTGCTCTTCAATAAATTAAGCATGCCTGTCTAGACCTCTAGTTCACAATCATTGAAATCTCTACAACCCAATTTCACGCTGGCTCCCGCAACTCTGTGTTACAGAGCAGAAACAATGCATGAATTCAAAATGATGAATATGTGCTGCAAAGTGTTGTTGTCAGGGGAAACCCAACTTTTATCAAAAATGTGGGGCAACATTTTCAAAGTTACACATTACATTCTCATGGTTATAAAATTACCTATATCTGTGTTAGAGGCAGCTTTTGACTCCCAAAAGACGTTATGTTAATTACAGTTTTAGCCGAGACCTAATGGAGAGGTTGTTGTCTGTCCAAGGATCATCAGATAAAACTTTTAATGTGACTTAATTTTATGGCAGTTTTTACTGAGTGTTGAACTTTCCGCTTCCACTTGTAGGTTCTTCAGTGTTGTTAAAGCGTTAAGGATGAAACTCGTCACTACTTCAACAACAGTGGCACAGCACTGACTTCCTGTTCTTCAGTATCCTTCAGTGGTATCCCAGAAAAGGAGAAATTCATTTCTATCCAGTAAAACTTGTAAGAATTAATTAACCTAATGGCTTTTGCAAAAATGCTGCTAAGTAACAGTACAATTGCAATCCTTTCTTGCAGTTGGACAATTCCTAAGACTAAAGCTCTAACCTCAAGGAGTTCATGTTCAGTGAATAGCAAGTGGCTACAGGTTTCTGATAGTAACAAAAAACAGTGTTTCTCTTTAATAAAACATCATTGCAACACAATAAAATACATCCACGATTCTCTAGTACTTCCCGTGTACGTCCATGATTGCTACTCAGTGAACATTAATATATGAAGCAGGGGACATGTGACATAGTACATCTACAAAGAGAACAAAATCCAATTACCTCCTACTGGGGAGAGTATCACATATAGGATCTTGAACCCACACAGCCTAGGTAATTGCCAGGGGACATTGAATCTCTGCATGAAAGCCTGAGGTAATTCTCTCACAATGGATAGCTGTGTGTCAACGTTACTACATCAGTGCTTTCAATTTATGTATGTTGCTTGATGTCCATTAAGAGGGAAGGTGAATATTGGCCCAGTGTAGCGCAACCTTTGTCTTTAGGGACGGCCAAGCGTCTGGCCTGCTCTGTTTTCCTATTGATGATGCCGTCACATTTGCAGCTGGCTTCTAATGAACTAGACGTGTCGCTGCTGAGAACTCACTGAGCATGCAAAGGGCACCAAAAAAAAATCACTTTATGAATGATATCAGGGTTAGTTACCATAGCAGCAATGAAGCAGATGGAAAAATCCAGATAGGATTTTTTATACCCCCCCCCCCTACTGCCTGGACATCTTCCTCTTCTTTTTATACTGCTTTGTATCAGAGATGTAATGAGGAGAGATAACCTCTAAGGGGCCACACTTTTTATAACCTTATTTTTGGGGCAAAGTCAGCAACAACTTTTTAGGTTTTATGACTGGTGCATCGATATATACAGTTTCTCTGTCCTAAGAATTATTGAGTTAAAACAATTGGTTATATTTACAGGGTATGTCAATATAAAGTTATATACTTACAATGTTTACAAGTGCTCAATGTGTGCCCCTCTGGACACACAGCGTATGTAATTTGGTGTTTGGCAATTGTATTTCAATACAATTGCCAAACTCGTCATATACTTTTGCGAGCATGTCTGGAATCAATGCAACCACTGCTGTTGTTATGCTACCTGCGAATCCCCTCTCTCTAAGTACATGTTTCATGTGATACACCTTGCTTCCATAAGGACCTTGCACTGCTCGCCTGATTTGTGAAAAAATGGCAGTAAATGGCCAAAGACAGCGGACACACAGCGGTCTAGAAGCTCCCTCTCAGACCCCTTTAATCACAATATACAGAAAGGTTCTTATGGATTTTTGGCTTCAAGGTCCTCGTGTTGCTCGGTGTGTCACTTAGCATCCAGCGAGATACTCGGTAGCCTGGGAAACTGGAAAACAGCAGCTGGGACTTTGGTTGGATCAATTAATATTCATGTTCTACATATTCCCATGTGTCTAATTTAACACACCTGATCAAATCAATAATTTATGGGGTGACAAGAGGACATGGGATAAACAGGAAAGGAAACGGACCTCCTTCTTAAACCTAAACCCTGGTGCACCTATGGCAGGAATCTGACAGATCTGTACATAATTTGAAATCAAAACCTCGACAGCTGTCCATTTCTCAGCTGCTCTGGATGGTTGCTGCAATATGCTGGAACACAGACACAATCCCCAACCTGTCTCGTCTCTTAGCTATAAACACATTGCAAACGGTGTGCTGAGCGTGAGATAAATACTCTGAACCATAAGTCAGTCGAGTCCCTGCCCATTGCAGCAGAGCAGGAGAAATTCACTCTGCCTCCCATCCTTAAATGAAGACTAATGCACTCTAAATCAGACATCTATTTAGGTCTGTCACCTGGTGCCTGTTCCAATCTGTCAGACCCGTGCAGTGTCCCAGGCAAATGAGAATATCAGCTCATCTCTATCTCCAAACAAAAGGAGGGCTTTTTTTTATGTCCTACAGAGGACAATGTAATCATTCATCTAAAAATCAAACCCTTACCAGCTTACAACAGCGCTACATCAACATCATGCAGAAAATGCGGAGCGAAGCTGAAACAGAGAAAATTGAGTCGTGGTATTAAGTGCACTATCAATCTCAGCGCAGCAGACTGCTGAAGTAACTCACAACCACAAACCAAGGAAGAGGCCTCAAAGAGGAACCCACAGACTCCTTGACGCTTTCACTGATTGTTAGCTTTCAATCAATCACACTTTGCTTCCCTTGCCTCCACAGTTTGTTTCCTCAAGAGGGTCAGGCAGACCTCTGAATCTCCTTCATGACAAAATGAATACTTTTTTTTGCTCGTGCATTGAACCAAACATTTTTACTAAAGGAGATAGCAACAGGTTTGTTTCCCTCATTGACGTCTCATGCATCACCCTGCCAAAAGTCAACTGTTAAAGCATGGCTTCACTGTAAGCTTGCGTACCCTCACACAGCCTTGTTGTACAGTAAAGCCAACAGAATCCCACACAAGTAGATACACACTCACCCTTTTCTGGTCCTCCAATCCATGCAGCACAGGCTTCCTCCTCTGGTGCTGTTGTGGGCTAGCCTCTGCTCCTGCCTCCATCTTTCCATAAGTAACTGAGTACTCACTCGGGCTCTCCCACAGCTAAATATCCCACCTTTTTAACACGGAATGAAGGGAAATACCTGCTCAGAGTATTTCAGTCCCCTTCCCACTTAATTTCCACTTATGGTTCATGAATGTCTCTTTAAAGAAAAAAAAGAACAATTGTCCTTCTTATCAGCTTTGCTTCATTATAAAGATGACACCGAGTCTCTGAGGGGATCCAACCTCGGCCACATGCTCCGTCTCAGTCATATTGTTTCTTGATGGTTTCTCTTTGAGGTTCCAGATCCCAAGGGGCTGACCTGAAGTGAGCATCAGGGCTGAGATGGGGAACTGGAAACAACCAGGAGGAACCCCTCTCCTAAAAACATCACAGCAGCAAGAGACCTTTGCTCTTGAAGAATTCTGTGATCCTCGTGGTCTTCTCTGCTGCTATTATTAAAAAAAACCACAAAAACGTCGGCAGATTTCAGTTTCTTTGCAGCAAAAGGAGTCCACCCCCAAAAAAAGAACATCCAGAAAAATCTGATGTGGAGGAGATGGTGTCACTCACAGCTCCGCGGTCACGTGTGGCACCTTGCAGTAAACAAGAGAAGAAGAAAACGGAGAAGACCTTGGTGACAAACTCATATTTCAGCATATTTACACACACGACCAAATTGCAGCCATACATGGGCTAACGTATGATAACGACTAAATGATTTCGTAATCATTTAGTTTCCTGCTGACTGCTCAGCGATCACACGCTACAACCTAACCCTAAACTAATTAAAAAGCCCACACCTGCAGCAGGTGTGGGCTTTTTAACCCTATGAAAAGAAAAGAAAAAACTTAATAAAACACAATTTGGCAACTTTCTAACGGTCTTTTAAACATGCTGTATACTTTCTGGACTTCTCTACACACAAAGCTGCTAACACTACACTTTGACAACAGATAGACGTTAACTCGAGAGTTAAAACAAACTGAACAAATTGCTTGCGAAGGTTTGAGCTACTGCAGCATCCCTGCAGGATAATCTGGGAGAGCTCACAGGCTGCCTGACACACCGGCTGCTGCTCTGAGCTCTCTGGAAACTGGTAGCAGTTGGCTGCTTTAAATAAACGAGGAGAAGAAATTCAATAAAAGAACTGAATTTGGTGTAAGATATGGAGCTCACCCCGCTCTCCTCTGTTTTCTTTGCCTTCCCCATGGAGAATGGTACCTGTCTCATGCGCAGCGCTGTCCGCTCCTCTGGCTGAAAGCGGAGCAGCCCGCTGCCTCATTCACGTGCCGTCGGAAATGTTAGAACTTGCGCGGGATGGATAGCAAAATGTCCGTGAAGGTTCTCAGTCATCCTGGACATCTAAGAAATTCAGAACTGAAGAAGCTTCTCGGATGAGAGGTGAAACGTCTTCAAGCAACTTAAAGAAGTCCAGACGCTTTTCTTTCCAAGCTCTTTAGACTAGCAAAATTGCTAGAATACTCGATAATTAGATCTCCTCGTAGGCTATATTATTTGCAACCACCTAGTTTTGTCTTAAAATGAGAGCTCATAATGCGTTTACAATGATGAAAATGACTTTTAAGTGCCTCTGTATTAGAGTTAGCCTCTGTTTTACACATTCGTGTCTGTGATGTAAAACTTACATATTATTATTATTATTATTAGTAGTAGTAGTAGTATTAGTATTAGTATTATTAATAATAATAAGTATTATTATTATCATTATTATTATTATTATTATCATAGGCCCGCAGTTTTGAGGATGGCATTTTAAGTCTGTCGTTACAGATGCTGCGATACTTAGCGATCAAACAGTTAGGTTTTCTTTTCTTTTTCTTTTTTTTTCTTTTTTTTTAGTCAAAACGGTTCTTTTACTGTGTTTAACTAGCGGACATGGATGCCATCATTTACGACGAGCACCTGAAGTAGGCATTAAGGTCCCGCTCGCTCTCTCAGCCTTAGCATTACGTCACGCGGTGGTTCAAGCTCCGATGTTTTCTCTCAACATCCTTGAAGGCGGCCGTAGGTTTCCATGGTTACTCTCGGTAGGTAGTGCTTGGTTGCCACCTAATGGGGAATTAGAGACATGCAAGCGCTAATAACTGGTAATTGTACTGTTTAGTCTACATTCCTAGGTGAACCTATTAGAAAGTCAGACTTTATTGATCCACACTGGAAAATTCAGATACCAGTCATTAAATTTAGACTCACTTTTATTAGTTGGAACATCAAAGTAATATAAAGAATTCCAGTATATTACACATTCTTCAGAAATGAATACTATAGAATAAGATTTTAAGTGTTTTTGTTGTTTATTTGTTTTTACCTTTGTACTTTTACTTAAGCAAATGACCTAACACTAAATAAATAAAATCAGATTTTTTCAGTTGATTTTTTATTTACTTTTTAAGGATGTGTATAGCCTGTTCTTACAAGCCTGGAACTGATTATTGGTAGGCTGGTGAGTGTTTCTGATGATCCACTGGGTCATTACACAGCTGCTTATGAAATCTGCTTAACTACGGGGAGGAACATTGGACTTCACACACCATCCCCTCAAAGAGCCATTGTAGTTCATCAGTGTTACTTGGTAAATTGACTGGATAGGACATTTCTATTCTATCTGAGCACTCAAAGTACTTTGCACAACTTGCCTCATTCACCCATCCACGCAAGCACACATTCACACATTCATACTGTGATGGTTGCATTGTAGAACAACTTGGGGTTAATACATTGCCCAATGATATTTGGGATGCTAAAATTTTTTTAAAAAATGTTTGCGTGCAAACAGTGATCAAACCACTAACCTTATAATTAGTAGGTGACCTGCTCTACCACCTGAGCTACAGCCACTACAGCTGTGTCGACTGAACAGTACACTTCACAGGATCTGGGTTAAATTTAGACTCAGCTATTTAAAACCTGAAATTTCTTCTTTTCCAGAGACTCAGTTTTTGATTGACAGTGTGTTTTGATGATTCATTGTCTTGTTGAAACAGAAATGGTCTGTTATGCTTCAGGTCCAGGACTGTAAAATTTCCTTATACAATTTGAATTCACTGTTCTCTCAGTGATTGAAAGCCACGATATTCTCTCCACAAACGCACAGCTATATATTTTGTAAATATGTTGTGCTATATGTTTGTAAACTGGATCTTTTGCAGAAGTCTTTGGCATTTCCTTTTTCCACTCGAAAGAAAGAAAGAAAGAAAGAAAGAAAGAAAGAAAGCCTAAGCAGCTTATCACAAAATTAACCAATAACATGGGACCTGCATTAATTGATAGCCCAGATTTGTGGTGAAAGTTCTCATCAAATTTATGTGTGATTAATTTTTCTGGTTATGTCATGATCCTGAGTCCGTGACTCAGTGATTTTTTTTGGTGTATTTATTGTTATTATTTTCATTATTATGTGTGGGCTGTTTTGGGATGGTTTGTTTTGGGATTTTAGATACTGGGTTTCTGGGTTTGTGCTCCCTCTGTTGGTCCCTGGTGTTAGTGTTCCCCTGTCTCGTCAGGTTAATCAGGTCCAGCTGTGTCTCCCACCTGTGTGTGATTTCCCAGTGTCCCTCTGTGTATTTATAGTGTGTGTTTGCCTCTGTTCCTTGTCGCATTGTCTGTGTTCATCCTCTGTGTTACCCTGCGTACTCTGTATTACTCTGTGAATCCCCTGCGAATCCCCTGCGATTCCCCTGCGTGCTCTCCCTGTTGTCCTCCCTTCATGTTCAGGTTTGCTACTCTTTGGTTTAGTTTCTCCCAGTTTAGTTATGTTTTGCCATCCCCACTTTATGTTTGGTATTCTTAATAAATCACCCTCACGTCTGAATAAGTGCTGCATTTGAGTCCTCCTTCCACACATCACACGGCTGCTGCCCCAGTCGTGACAGGTTATGCTGACATGTTCCTGGCAAGTTGCAAAATAAGCCAGTAATCAAATCATGTAAATTCAGGTTTACAACAAGCCACGCAAAGCTTTTCATCAAGCAGCTATATAAATTTGGTTATTCGCTGTATAATGTGGTTATCGTGTGCATCCATGCACATAATGATTAACAGCTGTGTGCTATACTGAAGATCCGGGTTTTAATTTTCAGGAAAATCTCTCATGGCAACTGAAATAACAGGAACTGTTTGAACCTGTGCTTCTGCTCAGAAAACTCTAAAAGATCTGGAGACTTTTTTTTTGTATTTTTCCTATATTATTGTTGCAATGCATGTGGCAATCCCACTAAAACAAACAAAAAATATTTGCAGTACCAACTAACAGATGTCATGTTTTGTGTCCATCTTACCAAAGGTCCCTGCGGCCAAATATTGCACTAACACCCTGTTTGAGTTCATGCCGGGCTCACATGATCCATATTCATAAAGACACAGCCTTCATTTACACAAAACTTAAAGGCAGGAAGTTTTCTCCCGTCTTGTTGTAGTAGGCATAGTATTTTTTTGGTGTTTTAGTGTTTTAAGGCTGCAAAAAGTTGTCTGTATTGATTTAATGCTGCTTATTACAAAGTAGTGGGTGAAGGCACATTTTCACTCAAAGTGAAATGTTAGTCAGGCAACAGTTGGGAGAGTTTAGTGGGGTACAGCTACACAGCAGCCTGATCCCAGGAGAGCTTCTATCCCATTTTTTTCTTTAAGGATTATCCTCAGAAACATGAGGCTCATTCTGATGCGATGGCCATCAGTTTTTAATTTTTTATCTGTGTTCGTGTTTTTCCTGATTAGAAAAAAAAATCAAAAAACGATTAAAGGTGCCGTAGCAGCATCAGAGTCTTAATTACAGTTGAGAATAAGGCACGGTCTTCCATAAAAAAGTTTAAACAATAGCTTTAGCATACTGACTTATCTGAAAGTGCCTAAAGCATAATTTGTTGGATTCCATTTGCACACGTGTAGAGTCAAGACCATCCCTTTTATTATTATATTGCCACCTGGACTGAAATTATGTCACCAGCTAAGATTTATATGTTTATGATGACCAGCTGGGAAAACTCTATTGTCATGACACTGGCTATTAATGTCTGTGTGTAATATAGATCATCTTTTGAAGGGAAGATAAAATACTCTACTTATTTATTCACTATAACCCACATGGGTAGTTTGAACATTATTTGTGTAAAACATTACACTTAAAGAAGTTTAACATGTTTAATTGGTTTTTTTGTTTTGTAGGTTTTACTTGTTGGCCGCCTCATAGCTTGTTCTTGTGAATGTCTACATGGGAACCAAAAGTGTGAATAGTATGGTAAATGGCCTGTATTTGTATAGCGCTTTTCTGGTCCCTAAGGACCCCAAAGCGCTTTACACAATCAGTCACCCACCCGTTCACACACATATTCACACACTGATGATGGCAAGCTACATTGTGGCCACAGCTGCCCTGGGGCACACTGACAGAGGCGAGGCTGCCGAACACTGGCGCCACCGGGCCCTCTGACAACCACTACTGATGGTCAGAGGGCCCGGTGGCGTATAGTATAGCAAGTTGACAGAAAATATTACTTTTGACACTTATCTGGTGTGCATGCTAATGGGTAGGAGAACCAATTTATACCTTAAGTGAACATTTTGACTGCACATTGATATCAGTAAGTTATATTATCAGATAAGTTGTGTGTTTTGTTTATTATTTTAATGGTATGGCTTGGGGGTTAATTACCAGTATAGTCTATGAAAGACTGCCAGTTAACATCAGAGGCTGTTACTGGAACCATGTCCCACCACTCGGCTACATTGTTTTAGTTTGTGTTTGTCAGTGCTGGTGGTGAAACCTGGTTGGCTTGTACCTCATCTCTGCCCCAAGCCTTTAACTGAAAATTTCTTATGGTGAGCATTGGATAAGGACTATAATAAATTTGTTTTGACTCTAAATGTGGCTAAAAAGGAGACCTTTCATATACTAGATGGTGATATGACCTTTAAAAGTATACCCAAAATGCACTCATTGCTTTCAATGCACTTAATCTGAGGGAGTTCCTGCTATTAAAATGATGACAAATCCCATGCAGATGCATGGTGCTGAACAATGGTGACAGAAAACATCATGCTGACCAGAAATTAGATTTAGGCTTTAGACTGTGACTATGTTAATGGGTGTCAAATTGATTTGGTTGTTGTCATTTCAATCCAAATCAATTCAGTTTTATTTATATAGCACTAAATCTCAACAACAGTCATCTTAAGATGTTTTCTACTGTAAGATAAAGACCCAACAGCAGAGTTAACAGAGTTTAAATTAGTTTTTGAGCCCTGAAATGTTCTCCTATGCCTAACCTGTATCCTTCAACACAACCTGAACTCTCTTAGGCAAGCGTTCCTGAAATGTCCTTAAGCAGTTTTCGGTAATAGTGCTCCAGTTTTGTTGAAGGACGTTCAAAGCTCTTCTTTGTGCTGCCAGTGTGTTTGGGATCACTGACATTCTGACTCATTCACTTGGATACTTTCCAGATTTTAGGATTATTGTGTAGTGAATCAAAATCTGATTGTACTTTTCTGTGTTCATAATAAAAGGATAAGCGGAAGTGAATGGATGGATGGTGTTCATGTCATCAGTTTTGACAAGATCCCAACACCACTGGCTGAAATGCAACCCTAAACCATGACAGAGCCTCCACCATGTTTTACAGATGGCTGTGGACACCCACTTTTGTAACTCTAAAAGTCATCATACCTCAGCCTTTTTTTTTCTTGTTTCATTATTTCTCTTGACTTAATGACAGAAACCTTTACAGTGAGAACATTTCTGAGTCTTGGGTCTCAGTCACTGATTTTTATTCCTTTTTCTACAGGACATGACTCTCAGATACTGCTTATCTGCTCTAGATGCGGTTTTAAGCCTGACACTTCTTCTTTTGCCCTCCACTTGTCAAGTTTTCTAAGATTTTTGAAGGACAAACTTCCCGCCATGTTGAGATAAGCCAAGTTTGGGACTAACACCTCTTTGGAAGTCACTGTGAGCGCAAAAATACTATTTTATTCCTGTTAAACTGAGATACATTTGGCATTAGAACAAATGATGTGTTTACTTGGCTGCTACTATTAACAAAGTGCATTTAAAACTGATTCTTTGCTAAGTTTTCTGCTATGTGTAGACACAACACTGGGTCACCCCCTGAGTTAAGTGAATTTTTTATCCTTGAGTAGATCATTATTGAGTACCCCAAAAAACAGAAAAACACGTTCCCCTGATTGGATACAAGACCTGGACTGAAAATAAAGGAAATGTTTGTATTTTAACTTCCTTTTAAAATGGAACTTCCTGCTCGGGAGGTGAAAGGTTACGTGACGCTACAGTATCTGATTTGGGCCTTTGGCCCGCCTTTCTCCCCGCCAAGAGGTATGGGGCGGGTGTGACGTGAGCGCGCATACTCGTACTGGGCGGGCCAAATGTTGCCGGGGTGTGCAGGTCACCGACACAACTGGGCAAACTTTTCACAACTGTAGTAACGTTGACCAAGAGGCCACTGCTTACTGGCAGAGGAAGAGAGAAAGCTGAGGCGCGCAAACTTTGTAGTAATTTTGTATGATTTTTGACGTTTCTATCGCCTCTGTGCACGCGGAGAAGCGCAGTCCCATAATAAAGTCCTTATTGGCGCTCGGACCAGACTGCCTGGACTCCATAACACACTACTGCGAAGATGTCCAGTTTTCTTTGAGAGAGACGCATTTCGTGGATTTAGGTGAGTCTGTTTATGTACTTCTCTAAGATTTGGGAGCTTTATTAAAGCACACACCAGATCTACACGGCTGGAAAGTAAATGTTGGTGGATTTTTTTCCACTGGCACTGTACGTAGATGTGTTGATTTGCTAACCACTTATAGCCTAAACTTTGGTCCTTATTGTTTCTTGAAAGCCAGTTGGGCTTGGTTGATATGTTTCTTGTTTATCCGGTTTTACTGTTTCTTATCGGACGGTGGGCACTCGTAGCTGGCGTACGTGACGCCCACCCTTAACCGTAGGACGTTTTTCCACCAGAAAGCAGACTCGGCATAAAAATAAAGTAGCGTTCCTCATGGTGGAACTTAGTAATTATTAACTATTTGCCAAAAACGTATTAAAAGTTTAAAGCGAGCCGTCACTGTTGCTATAGGCACGTTCCGCGCCAAGGATTTCAAAAAACTGTTTACCTGCGCGGGACACTCTTCACTTCCTCTTCGCTGCCTCGCGCCGCGTTCTAATTGGCTGCTTCAGATAAAAAGGGCGGTACCGCTCTGGCCGTTGGGGCTGCGATTCGGTGGAATGTACGTCAGTTACCGCCAATATTAATCATGTTTTGATGAGTTTTAAAAGATTTCTTTGACAAAAATTACCAGGAAGGAAAGTCAGGGTGTTTGTTAAACTGACACCGTGAACATTATTAAACTCATAATTGTTTGCACTGCCGGTTCCCGGCAAATATATTTACCCACAAAAGAGGTAAGGTTTTCTCTAAAAATGTATATATACATAAGTAAGATTTATAAATATAATAACGAAGAAGTCTGGTCTGCAGGTTTATTTTTTTATGGCCATTTAAGTGAATTGCCTTTGTATATGATTTTTTCTTAAAGTATTTGATTGTTTTGAACTATACCGTTAACATACGTAACGTAATACCTAGATAACTATAGCTCATATGATCCTTATTGAACTGTTATGCTAACTTGGAAACTGACCCAGAAGTCTCATTCAAAGCTCAATAAGTACAGCGTAATATGACCACGTTTAGATAAAATTTATTCGTATTTTTTTTTATTCTTGCATTTCAGTATTAACCAGAGAAGAAATATGAGTCTTGCATCTTAATATGTCTTCTCCTTTTCTCACCAGGATGGTGGTTTTGTTGCACCCCAGGTATTGGTAAAAACAACAAAAACGCCAAAGACATTAACTGGTTCGTGTGGTGTCTTAGTGGACAACCAGATCACCATGGGTCCCCTCGCAACACCTAAAAAAGGGAGGGAAGTTGGTTCAGTTGATCCCTGGACACCGACCTCCAACCTCAAAATGCTCATCAGCGCTGCTAGTCCTGAGATCAGAAACCGAGAAAAGGAGCTCTGTATGGACAACGATGGGCGGGATAGTCTTGAATCTACACAGGTACAAATAAAATACTAGAGCTGATGTCACAGGCATCTTCTAGTATGTTGAGATGGTAAAATAGCTGTTCTTGTCTGTTGTCTTTTTTACAGGAGCCTGAAAATGGAGAAGAGTCAGAGAAAATGATTAGCAGAAAAGAGAAGAGTCTGGGGCTTCTGTGTCACAAATTCCTTGCACGTTATCCAGATTACCCAAACCCAGCCCTCAACAACGACATCTGCCTGGATGATGTGGCCACTGAGCTCAGTATGTCTATTAAGCTCATAGATTGCACCTAATGATTGCTTAACTTATTTTGTTTAGCAATAGCTCTTATGATACATCATATCTGAGTTGACTTGTTCTGCTTTAGGCAAAAAAACACACACAAAAACACCATGATCGTAACTGAAGCTGGTTTGTTTCATTTTCTCCTCCAATGAGTTACTTTTACCTAATGAGTTAAGAAATTTTATTTTTTCTCCTACGCTCACAGATGTGGAGCGCCGACGCATTTATGACATCATGAACGTGCTGGAGAGTCTTCACATGGTGAGCCGCTCTGCAAAGAACCGCTACACCTGGCATGGCCGAACCAAACTGGCTGAGACTCTGGCCATTCTGAAGCAGGTGGGCGAGGAACACCGGTACAGCCAGCAGATGCAGCAGATCCGCCAGCGCCTTGTGGAAAAGGAGTTTGACTTTGACGGGGAGGAGAAGGAGAACGAGGTGGCGGTGGTGGACTTGGAGAACGGAGAACACGGACAGAAAGAGCTCTTCTTTGTGGAGCTGCCAGGAGTGGAGTTCAAAGCAGGTGGAGAAGATTTTGTTTTTATATAAACAATGAAATTGTCATTTTGCGAGATGATACACAAATACTTTACAAAATGAAACAGTTAGGTTCAAACACAAACCTTTGTGTTTATTGTCCTATGTCTTGTCCAGCCTCTGTCAACAGTAGGAAAGACAAATCTCTGCGTGTGATGAGCCAAAAGTTTGTCATGCTCTTTCTGGTGTCTAATCCTCGTGTGGTCAGTCTGGACGTGGCTGCAAAGATCCTGATTGGAGAGGACCAGGCAGCAGATCAAGACAAGAACAAGTTCAAGAGTAAGTACAGAGCCTCATCCAAATAAGGTGTAGTGTAAGGATGTCAAACTCATTTTACATTGTGGGCCAGACCGGTGAAACTTGTTTTTCTGATGGTGTGAAAATGTTTATTGACACACATTTCTGAGATGTTTTGAGATGTCCTGTAATTATATAACAAAAACAAAAATAATTGGCAAAATTTCTTTTTGCTTGTTTGTTTTGTTTAATGTGAACCCAATTTCTACAGTAGATGGTGAAAACAATAATAACTTTCTGTCATTTAACGGTCTATTATTACTTATTTACTTGGTGTAGTATGAATTCTGATGGGGAATTCTTTTGTCAGTAGAGAGAGATAAGAGAGAATGAAAAGCTGTAAAATGTATGACTTAAAAGTCTAAAATTTAAAAGTCAAAAGTTTTACAAACATCTCCAGTTGGGCAAGATTGGAGTCTTAGGCGGGTCCTTATGTTTGACACCCCGGGTATAAGGTTAATCAAGACTGCGTCATGGCATACATGTGAACAATGCATGAACTCTATGACATTTATGATTGAGGTGGGGGTGAAGGCATCTTATGAAGCTTTAAATGTTGATTATGTGCATTTCCTGTTTTGTGTCCTTACTAGTCGATATTAACGCTGTTTGGTTGTGTGTTTGCAGCCAAAGTGCGGCGGCTGTACGACATAGCTAATGTGCTACGAAGCCTGAAGCTCATTGAGAAAGTTCACGTGGCAGAAGAAAGGGGGAGGAAACCGGCGTTCGAATGGGTCGGCCCTGACGATTTCCCACAAGTCAAAGGTATCACCAGAACTCCCTGAAAATTTGGCCCTCAGTTATAAGGTGTAGTTGTAGCGTTCGTGTTTTCTTAGCACTTAACTCTTCCTCTAGACTCGGAGAACACCTCAACCGCATGCCCACCCAGGAAGAAAGGCGTACTTGAACCACGTGCGTCCGCCGACAACTGTGCCAAAAATCTTTTCTCATCACCGGGGACCAAACGCAGCTTCACTCGCCACCCGTCCCTCATAAAGCTCGCCAAGAGCATTCAGGATGATCGACGCAAGATCAACTCGGCCCCCAGCAGTCCTGTCAAGAGTAAGCACAAAAGACATTTCTTCATTTAAAAAAAAAAAAGTTCCTTCTCCAGCAAATTATTATGAATGATGCAATGAAGCTTCTTAATTTTCTTTTTTTTTTTTTTTTTAAATTTACTCTTCTGTCTTCAGGTGATTCCTCAGTGAACAGTGACTTCCCAAACAAAATGGCCCAGCTTGCTGCTATTTGTAAGATTGAACTCGACCAGGAGTCAGCGTAAGTTTAGTTCCATTTAGTCTGTCGCTCATCCTAAGCTAAATCTTCAGTAATAACTGAAGAGATTGCTTGCACCTGCACAAACTTACCTCATTATATTAAACATTTTGTTGTGTTTCAATGTGAGCATCCACTTTTAAAAAGAGCATAAGAGGTATTCTTTAAATGATTGTCCTGCTTGTGTTGCAGGACTGGAGATGAAGGCCTAAAGCCTGCTGCTGCAGAGGCAAACACAGGATACGTGTTACAGCTTCCCACTCCTACTTCAGTGGAACCATCTCATATACCGTTACAACCTCCAACTCAGGAGCAAGCAGTCAATACTACTGCCAACCCGATCCCACACGCCCTGCTGGCAGCACAGCCATCAGGGTCTGTTGCCTACATCCCCGCGCAGTGTTCGCCCCTGATCCCTGTACTGTTACCTCAGCAGCGAGGGAGCGGGCCCTACGCCGTGTATTTGAACCCTTCTTCGCTCAGGTCAAACCCTCTGGCCAGGCCGCAGCCAACTAGCCTGGCAGTGCGCTCTATGACTTTTGAAGATAAGACTGGGCAGAGCCCAAATGGCCAGTCGGCAGCTAAGAGCCACACGGCAGCCGATGCAAGTCCTTTGGGGGTCAAAAGGCTGCGTTCAGAGTTGGCATCCGAGGGCAGCCCCTCTAAAGCTAAGAGGTCTGACCCCACCTTCAAGGTGAGAAAACTTAAATGCGCCATTTATGTAATAATCTGGTAATAACCAACACAGAACTATGTAACTGTATCACCTCGCACTGTTCATTTCTCAGCGCCTGTCTTTGTTCACCTCCTAGGACACCTCTCCAAAGCTCTGTGAGATCCTGCAGGCCCGCCTAAAGGCCCGTCGTGTCGGTCAGCTCACCAGTCGGCCCTCGCCTCGCGCCCTCCACCTGGACCCAGAGTTTGTCAACACCCCCGGCGGGGCTGTAGCCAATCAGACATTAGAGCAGAGTTTGGAACTCCTACTGGACAGAGAAGAGAAGGTGGCAAATTCTGACAGCGAGGCGGGATTAACACCGGTCAGGGCTATTCCCCTCACACCCGGACAGCTTCATGCTGAGGTAGAAGTGCTAAAAGAACTTCAAGGATCAGAGGATGATCTGTTAGTAGGTGTTCATTCGTTGATTTTCTTTTGTTCTACTCTATCTATCCAGACTTTAATCCCAGCTGGATACTTGATCCCAATCTCCCAGCAGTCCCTCATCAGCTACAAGGAAGTTCAAAGTTCAGGAGCAGAAAGCAACAAGATCTCACCTCCCAACATCTACCAAACACCAACTGCAGGTAAATATTTTATCAAATGTGCAGCTCGAGCTCTGACTGTACATAGATTTCATACTTAAACTGTCAAGAAAATGTTAGGTCTCCAGTTATCATTGTGTGCAGCACAGTAAGGATTGCATAAACAACATCCAAACAACAGAATTGACTTCTTTTACTCTGTCTACAGGCTCCAGACCTGCCCCAGCCCAGGAGATTACGCCCACCAACCTTCGGCTTCAAAGACCCGCTAACGCAGCCTCTCCACAGGCCACCCAGCAAGCCCACCGCCTCAACAGTCCCAGTCCTGCCATCTTAAACTTCACCCTGCAGAACCTCGGTCTGATCTCCAGCTCCAGCCCAGGAAGTGCATTTGCTACACCTCAGACTCCAGAGCGTGCCAACACCCTGACCAGTCCATTGATGAGCCCCCTGACTCTGCAGCAGAGGGCCATGGTTTTCATCAAACCTCTGTCCCCTGTGCACATTCAGCAGACTGTATCCCCACATCAAGTGGCCCTGATCGGTGTACAGCAGGTATAAACAAACAGTGTGGGCCAGACTTGATCTGTTCTGCTTTCAGACTTCATGGCACACATGGATTTACATGCATGTCATCAGTTTTCTTGGCGGTGTTTTTGAGTTAGTTTCAGTTGTCTCACTGATTTAACAGTTTGAGAGAGGTGCTTCTGATTGTCTGATTAGACCTGAAACAAGTGTTTTATTATTGAGGTGATTGGATTTAGTGTTCATATAAGATCAATGAAATGAATATACTAATTTGGTTGAGAAATATTAGTCTAACTAATTATTGTCTGTTTTCTAGCCCCTGATGGCCACCCCTAAAGGGAGCGGGGTCCCTCAGCACAGCTTCTTTCACACACCGGTCTCCCTTTCGCCTCTGGCTGCTGTAGTAAACACTGCCGGACAATCATCCACCAAAACTGTACACATCCCTCAAAGAAAGCTGGACGTTACCACTGATGAGTCCTGAGGGCCCTGAAGGATCTTGGAGTACATATTTGTGTGTGTGGGTGTTGTTTATGTTGTGGGTGGATGGGTGCTTTTTTTCTCCCCCTTTTTAACCTGTTTAGCATTTACACAGTATTCATTACCTCTGAAAACACTTCACAGCAGCTTCACTGCCTTCATTCTTATGACAGCCAGCTCTAAAAAAAAAAAAAAAAAAAGCTGCTGTACAGAGTTTGGCTGTGCCTCAGTGGGCGTATTGAAATTAGATTTTAAAAGCAGGTTTATCCCGATATTCATCAACACTACCGTCGTGCTCATTGTGATGCTTATGTGGTCTGTTTCGCAGGAATAGAATGGCATGGGGAGAATTGCAAGAATAAGATTTTTTTTTTAATTTTTACATTTTTTTTGCTTTGTTTTTCCATTTCTGCTAATATGGATATTTTTATTCCTTTTTTCAGTTTGCCAGTACTAGTAAAATGACATCAGCACTCGAGTAAAATCTAGCGAGATCACTTTTGCACATACGGCATGTACATGTTAACTGTTACCCCTTGAATGAAATTGCTGAGAACCTGTGAATATTTGTAAGACATCTTAAGACAAATGAGAAATTGTGAGATTAATTTATAAGAAAATTACACTTGTGTCTGATGTCCTGCTAAATTTAAAAATGCTTAATAAATTTTAAATATGTATTTTGTAAGAAAGAAAAGAAGAAAAAAAATGCATCCTTTGTCATTGTTGTCGCGCGTGAGAGATCCTTGCAGGTATTGTATTGCACTGCAGTCTCCTGTGTAATTTTTTTTACAGGCTATGAAGTGCAAGAAAATAGTTATTCTTTTTTTTTTTTTTTTTTTTAAGGCCCTTTATATATCTGCTGAGCGCAACTTAACACATGTTAATAGATATTTGCTGACAATTTGATCGTTTTAATCATCTGATTTTCTCTGTGCTTCCAGTATTAATCTTAATGGCTTTTTAAAAAAATAATAATAATTTTATCTTGTGTCACTAGCACAGGCTGTGTTTCCAAACACTCTTTATAACTAAAATACATGAGTATTAGACTGTCAGTACCAGTTTAACATCAATTTATACTAATTTGGAAAAATAAAATTAAAAAAAGATGTAGCTTTAGTATTCTGGTCATTCAATTCACTTTAAATATATAATTTTATTGTATAGTCTAATATCTCATAGACCTAAGGCCTTCACAGACATAAAATATTAAGAATCACAGCATAATTATGGCCTTTTTCTTTTTTGAAAGTCCAGCAAAAGGTCTGTTGGAAATCAATGCATGGATGAGTTTTTGAGATTCATTGTCAGTCAGGAGGGGCTGTATTTTAGTGATATTGGCAGGCTTTCTTAGTGTTAAAGCTCAAATCCATCTCAGATTTTAATTAAAAATGTCTCTAACTTATGAACAGATCGCATTTACATTCCCTCTCTAAATCCCTTCATCCCCAATCGTTTGTGACAGATGGCTGCCCCTCCCTGAGCCTGGTTCTGCTGGAGGTCAAAAGTTTTTCCTTCCCACTGGTGCCAGTGGCACAGGTGGGTCTAAAACTATTTTTAAAACTAGGAAACAGGACTAGCACATTATTCCTGGATCTTGATCATCTGCTTTCATAGTTTGAAGGATCCACTGCAGAGTTGTTCTGACCTTTATCCTAAGATGAAACCTTTATATTGTAATAGGAACGGTCTGTCCTGGGATTATGAGGCCCCCACCCATAAGACACAAGGGGCTCACAGAAGAGTTTAAGTATTAAAATGATTTCAAAGTAATAGTTAGCAGATTTTGGATAGATACGTTAGCTGGCTCTGTATTACTATCGTCACAAAAACCAGTGAGTGTTCAGTCCCTCCCATAGGCTTCCAGTACATGGTCTTGATTGCTCAATCTTGAAGCTCTACTGTTTACTCTGCACTTTGTTTTCTTTAATTTGTCACCAGAGCTTCTGAAGTTAAATTTTATTAAACAGAATGCATTAACATAAAAATGTTAAATTAATTTAGCTACTTTACGTGGATCTGTTGTGGACATTTTATTCATATTGATTTTGTTTACTGGCTATTCTATTCTGTTCAATTTCATATGTCTATTTGCTACTTGTTCATGAGATATTTTTAGGCTCTTATCTCTTGATGGCCTAGCAGCTGACTGGAGACAGTCCTGAAAGCCTTCTCTCTTGAGCTTAAGTATGAAGTATCACTTCAGTAGAATAAGTAAAGAGATCTGACGTGATTCAAACGTCTGTGACAAGCTGTGTTTACTTTCCCTTGTAGGAAGCTTAGGACCAATCTTTAACATTTGTTCTGCAATTCATTTCAATCCAGTTATATTTATATAGCACCAGTTCACAATAACAGTCACCTCATGGCAATTTATATTGTATGGTGAAGATCCTAAATATTAGAATGAAACTTCCAACAATTGCATGACACCCCACGATCCTACAACTAGATGTGAAGATCACCAGGTCACTACCGCAGCTCAGCCATGTGTTCACCATCAGTGGTGCAACCAATAGTTATATTTAAATACACCGTTCATGCATATAATCCTGTAATGCTTCTCTGCTGGTAGTCAGACTTTCCCGCACTCTGTCTGAGGGCAGAGCAAATGTCTGAGTGGCTGATGTTCAGGCCTCTTTCAGCTTGTGATGAAGGGTCAGAGGGCCCTGCTTAGTCACAAGTTATTTTAGGAGGATACTTTCATTGAAGTGTCCCCAGTGGACCGTGGTGATGGTGAGACAGTATTTAAACAGCCCAGAAGCGCTCATCACCAGTCAGCCACAGAAGCAAGCTTGGAGTCAAGGTAAGGACCTGTTGCCTTTTGTATTAAAGCTCCCTTTCAGGGTTTGAGTAGTTACTCCAAGCTAAGTAAAGTACTCGATGATACTTTTACTTACTACTTTAATTTTTCTTGCTAGAACTCCATTTACATTTATTATACACAACCATGAATGGCTGGCGGCACTTTCACGTGAAATTTAGGATCTGTCTCAGTAATATTCAGATGTTTTCAGTGTCATTTGAAGGAGAGACAGCTCAGCTTTTGTCTGTCCAATATGACAGTTAAGCCCCTGTTCCTGGAATATCACATACCAATGCTGTGAGGTGATGGGCAGCCTTTGATATTAGTGCAAACTGGGATGTCAGACAGAAGGCCAGCGAGGGCAGAGCTGCCATTCCTGAGTAAATGTTAGGATGGATGTTAGAGTTAAAAACTGACACATCGCAGTGAGATTTGAAATCTTCGTAACCCTGACGACGTGTATTCACGTACATGCAGGAATGTACACATAGAGATTTCACACACACAACCACCAGAAAACATGGAGATTTTATTTGTTTGTTTAGGTGAGGAGATGATTTTTAACCTTTTTTAAATTCAGTATAGTATCCTCTTTCAAATTTTATAAACGTAAAAATGTAGATAAGGTAGATCCTTTAAAACAGAGGTTCCCAAAGTGTTGGGCCCGCCCCCTAGGGGGAGAGCAAAGCCCAGAGCCATTGCCGAGGAGGGGGGCGGTGGCGGGATAAAAAGAAGAAAGCTTGGACCATGCAAGCATTACGGACAGCTTTTTGACGGGGCTCCCACACAAACGCAAAGCAGGAGATGAAGCATCGTCAAATATGTTTCCAAACCAACTTCATTCTAAAACAAAAACTAAAAAAATGATGAAGCATATCTTCCCTTTGGCTTCACCTGCACAAGTGCCAGGGTAGGTCTCCCCTGCAGAATTGGTTTTCCCTGTCGGGAGCACACGCTGGGCTCTCCAAATCACCATTGACTGTAGAAAAGATGGACGACGCGACCCCGCCTCCTACCATTGTGCAAAAATGAAGCCAAAATATCCCGCTTGTGGAGGCTGCCATCTTGCAAATTTGGAGCCAGAGTCTGCGCAGTAGTGACTTGAGGTGGAGCGACTGTGTAACGCTCCCGCCCACACACCCGCTGGACGTGACCGCAAACACGCCCCTCTACACTTTTTACCTAGCCCGGCTGCTCGAGTTTTTTGCTGGTTTACCGTGACTGACGACTCGTTTAATTAAGGTAAATACAACCATGTCACTGTTATAAAAAAGACACACAGCTTATCATCTTATAGTTCTAAAATCGCACTGTTGTTAGCTAGATTAGCCGCTAGCATACGCACTGTGTTAGAGGCTTGTTGCTAGCTAGTTAGCGATGCTACACACCTGCTACTCTAATAGTCTGTGTTATTGAAGGATTCAGCACTTGTGTTTTTTTTTAATCCATTTATAGACAGCGACGAGATCAGCTGCACACTCTACAGAGGCCCAGAGTTACTGTTAATATCAAACATATAATGCTGTCCTTAGAGATTTTAACGAGATGGATAAACCCAGCATTTCATCAACACTGTGATGAGACCTTTGGTTTGTGTAATGTAATAAATACTCAGATACTCCCCAGAGGCTCCGGACTTTTACATAAAGATATTATATTCAGTCCTGTAGAAAGTTATATATTTAAAAATATATGATCCTCTCTGGTTACTCTGGTATGAATAACTCTGAATCACTTTATGGTAAATAACACACTATGTGTGTAAAAAAAAAAAAAAAAAAAACTGTGAAAAAATTCCAGATGACAAGTTTGTAGTTCAACATACAAGTGACGACCTTTGACCTTCATCAGGTTTTATTTGTGTTAGAGAAAATCTCATATGCTCTTCATGCAGCTGAGTACATCAAGTGTTTAAAACGGAAGCTGTGCAGGTCTGAGATCAGCAGCTTTGTGAAACACCAAACTGAGGTCCTGTTAATGCTGATATATAGTGACACAGTTACATGAGTGATTAATCCTTTTGTTTTTTTGTCTTTAACTTTATCAATAAAACAGCTGCAGCTTTCACTGCAGCACGTGTGGTACTTTAACCTTTGTACTGTTTTCATCAGTTCATTTTGCAGTGAACATGTTGGATGATCTGTCTGCTGTCACTGGGTGGTGCTGAGGTCTGAATCTGAGGGCAGCTCCTGTAATCACAAAGACAACAGAACCATCAAACTCAGATATAAATTTTATCCCTCAATATTGAAATAAAGCTGATTCTTCTCTCCTCATACACTCAGGATCTGAAGTTCTTCTCTTACATTTTTTTCAGTATTACAGTACACTACAGTACTTTAATCCATAGTTCCTGATTAATGATGAGTTACTGAAGTACAAGCTTTTAAAAAAAAATGTTACTGTCTTTACAGATGTGGCAAGAGACTGAAAACATGCTGTTGTTTGCACATATTTAATATTCAGCTCTGCACAGGAGCTGAAGCAGGGTGCAGCCTGTTGCTTTTACAGTATAATACTTGTAATAAAAGTACAGTAACAGTAATTAGTGACTGAGCAGCCCGGGGCGTTTCTCTTGATTTCTTTAGTAAATTCATTCACCTGCACAGATTAGCTAAACGAACCTAGACAGCCGAGTGCTCATTTTAGCTAGCTAGGTCTCAGGAGCTAGCTAAGGACGGTAGTTACGGATTAGCTTACAAACACGTTTAACTTACCGAAAAAGTGCAGCAGGGCCTCGGGTCCTTCTGTCGGGTAGTCCAGTTTACTGAAGAACACCTCAGGCTGTCAGGTTAAAACACTCGGTCGTGTTTTCGTAGCGTAAACGCTGGGCGTCCTCTCAGAGCCTACGCTCTATCTGCTATTCGCGCACAGAGATACGCAAGTTTCTCCGTGACTGCAGCTGTCAGTCAAAGCTCTTATGATGACGTTTCACCCCAATTTAACATCACCGCGGTAGGAATTAGAATCAAACTTATGGGAAAGGAGACCCCTTGAACATCAATCAGCGTGATGAGAACTATTGAAAACAAAAGAAAGAATCTTTGGAAAAAAATTATCTAAGGAGAATTAATTTATTTTAGTCTGACCCCAGTCCCATCCGCTAACATGGAGGAGGCGGGGTTTATGACCTATACTGCAGCCAGACACCAGGGGGCGATAGAGACGTTTTGGCTTCATTTTTGGGGAGCTGTCGCGTCGTCCATGTTTTCTACAGTCAATGCAAATCACGAACAAACAGTATCCCACATTCTTGATTTTTTAGTTCACAAACACTTCTTCGCACTGTTTCATACGGCTCTTGGTGGCGCTGTCACTTGGTGTTCGCTCGCTCTGTGGTAGAGTATCATTTCCTGTTCCTGCTCAAACACAGTGGTGTTTCTGAGTAGCTTATTTGCTTAGCAATTTAATTAAAAACTTTTAAATACATTCTTTTTTCAGAGTATAATCTTCACGTGCTTCATCCGAAGCACACTTTCTGTGTACTCACTACCTAATTTACAGCCAAAGTATTTACTCATTGTCTCTGTACTGTTTCGCTAGCTTAGCTTAGTTCGTAGCCGACTCGTTAGCACCATGGCTACTTCACCTGTCCCTCCTGCACTTTCTTGCTCATTGTGTCAGATGTTTAGTTACTCCTCGGCCTCCTTTAGCATTAATGATATCTGTAACAAATGTAGCATATTTGCAGCTCTGGAAGCCAGGATTACTGAATTGGAGACTCGGCTTCGCACCCGTCATTCACCCTTAGCTAGCCAGGCCCCTGTAGCTGGTGCAGCCGAAGATAGTGTAGGCCCCGCTAGCTGTTCCCCGGCAGATCCCAAGCAGCTGGGGAAAGAGGGCGGCTGGGTGACGGTGAGGAGGAAGCATAGTCCTAAACACAAGCCCCAGGTACACCACCAACCCGTTCATGTGTCTAACCGTTTTTCCCCACTCGGCAACACACCCGCTGGGGGTCAAACTCTGGTAATTGGTGATTCTGTTCTCAGACATGTGAAGCTAGAGACACCGGCAACCATAGTCAATTGTCTTCCAGGGGCCAGAGCAGGCGACATTGAAGGAAATTTAAAACTGCTGGCTAAGGGTAAACGTAAATTCAGTAAAATCATAATTCACGTCGGCAGTAATGACACCCGGTTACGCCAATCGGAGGTCACTAAAATCAATATTGAATCGGTGTGCAACTTTGCCAAAACAATGTCGGACTCTGTAGTTTTCTCTGGTCCCCTCCCCAATCAGACCAGGAGTGACATGTTTAGCCGCATGTTCTCCTTAAATTGCTGGCTGTCTGAGTGGTGTCCCAGAAACGATGTGGGCTTCATAGATAATTGGCAAACCTTCTGGAGGAAACCTGGTCTTGTTAGGAGAGACGGCATCCATCCCACTTTGGATGGAGCAGCTCTCATTTCTAGAAATATGGACAAATTTATTAAACCCCTCAAAATATGACTATCCAGAGTTGGGACCAGGAAGCAGAGTTGCAGTCTTACACGCCTCTCTGCAGCTTCTCTCCTCCTGCTACCCCCCAAAAAACCCATCTCCATAGAGACTGTGTCAGCTTCCAAAAAGACAAAAAACAAACTAAAAACCAGCAACAAACAACTTAAACATAAACAATTACAAAGAAAGAACAATACAGTATCCACATCTGAACCAAAGAGTAAAACAGTGAAATGTGGATTATTAAATATTAGGTCTCTCTCCTCCAAGTCTCTGTTAGTACATGACTTAATAATTGATCAACAAATTGATTTACTCTGCCTTACAGAAACCTGGTTGCAGCAGGATGATTATGTTAGTTTAAATGAATCAACACCCCCGAGTCATTCTAACTACCAGAAATCTCGAAGCACAGGTCGAGGGGGCGGTGTGGCAGCAATTTTTCACACCAGTCTATTAATTAATGAAAGACCAAGACAGACTTTTAATTTATTTGAACGCCTGATGCTTAACATTGTCCACCCCAGCTGTGAAACTCAGAAACCAGTCTTACTTGTTATCATCTATCGTCCACCTGGGCCTTACACAGAGTTTCTGTCTGATTTCTCAGACTTTATATCTAATTTAGTTCTGAGCTCAGATAAAATAATTATTGTGGGTGATTTTAACATCCATGTAGATGCTAAAAATGACAGCCTCAACATGGCATTTAATCTGTTATTAGACTCAATTGGTTTCTCTCAAAATGTAAAAGAACCCACCCACCACTTTAATCACACTCTAGATCTTGTTTTAACATATGGCATAGAAACTGAACATTTAACAGTGTTTCCTGAAAACCCTCTCCTGTCTGATCATTTCTTGATAACATTTACATTTACAATAATTGATTACGCAGCAGTGGAGAGTGGACTTTATCAAAGTAGATGTCTTTCTGAAAGCGCTGTAACTAAGTTTAAGAATATAATCCAGCCACTGTTATCATCGTCAATGCCCTGTACCAACACAGAGCAGAGCAGCTATCTGAACGCTACCCCAACAGAGGTCGATTATCTTGTTAATAATTTCACCTCCTAACTACGTACGACTCTGGATACTGTAGCTCCAGTGAAAACTAAGGTCTCTAATCAGAAGTACCTGACTCCGTGGTATAATTCTCAAACACGTACCCTAAAGCAGATGACTCGTAATCTGGAGAGGAAATGGCGTGTCACAAATTTAGAGGATCATCATTTAGCCTGGAGAAATAGTTTGTTGCTTTATAAGAAAGCCCTCCGCAAAGCCAGAACATCTTACTAATCGTCACTGATTGAAGAAAATAAGAACAACCCCAGGTTTCTCTTCAGCACTGTAGCCAGGCTGACAAAAAGTCAGAGCTCTTTTGAGCCAACCATCCCTTTAACGTTAACTAGTAATGACTTCATGAACTTCTTCACAAATAAAATTTTTATCATTAGAGAAAAAATTACCAATAATCATCCCACAGATGTAATATTATCTACAGCTACTCTTAGTACCATTGATGTTAAGTTAGACTCTTTTTCTCCAATTGATCTTTCTGAGTTAACTTCAATAATTACTTCCTCCAAACCATCAACGTGTCTTTTAGACCCCATTCCTACAAAACTGCTCAAAGAAGTCCTGCCATTAATTAATTCTTCGATCTTAAATATGATCAACCTATCTCTAATAATCGGCTATGTACCACAGGCCTTCAAGGTGGCTGCAGTTAAACCTTTACTCAAAAAGCCATCTCTAGACCCAGCAGTCTTAGCTAATTATAGGCCAATCTCCAACCTTCCTTTCATATCAAAAATCCTTGAAAGAGTAGTTGTCAAACAGCTAACAGATCATCTGCAGGGGAATGGTTTATTTGAAGAGTTTCAGTCAGGTTTCAGAGTTCATCACAGCACAGAAACAGCTTTAGTGAAGGTTACAAATGATCTTCTTATGGCCTCAGTGGACCTCAGGGGACAGTGGACACAGTGGACTCATCTCTGTGCTTGTCCTGCTAGACCTTAGTGCAGCATTCGATACCGTTGACCATAATATCCTATTAGAGCGATTAGAACATGCTGTAGGTATTACAGGTACTGCACTGCAGTGGTTTGTATCATATCTATCTAATAGACTCCAATTTGTGCATGTAAATGGAGAGTCCTCTTCACACACTGAGGTTAATTATGGAGTTCCACAGGGTTCAGTGCTAGGACCAATTCTGTTTACATTATACATGCTTCCCCTAGGCAGCATCATTAGAAGACATAGCATACATTTTCACTGCTATGCAGATGACACCCAGCTCTATCTGTCCATGAAGCCAGATAACACACACCAATTAGTTAAACTGCAGGAATGTCTTAAAGACATAAAGACCTGGATGGCCGCTAACTTTCTGCTTCTTAATTCAGATAAAACTGAGGTCATTGTACTCGGCGCTGAAAAGCTTAGAAATATGGTATCTAACCAGATTCTTACTCTGGATGGCATTACCTTGGCCTCCAGTAACACTGTGAGGAACCTTGGAGTCATTTTTGACCAGGATATGTCCTTCAACGCACATATTAAACAAATATGTAAGACTGCGTTCTTCCATTTGCGCAACATCTCTAAAATTAGAAATATCCTGTCTCAGAGTGACAGTGAAAAACTAGTTCATGCATTTATTACTTCCAGGCTGGACTACTGCAATTCATTATTATCAGGATGTCCAAAAAACTCACTGAAAAGCCTTCAGCTAATCCAAAATGCTGCAGCAAGAGTACTGACAGGGACTAGAAAGAGAGAGCATATTTCTCCTGTTTTGGCTTCCCTTCATTGGCTTCCTGTTAAATCCAGAATTGAATTCAAAATCCTGCTCCTCACATACAAGGTCTTAAATAATCAGGCCCCATCTTATCTTAATGACCTTGTAGTACCATATCACCCTATTAGAGCACTTCGCTCCCGCTCTGCAGGCCTACTTGTTGTTCCTAGAGTATTTAAAAGTAGAATGGGAGGGAGAGCCTTCAGTTTTCAGGCCCCTCTTCTGTGGAACCAGCTTCCAGTTTGGATTCAGGAGACAGACACTATCTCTACTTTTAAGATTAGGCTTAAAACTTTCCTTTTTGCTAAAGCATATAGTTAGGGCTGGACCAGGTGACCCTGAATCCTCCCTTAGTTATGCTGCAATAGATGTAGGCTGCCGGGGGATTCCCATGATGCATTGAGTTTTTCCTTTCTAGTCACCTTTCTCACTCACTATGTATTAACAGACCTCTCTGTATTGAATCATATCTGTTATTAACCTCTGTCTCTCTTCCACAGCATGTCTTTTATCCTGTCTTCCTTCTCTCACCCCAACCGGTCGCAGCAGATGGCCGCCCCTCCCTGAGCCTGGTTCTGCCGGAGGTTTCTTCCTGTTAAAAGGGAGTTTTTCCTTCCCACTGTCGTCAAAGTGCTTGCTCATAGGGGGTCATATGATTGTTGGGTTTTTCTCTGTATCTATGAAGCGCCTTGAGGCGACTTTTGTTGTGATTTGGCGCTATATAAATAAAATTGAATTGAATTGAATTGAATTATAATGACTAACTAATCCTGAAATTTTGGAGATGTTAGCTGTTTATACAGTAAAGTTACAGCGGGATACAAATAATGTCAGGCTGATCCTGCCGCAATTTGTCTCCCCTGTCCAAATCACTGACAAACAGTATCCCACAATTGTTTATGTTTTTTAACCCATTTTGCACAGAGAGACATTTAAAAAAATGTATTGATAGCAATGTTGAAAATTATTACACAGGAGAAAACGACTACAAGTAAAATTACACCATGAGGCCACTGCTTTTCTAATTGGAGGGACAGTAACAAAAACTGAAGATATTAAGATTAGCAGTAACAGTATTTTGTCTCTATCTGAAATTCATCTCATGTAAACCATAACATGGCGCACAGTCTGACGTAGAAAAAGGCACATACCTTTGACATTGCATGACAAACTGTATTCCTCGTCCACACGTAAACGCAAAAACAGAGTTTTTTAAAAAATCTGTTTTCGGTGATTCGAAGCGCCGTTTACGTGTGGACGAAAGGCCCAAACGCATAGAAACAGCTGCGTTTTCAAAGGTGTAGGTTCACAAAGTTAGTATTTTATTACTACTAATTTACTAGTAGTAAATTACTACCTGTAATTTATTGCAGTTTACTTTTTATGTTCAATCGTTTACTAAATGTTTGAGGTGTGAAATAAACCGCAATGGAGTTTGAAAACAAAATATGGGTGTGTGTTATGTGGTGGGGGGGCGCGAAGATTTTTCTTGTAAACAAAGGGGGGCCTAGCAAAAAAGTTTGGGAACCACTGTCATAGGGGGTTGATGATTTCTCTGTATTATTGTAGGGTCATTACCTAACAATATAAAAAAGAGGTGACTATTGTTGTGATTTGGTGCTACATAAATATAACTGAATTGAATTGGATTTTTAATATGATCACATACATGTACAGAATACTGGAAATCAAGTCAGTCCTTACATTAACACTGATTTAATTGCACGATGTTTTACTTGTCTATGAGTAAGCACATGCCAACAACAGTGGGAAGAAAAAATTCCCTTTTAACAAGAAAGCTCCAACAAAACAAGGCATACCAAAGGGCAGCTATCTGCTGAGAGCAGTTGGGGTTGAAGGAAGTAAGACAGAAAAAAAACTCCTTGAGGGGACTGTTGTTTTGATTTGGGGCTGTATAAATAAAATAATTGTATAAATAAAATAATTGAATTCAACTGAATTGAAAAAAGAAGACCAACCTTAGGCCAGTGGTGTATAAAAACATAGTGAGTGTAAAGAGTGAGGGAAGAAGAAATGCTCAGTGCATTATAGGAAACCCTCAGCAGCCTAGGCCTAATGCAGAGTAGGATTCAAGGTCACCTGATCCAGGCTAGCTTTATCAAAAAGGAAGGTTTTAAGCATACTCTTAAAAGTAGAGAGGGTGTTTCAAATCCATCCATCCATCCATCCATCTTCATCCGCTTTATCCGGGGCCGGGTCGCGGGGGCAGCAGCCTAAGCAAAGAGGCCCAGACCTCCCTCTCCCCAGCCACCTCCTCCAGCTCATCCGGGGGAACACCAAGGCGTTCCCAGGCCAGCCGAGAGATATAATCTCTCCAGCGTGTCCTGGGTCTGCCCCGGGGCCTCCTCCCGGTGGGACATGCCTGGAACACCTCACCCAGGTGGCGCCCAGGGGGCATCCTTACCAGATGCCCAAACCACCTCAGCTGGCTCCTTTCGATGTGGAGAAGCAGCGGCTCTACTCTGAGCCCCTCCCGGATGGCCGAACTTCTCACCCTATCTCTAAGGGAGATGCCAGCCACCCTTCGGAGGAAGCTCATTTCCGCCGCTTGTATCCGCGATCTCGTCCTTTCGGTCACTACCCACAGCTCGTGGCCATAGGTGAGGGTAGGGACGTAGATCGACCGGTAAATTGAGAGCTTCGCTTTTACACTCAGCTCCCTCTTCACCACGACGGACCGGTGCAGCGTCTGCATTACTGCAGCTGCAGCCCCAATCCGTCTGTCGATCTCCGGCTCCCTTCTCCCATCACTCGCGAACAAGACCCCGAGATACTTGAACTCCTCCACTTGGGGCAGGACCTCATCCCCGACCCGGAGTGGGCACTCCACCCTTTTCCGGCTGAGAACCATGGCCTCAGATTTGGAGGTGCTGATCCTCATTCCCGCTGCTTCACACTCGGCTGCGAACCGCTCCAGTGCGAGCTGGAGGCCCTCACCCGATGAAGCCAACAGAACCACATCATCCGCAAAAATCAGAGATGAGATCCTGAGGCCACCAAAGCGAAAGCCCTCCGCCACTTGGCTGCGCCTAGAAATCCTGTCCATAAAAATTATGAACAGAACCGGTGACAAAGGGCAGCCCTGGCGGAGCCCATCACCCACCGGGAACGAGTCCGACTTATTGCCGGCAATGCGAACCAAGCTCTTGCAACGGTTGTATAGGGATCGAATGGCCCGTAGCAATGGGCCAGACACCCCATACTCCCGCAACACCTCCCACAGGACACCCCGAGGGACACGGTCGAATGCCTTCTCCAAGTCCACAAAACACATGTAGACTGGTTGGGCAAACTCCCATGCACCCTCAAGTATCCTCGAGAGGATGAAGAGCTGGTCCAGTGTTCCGCGACCAGGACGAAAACCGCATTGTTCCTCCTGCGGTTCGACTAGCGGACGAACTCTCCTTTCCAGCACCCTGGCATAGACTTTCCCGGGGAGGCTGAGGAGTGTGATCCCCCTGTAGTTGGAACACACCCTCCGGTCCCCCTTCTTAAAGATGGGGACCACCACCCCGGTCTGCCAATCCACGGGTACTGCCCCTGATCTCCACGCAACATTGCAGAGGCGTGTCAGCCAGGACAGCCCTACAACGTCCAGAGCCTTCAGGAACTCGGGGCGGACCTCATCAACACCAGGGGCTCTGCCACCAAGGAGTTGTTTAACTGCCTCAGTGACCTCGCCCCCAGAAATTGGCGGGTCATTCCCCTCATCCCCAGACTCTGCTTCCTCCTTGGAAGACGTGTCAGTGGGATTAAGGAGGTCCTCGAAGTATTCCTTCCACCGCCTGACAATTTTCTCAGTCGACGTCAGCAGCGCTCCGCCAGCACTATACACAGTGCAGGTAGAGCACCGCTTTCCCCTCCTGAGACGCCTGACGGTTTGCCAGAACCTCTTCGAGGCAGTCCGAAAGTCTTTTTCCATGGCCTCTCCGAACTCCTCCCACACCCGAGTTTTTGCTTCAGCCACTGCCCGAGCCGCATTCCGCTTGGCCTGTCGATACCTGTCGGCTGCCTCCGGAGTCCCACAGGCTAACCAAGCCCGATAGGACTCCTTCTTCAGCCTGGTGGCTCCCTTCACCTCTGGTGTCCACCATTTGGTTCGGGGATTACCACCACGGCAGGCACCAACCACCTTGCGGCCGCAGCTCAATGCAGCAGCTTCGGCAATGGAGGCGCTGAACATGGTCCATTCGGACTCAATGTCCCCCGCCTCCCTCGGAATGCTGTTGAAGCTCTGCCGGAGGTGTGCGTTGAAGATCTCGCGGACTGGGGCCTCTGCTAGTCGTTCCCAGCACACCCTCACTACGCGTTTAGGTGCACCAGGTCTGTCCAGCGTCCTCCCCCGCCACCTGATCCAACTCACCACCAGGTGGTGATCAGTTGACAGCTCAGCCCCTCTCTTTACCCGAGTGTCCAGAACATATGGTCGCAGGTCTGGTGATACGATTACAAAATCGATCATCGACCTACGGCCTAGAGCGTCCTGGTGCCACGTGCACTTATGGACACTCTTATGTTCGAACAAGGTGTTCGTTATGGCCAAACTGTGATTAGCACAGAAGTCCAATAACAAAGCACCGCTCGGGTTCAGATCAGGGAGGCCGTTCCTCCCAATCACGCCCCTCCAGGTCTCGCTGTCGTTACCCACGTGAGCATTGAAGTCTCCCAGCAGGACAAATTGGGAATTGAAATCATATTTACATTTCAGTTCTAGCCTGGAAAACAAGACAACAGATCAATAGATTGTTTGAACTCCTTTATTCATTCATTTTGATTTACTCTTGAAGATGCCAAACTGGGGAGGAGGAGCCAAATGTGCAGCCTGTGAGAAGACAGTGTACCATGCAGAGGAGATCCAGTGTAATGCAAGGAGCTTCCACAAGACTTGCTTCATCTGCAGTAAGCAGACCTGCACTTCCCCAACAGAGGGTGTCATGGTGGATCTGGAGAATCATGCAGATATGTGATAGAAGTAATTTACACGTAAAACCCCCCCAGCTATTTTCCTCCTTCCATTCACCTTTGTGTATCCCATCTGGGCCTGCATCATTACTCAGCAGTCCCTCTGTATTTTTCTCTGTGTTTAATGACCTGCCTGCAAAGCTTCTTCGATTCTTCCACCCTGCTTCTGTTTGGCTTACATGCTGACTTCATACAGCCACAAGTGCTTAACTGGATCACTCAGTGGCAGTTTACTTTCCCAGTTTACTGTCCTCTACACCAAAACATACACTCTCCAGCTGGTCAGTAGCCTGTGTGACTGCTAGATTGTTCCACTGGGAGCTCAGAAAGGCCTCTGTGAAAAGCTCACCCATCTGCTGAGTCTTCATCTTTTCTTGAACTTTCACCTCATGATCCCCTCTCTTTCTACAAATAGAAATACAAGACATCAGACTATGTGTAATGTTACTGCTGACTGATACCACTAGCTAGGTGGGTGCTTTATTTAACCTCCATTATACCACCATGACATTCTACTGAAAACATCTCACACAGTCTCATGGTCAGCATGGTACTAAATGTGTGTGTTTCCTTCACACAAGTGAGCTGCAGAAAGGGGCTGGACAGTACAACAGTTGCAGCGCATGAGTCTGAGATTTACTGCAAGTCCTGTTATGGCAAAAAGTACGGGCCGAAAGGATATGGGTACGGGCAAGGAGCTGGCGCTCTGAGCTCTGATCCTCCTGGACAGGATGCAGGCCCTCAGCCTCATGAGTAAGTGTTCTTGACAGATAAAGACAGAGCACCTTATAACCTTAACCTTAACCATGATGGAAACAGTGGTGCAGAGGCAAATAACCTTAGAGAGAAGAGAAAAATTGCTTTAAAAAAAAAAATCTACTTTGACCAAAGATGACATCACACAGCGTTTCTTTTCTAGTTCCAAACCTCAACCAGCCTCCTCAAAATCCACCGCCAATAAATTGTCCCAGAAGTTTGGAAGTTCAGATCGCTGCCCTCGATGCTCCAAAGCAGTCTATGCAGCAGAGAAGGTGATGGGAGCAGGGAAGGTAAGGGCCATCCTGTTATTCTTTGTGTGCATCTAAAGTATGACTTAAATTCAAAGTTACTTGCTGTTGCCCAATCAGACAAACAATTTAAATTCACACCTTGTATCTCTTCTAGATGTGTGTTTTTATTGCTGATTATTGAGTACACCAAAAATCAAAGACACAATACCAAAAAAAACCAAACCCCCAACCCAATCAGTTTGGACTCTTTAGGCCACTTAACGATGAAATCAAGGCTTAGCGCCTATAAATAAATAGGGGCCAGAGCAATCGTCCCGGAAGAGGCCCTGGCTTATAACTATGGCGGCCCTTTGCCAAAACGGCTGTGCCCGTCATACGACAGTGGGGAGAGTGTTACTCACATATGCAGGCAGAGGTACACATCTGCCCGGCGGTCGATTACACGCAGCGCCTCCCACTGTTGCACTTCTCGCAACACTCTCCCACTGTCTCCCAACTCTTTTTCACCTGGCCTTCTTGCATTCCTCTTCATGTCTGGGGCTTCTCTCCTCCAGTGCTCAGCTAGCCTGCCTTAGGTCTTTACACAGCTGATAGGCCACCTCTGGACATACCCATATCTCAGCAGGTGATCCCTATCAGCTAATTGTCCCATACTCAGCCAATCCACAGTGGATTAAAACAATGTCAAATAAAACACAAAAAACCATGCAAGACAAACAGAAGAATAAAATCATGCAATAAAAACTACACTCGCAAATAAACGAAAAAAAAAAAGATAAATATAAAGTTCCACTGTGTGACAATATCATGTAGGGAACTTTGTAGCACTTTGTTATTAATAATCACAAATATGTGCGTCTTTAGCCTTGGCATAAAACCTGCTTCCGCTGCGTTCTGTGTGGTAAAAGCCTCGAGTCGACCACAGTGACAGATAAGGATGGAGAGCTGTACTGCAAAGGTACACATACACACACAAACACACACACATTGTAAAGATGGTTCTTGTTTATCTTCATTGCACTTTAAAACCAGAACATTTAATATTTAACCAGAACTACAGGAATAAACCAAAGCAGCACACAGTACACACAGGTCATATTTGAAAACTACCTCTAAATGTTGATTATTGACTCAGTCAATTTTCGTTTTTCTCTGCAGTTTGTTATGCCAAAAACTTTGGCCCCAAAGGATTTGGACTGGGCAATGCTGCAATGCTGGAGGAACGACAGTAAAAACATGCTTTTAATAAGCCTCCCACTCATCGTGCGGCAGCTGTCTCAGGCGAGACAGACGTTCACCTTTGCACTGCTGTAAATTCAAAGTTATTTTTAAAATTGGCTCAATTGTTCTTGTGATGGTTCAGTGCAGAATAAAAGCATTTTATTACCTTAAAATTGGTTTTAATGCAGTTTATTAAAAACATCTTGAAAGACTAAGAACAGAGCGTAACAACAAGAGCTCAACAGCTTTCTGTTGTCTTTGTTACATATTATAGTTTTGATGATAACAAACGTGCCTGAATGTATTTTGTCCCCTGTTATTGTTGTGGTGCAAAGACTTTTCTTGCTAAACTGAATTACTACATCTTATTTGCAATCATAATTCTGTGCGCCCCCTTAATAGGAATACCAAATCAGCAAGCGATAAACAAATACAATGAGTTAATATTTCCAGAAAAATTATGTGTTGGCAGCCAAGCAGAGCGACACTGGATGACTCGTTGAACCAACATCACAGTGGCTATCTCGTATTATTGAATTAACGGAGCTGACGACACACAGAAAAAACATTCATCAGATAAAAGTGTCTCCAAATCATGGCTTACATTAAATTTTAACAGAGTTATCTGTAACCTTGTTTTTTTTGCCTGTCCTGTTTGGTTCTTTAGCCATCAGAATTATTGTCGGAAGGCCAAAAATGATGCCCAATGGATTTACTTTACCAAGTGGATCATCATGGCCTTGCCATATTGGTCCATTTGATTGACCTTTGTCAACCATAACAATGCATAACATGCAAATCATAGTATTTCTGCAGAAGCCTAATATTTCTGCTAAAACATAGTATTTCTACCAAATCATAGAATTTGTGCCAGTGATAAGGCATAGTTAGACCGTCAGAATTATTGTCAGAAGGCCAAGAATGATGCCCAATGGATTTGTTTTACCAAGTGGATCATCATGGCCTTGCCATATTATCATTTATTTTATTTTCGGTTGTTAGAGATGGGACAGACGTGACTGAGGGATAGGAAAGGGAGAAAGAAAGAAAGAGAGGGAGGGAAGGAAAAACAGACGGGAAGAGAGACAGTGAGAAAGGGCACTTCAAAAAATAATCTGGATCACCTGTTGAGAGAAGAAAAATCAGAAGAGAAAACAAACAAAAGAGAGAGCAACATAATAAACACAACACCATCGCAATAATCTAGCTAAGAGTAAATGACAATAGATACTAAACACTGAATGTTATTGTGCAGCACGTAACATCAAGAGCACGCAATGTGCTTTGAGGTAGCAGCCAAGAAAGGTGTAGTTTGTGTCTGTGAACACCCATGCGTACACCTGTGTGCACACACCCAAGGAGGACCATTGGAAGGGCAACCGTGCCATCCTCCTGGGAAGAGCTGGGGAGAGCCCCAGACAAGGGGTCACCTGGCAGTGAGTGTGGTGAGGGGAGATAGGCCTCCATACCTTGGAGGGCCTGAGATGTATCATATAGCAGGAACTCCAGCAACACTTGAGGGAAGATGAACAACTTTAATAATTGACCAACGCGTTTCGGCTTGTGGCCTTCATCAGGGTCATCATCAGGGCCTGAGATGTACCCAGAGAGGTGGAGTCTAAGACCCAACCTGACATATAGACACAGATGAACAGGCACACACACAGACACAAACGTGCATTCCCACCCTCATGCACACAGACAAATAAATACTCGGCACTCACCCAACGTGGAGACAGACACAAATAGACACTGTACACACAATCGCACTCCCCAAACATACTCTATACTAAGTATTTGTAACTAAGTAACCAAGTATTTGTACTTTGGCACTTCCTGCCTTTGCTCTTTGCTAAGGATTTAGAATCACTGTGGAAAGTTTTGAATTAGTACCTGGTTTTAAGGAATGAATACAATGAATATAAGTCGATCAAAAGTGCTCAAATACAACCACTCAGACTTAATAAACCAAAGGAAATCAGTTCAGTCAATTAAAATGTCAAATAAATTTTATTTTCAAAATACCTGTTGACAAGACGCTGCTTCAAGGCACTTTATATTGTAAGGTAAAGACCCTACAATAGGGATGCACCAATACCACTTTTTTGGAAACGAGTACAAGTACGAGTACTTGCATTTCAGTACTCGCCGATACCGATACCGAGTACTTAATAAAAACATGATTTAAATTTACAGGTAACGGCGTTAGTCCTATAATTTAACAAAAAAACAAACAAACAAGGGACTGGTTTGGAATTAAGAACATTTATTTAAAATGAAAAGCATGTTGTATGCAACATATTACAGAATAAATAATTAGGAAAAAATTTAAACAGTGACAGTGCAACTCAAGTATTGTTTTCAGTTTATTGTAAACTCTGCCGCTTTGGACAACACATGGGGCATTAATAAACATCTTTGCTATTTAGTGCACAATATTTGAATAAACTAACAACATCCACCAACATAGAACTTTCGCAATCAGTGCAACTGAGGTAGGTATTAACATCAAGTCTAAGATGACTCACTTAATGGAGAGAAAAAGTGAGTGGCAGGGTTTTTTTTTAAGAAAAGTAGCTTTTCTGCATTATCAGCAGTCAGACTTTTTCTGTTTTCATCTATAATGTGTGACACTGAGCTAAAAAGCCTTTCACTTTCCACACTGCTACATGGGGCTGAGAGGTATTTACTCGTCTGTTTCTCTGTTTAGAAGTCTCACAAGCACAGTCACAGCTGGGATGACATCAGAGGCTAGTGCGTCGTAGCTGCTCACTTTTTTAGTTAGTTCCTCAAAGGGGGCGAGGATGGCAACAGTCGTCTCCATAAGAGCCCATTGGTGAGCGGTGAGATAGTCAGGGAGTTCGTGCTCGGACACATACACGCCCAGCACTCGCTTTTGCTCAATGAGAGACTGGAGCATGTAATACGTGCTGCTCCAGCGCGTCTGTACGTCCTGCTGCAGTCTCTTTATTGGCTGGTTGAGCTGTCCCTGAATGTCCTCGAGGCGGGAGTAGGCTAAAGCGGAATGCTTAAAATGCCCAACTATTTTCCGTCCCACTGCTATAGCATCAGCTATGCTCCTCTGTGCTAATAAGCATGGGTAAATAAGCGTGGGTAAATAAGCGTGGGTAAACTCTTTGTACTCGTTGTCGTGTTGGGATTTTGGTGCTTGATTAAATTACTTGTGTTAAATGCGCTACCTTTTGAGCCTCCTCTGGACAATTTCGCTGAGCACAATTTGCAGTCCGCCTTTGTTTTCGCATCTTCGTTCACTTTGAAATAGTTCCACACGGCTGACTTGTCTCGCCTGCCCTTTTCTCAGCTCTGAGCTGCAGCCGGGACCTGGGGGCGGGCACTCGGCGCCTGTGATTAACCCCTTACATGCCGCTCAAACATAGGCAGGTCTCAGACCATGGTATCGGTCCCCGGTATCGGGGGACTTTTAACGAGTACGAGTACTTTAGAAAATGTGGTATCGAGGCCGATACCGATATCGGTATCGGTGCATCCCTACCCTACAATATTACAGAGAAACCCAACAATCCGAGGACCCCCTATGAGCACGCACTTGGCGACAGTGGGGAGGAAAAACTGCGTGTTAACAGGCAGAGACCTCCGGCAGAACCAGGCTCAGGAAAGGGCAGCCATCTGCCGCGACTGGTTGGGGGTGAGCTAGTGACACAGATGGAATGTGTTCATGTCACTTCCTCACAGCAGACAGATGTTACTGTCTGTGAAGGTTCTCAGTCATCCAGGTCATCGTAGTCAAAGGAGCTTGTAAAGAAAAGCGTCTGGACTTCTTTAAGTTGCTTGAAGACGTTTCACCTATCATCCGAGAAGCTTCTTCGGTTCTGAACAGAGAACTGAAGAGGCTCCCTACTGTCGCCACTGAAGAAGTTTCCCCGAGAAGCTGCCTTTATACTTTCATACCCGACGACCCCCCCGAGAAGCTGCCTTTATACTTTCATACCCGACGACCCCCCCGAGAAGCTGCCTTTATACTTTCATACCCGACGACCTCCCCGAGAAGCTGCCTTTATACTCTCATACCCAACGACCTCCCCGAGAAGCTGCCTTTATACTCTCATACCCAACGACCTCCCCGAGAAGCTGCCTTTATACTCTCATACCCCACGACCTCCCCGAGAAGCTGCCTTTATACTCTCATACCCGACAACCCAATAGGGCTGGGTATCGTCACTGATTTCTAGAATCGATTCAATTCCGGTTCACAAGATCCCGAATCGAATCGATTCGATCCGCGATTCGATTTAATTCAATTCGATTCGATTTGATTCACTTCGATTTGAATCTGGGAAATTTTGACAGTCAGAAGTATTATAATTCAGATCAGTACATTTACATATTTTTGTATCTATAAAAAGGAAGCTGACACACGCAAGACTTTATCAAAGGTGATAACATCACAGCAGATGCCTTTGTGTCAAAGTAGCTGAGGATAAAACAGAAAAACATGAAGGTGATTTTTCTGGGATTTTATAAAAATATTCTGCAGTACATCAAAAACTAAAGAAAACTATTAATCAACACATGAATGTTACCTCTGACGTTACAGCGGTTTTATTAGAGACATGGCTGAGCGTTTTGCATTTTGCATAATTTTTAAATTTGTTCAGTATTGAACGGCAGAAATTAGGTTTTCTTTTCGGAAGTATATAAAACGAAAAAAAAAAACGTCGGCCGACAGCGCTGTAAACAATGGTAGACTTGTGCGTAACAAGCAAGCGAATAATGAAGAAAACAGTACAGAGAGAGAGAGAGGGAGAGAGAGAGAGAGAGAGAGCTGTGCATCGTGGTAGAAGCAAAACAGCAAGTCAGAGTGAATACATGACGATGTTTATGTGAAGCATAGTTTGGATCTTCTTTTGCTGCTGGTTCAGTCAATATTGTTTGGAGAGACATCAAACTAACAGCTTTAGAATCAGCGCAAAAAGGACGTAAACACAAAGCTCGACCCGCCGATGCTTCAAAATCAGCGAGCTGTCGGCTTTCAGCCCCGACCGTGAGAAACCCGCAGCGCAACACACAGCGGGTTGCGCTGTGTGTTTAAGTCTATGTGCAGAATCCGTGTACCTGCTCTCATTTACTGTCTTAGCTGTTTGGTGGTTGTTGAAATTTTGTGAGATTTCACCAGAGATTCTGGCATTTTGGGCAAAATAAATTTATATTAAAAAATAAATTCAGGATTTTAATGAATCGATTTTACCTTATCCAAGCCAGAATCGATTTTAATCGATAAATCGATTATAAAAACCCGCCCCTACCCGACGACCTCCCCGAGAGGCTGCCTTTGTACTTACATACCCGACGACCTCCCCGAGAAGCTGCCTTTGTACTTCCATACCCGACAACTTTCATAGCCAAAAAACACATGGGCACCTGACAAAGAGAGGGAGGGAAAGAAAAACAGACGGGAAGAGAGACAGTGAGAGAGCAACATAATAAACACAACACCATCGCAATAATCTAGCTAAGAGTAAATAACAGTAGATACTAACACTGAATTTTATTGTGCAGCACGCAACATCAAGAGCACACAATGGGCTTTGAGGTAGCAGCCAAGAAAGGTGTAGTTTGTGTCTGTGAACACCCATGCGTATATCTGTGTGCACATATGCGTGGATGAGTACTCTTGTACTCAAAAGGTTTCTCCTCGTAACTGTGTTTCTGCTGCTAGAGGGTGTGGGTAGCTACAGCCTCGTCCCAGAGGTCATGAAACAGGCATGAAGGAGATCCAGGCCCAGAGTGTGAGAGCCCAAGGAGGACCATTGGAGGGGCAACTGTGCCACCCTCCTGGGAAGAGCTGAGGAGAGCCCCAGACAAGGGGTCACCCAGCAGGGAGTGTGGTGAGGGGAGATAGGCCTCCATACCTTGGAGGGCCTGAGATGTTCCCAGAGGGGTGGAGCCTAAGACCCAACCTGACATTTAGACACAGACAAACAGGTACACACACAGACACAAACGTGCATTCCCACCCTCATGCACACATAGACAAATACCTGTAACCTGCAGTAAACGTGAGAAGGCTCTCGGACATAATTATTTAAGCATTCTTTCGGGGTGGCTGTAGCTCAGGTGGCAGAGCAGGGTCAGGGGTCCGATCCCAGGCTGCTCCAATCTGCATGCTTGGGCAAGATACTAACCCCATGTTGCTCTCCGATGCATCCATCGGAGTGTGAATGTGTATGAATGTTAGATACTCAGCACTTAACAGCTTAGAAAAAGTGCTTGTGTGAATGAATTAGTTGTATAAAGCGCTTTGAGTGTTCAGACAGAGTAGAAAAGTGCTATATAAGAACCAGTCCATTTACCATTACCAGACTGTTTTTTTGAAGTCTATGATGAGGATTAATCCATGTCTGGAAACTAGCTGATAGTGTTCAGTTTGTTCAGTTTGTTGCAGATATTCATTCATGCTTGTGATCTCTGAAAATAAGGAGGACTAAAACTGTCAAAATAAGTTAATTAGAAAGTAAAGAAATGTTAAATGACTTTAAAGTATTTGCCATTAGGCTCAACAAATACAATATTAAAATACATGCAAGCATTAATCTTCAAGATTTGATTAGTAGTATTCAACTTTCTTTTTAAATTTACAAACTAGCGTAACCAAAAATTTCCACCAACTTTATCCAGCATTTCTCTTTTCTGTGGTGGTAGTTTTTAAATAGTATATAGAATATCTGCACTGTAAAATCAAAACTCCAAGGTAACCACTAAATTAAACAGCTTGTAAAGTAAAAAAAAAAAACACACAAACAAAACAGAACTCAAACAAATGATTAGGAGCAGTGTGAAAAGATTTTTGGCTCAGAGAAATAAAAATCTAGTCTTTCAACAAACACTTTGGAAATTCTGGTTTAAATTAGATTGATGTGTTCTTAATTTTTCCTCACAAAACCCTGGAAGTATTGACCTGTTTCTCCTTTTCTTTTGTTTCTTTGTTTTGTTCATCATCCCCTGCTGTACTCAGAGGCCCAAATCCACTCAGAACCAGTTAAAAAGACAGGCACAACATTGTTTTATTGAAGTTTTATAGTGGTCATTTGTATTAAATGCATGCAATTTTTACAAAAGTCATAAAACCAAATTTTCCACACATACAAAGTCTAATTCTTCTTTTCTGAACAGATAGTAAAAATAGTTTTAATGTGTTCATAAAAACAGGACAAAACCTCCATCACAGGTAGGCCTCTAAAGGTTCTGTTATTTTCCCTTTACTTACACTGGTCAAGTATAAGGCAGCAGCAGTCTGTACAAACAGCAACTGAATCAAATATCTACATGTTTCTTTGTGTTTTCCCAATTCTGAGTATTGCAGTCTCTTTCCACAAGGAGCCACCACATTAAAAAACAATAAATAAATGTCTGTGCTTTTGGTCCAGAGTCTGACCCTTGACCCTGAGCGTGGAGGAGGTCAGACCATGTCGGTGTGTCCGAACACATGCTGGTGGCCAGGTTGGAACTGCTGCGTCCAGTCAATGATGACCGGTTTGAAGAGTCCACAACAGCGGAGCTGGAAGAACGACACCAGGTTCCTCACCACGCCCAAACTATGAACACAGAATCAGGGAAAAGTGACTTAGCTGACCGACAACAAACTATGAGTTTAGGTTAAAAAACAAAACAAAACGCACAACACATGATTTGCCAGTAAATCCTAAAGAGCCCATGGCATGCTACAGACAACTAAGCAAACAATTTGTAAATATCAAGATATACAAGTTATACGATAAAGACAAGAAGCACTACATGCAACTCACTTGAATGGATTTTGTCTCAGAGAGACAGGTTGTCCGAGTTTCCTCTGGCGATGTGTTAGATTTGTTCGCTCTACTGTCGTCAGTCCCAGGAATGCAATCTGATCACACATACACACACACAGAGTCACAATAAGGTATGTTGTTTGTTAGAGCAAGAAAAACAAAGAACTAAGCTCGGGGTAAAATTTAAAGACTTTTGTGAAGGCCAAAGCTGAATATTTCCATCTATATTTTAAATTTTCTCTGGTCTCACCCAAAACACAGAATTTGTAGTAATTTATGTTGAATTCTGCCAACTAATGCCCTATTTTGAAACATTTACAGAAAATGCAATATGTATGTTCTGTCTAATTTTGGTGACAGTGAACACGATCCATATGATATACAGAGCCTTAGAACCCCATTAAGAAACTCCAAGCAGCGAGTCACCTGGTAGAGCTGCAGCAGCAGGGTCAAAGTAGACCAACTTGTATGATAGACGACCAGGACGAAGATGCAGAGCAGCCAGGGAGAGCACCCTATCAGGCCAGAGAAGGTACCCCACAGGCCCTGCTGCTCGTAATGCAGCATGCAATGAGCGGACCAGTCTGAAAGAAACATACACAGGCATGTTCATCCAGGGTAAAGGTCATAGCGTGTCAGATGGCGTGGCTACACTAGCTGTTGCAGAACTCACACATGACACAGCCGTACAACATCCAGGCTCCCATCAGCACGAGGGAGAACAGAAAGAGGATGAAGTAGTGATGGTTCCTCGCACCTGGGGAAAAGAAAATAATCAGATTAACTTAAAAGATGCAAAAAATTATAAAAGGTGATAATTTAGTAGCAGTGCGTCAAAATAAATCCAGTCACTTTACTGGACATTTATGGGAAAGTATTATGCTCTCCAATAATTTGAATGACTAGGGATCAGAGCACTTTATCTTCAGGAAAAATACTGTCTAGTTTTTTTAATGCAGGCCTTAAGTCTTGATATACTAGACCTCCTAAATAAGACATGACTTGCTCAGCTTTGTCTTCGTGTTTGACAGTTCTTCCTGCTGTTGTGTAATTTGAAAGTTACGAACAGGCTTGTGTGTTACCAATGCAGCTGTTGGTCCAGATTGAGTGGTGGTCCTGCTTGGCCACACAGGCATCGCAGCTGAAGCAGTGATTGGCTCTCATTGGCTTCTTTATCTGTAAAAACACATGGTATAAAATAGTATTGGTTGTCACAGTGCTAATGGTGCATTGTTATTAAAGAGGTGGTTGCGGGTCAGTGGCCTTACCATACAAGAGGTGCACAATATCCTGGGGTCCAGACAGCCGGCTTCAGCCAACACCAACACATTCTGTCAACACAGAGGAACAAAACATAGCTCAGCTCCATGTAAAACATTTACCTAGAATATTGCCTTATTTGGCTTCTGAACTCTGTCCTTCTCACCATTTTTTTCTCCTCTTCAGTTGCTCTGATGAAGCCGGGGTCCGTCCTGCAGGTGCGGAGGTAGTAGTAGAGTAAAGCAGTGGCATTCAGAGTGAACAGTACCTGTACTGTGGCACTAGGCTGATGTGGAGTTTCAAGTTAAGAAGGTCTCTGTTCAGTTTGTCATCAGAATATGAATGAAACCCAGTTGCCTAATTTATTGGCCTCCAATGACAGATCTGTTTCTCTTTACTGATGATAAAACTATGCATCGCTCTTACAACAGAAAGAAAAAAACAAAACACACACTATCAGAGAATCTTCCGGTTTAAAAGCATTATCCATCAAGTGCATTCATGAGTCTTGCTTATGTTTTTCATCTGGTACTGACTTGCTTCTCCCAAAGGAAATGCTTTAAGGTGTGGTTTCGTTTTTTCAAAGGATATCTGGCATAAACCAGAGGCACCAGGTGACAAGCATCCAAAAGATTGAAGCCATGAGACTTGAAGCTTGTAGGTTGGACTGAAAGTCTGAGCCCGGGAAATTCCTGTTTCATGCAAACATTCATTACTAAATCAATAACACAGGTTTTAATAACAGTAGAGTACATTCGTGAATCAGTGGAAGTGTATCCTCACCTTGTAGCCAGATTAATCACACCTATCACACAGGCCAACAGGATACCTTTGAGTAACCAGGATTCTGAGTTCATATCCACTATTGCACCAACACCTCCAAACAAAGCCGTGCAGAGTAAAAACTGCAGAAACACCTGGGAAATACAGGGAGAGGATTCCTTTAGAAGAGTCACTGTAGACTGCTAAAAATGTGTTATTTGAGACAAACGTACCCTGTATCTGTTCACAACTCGCAGGCAGCGAGAGTTGGAACGAAGCCTCTCCCGTTTGACCTGATTGAGCATGTGCATGAGCAACGGGCTGTGCACTTGGTGAGCCAAGTCGATGGGTGTGTGACCCTGAAGAAGAACATTAAGAACCCCATGAAAAAATTATTCACTGATTCAGTTCAAACGTGGGTATAATTGTAGTTCTTATAACTGACTGTTTACGCTGAGTACATGAACTCTATTGTCAAACGCAGTGCAAAAAACCCAAGTTTAACTTGTGTTAAACTCAAGTTTAAGGACATACTTCTATTGTAGTAAATGAATCAAGAAACAGCTTATTTATTGTCAGTCTGCACATACATGCAAAGCTATTCAGAGACATGGAGTGAGCAATACTACTCAGTGCATTTTCCAAGAAAATCTTGTTTTTTTAGTGAGCTCAGCAACTCAGACTTCATTATAGTGGGCATCAACACTTAATGGAATACTGTAGGAATACTGTGCATTGCCTATTCATTATTTCATATGCAATCATTTAGAGCTGAATAATGATGAAAGCAAGGTGTACCTGTTACTTGGCCCAATCTACTAAGATGGCTTACTTACTTAATAGTGAACAAAGCGCTCATGCAGAGATTAAGCAAACACATTCAGCTGAAAAACAAAACAGTGTGCTCCTAGAATATACACCTAGAGTATCCAGTTCAAAATCCTACGTCTCCTAGAAAACATGACCTCTGAACATTGACTTTATCATCAGGATTTAAACTCATATGACAGTAGCTGCGCCTGTGGGATCAATTCGAAACTCCTACATTGCCTCGTTCTCGAGTTATCGCTTTCACGAACTTAAGTCTTCACGCGCCCACCTCACCGCTTGCCTGCCTGACCAACAGGGTGATGACATTACCCATTTAGCCTTTTACAGTTAAAGGTTAATAAGAATAATATTCTGTTTATGTATTCCAACATTATGCACTCACAATAATGTAAAAAAAAAGAAAAGAAAAAGTGTTTGAATTTATTGAAGCTCACGTTTATGTTTTCTGCTTCCACACTGGCCCCAGCCTCCAGCAGGATGTGGGCAGCATCTACATTTCCTGCCAGCACAGCACAGTGCAGTGGAGTGTTCCTGTTGACTTTGTCCACAGCGCTCACGGAGGCATTATTTTTGATTAAAAAGTTTGTTGGTTCAGGCCTGTGACAGAAAGGACAGCACATTTAGATACTATCAGAATACTTTTAGCAATCAGAAAAAAAGGATTATGCTAACAAACTATACTTCATTTCTTAACAAGACAAGCAATCAAAGCACTGGGGTTAAAAAAGAGAAAGAGGCCTTACCCGATAATCTTCTGTGCTGCTAACATTAGCGGCGTCTGTCCATTGCAGTCAGGCCCATCAACTTCCTGGAGGCAATGGAGAAATTGAGACACAAAACCACAACTTGCGCAAAGTGAGAAGCAAATGTAATCAGAGAAAGAGTGAAAACAGAAGTGTTGCAGAGAGAAAGAGTGGGGTATAAAGTGATGTGTATGTCTGACCTGTCCCTTAGCTATAAGATAAGCTGCTATTGCCATGTGTTGGAAGAGAATAGCAAGGTGGAGGGCCCTGTAGCCCTCTCCATCTGCAACAGAGGGGTCTGCTCCATATCTCATTAGCTGGATTACCATGGGGAGGTGGCCCTGTCTGGTCATTCAAACAAAAACATAATAATGGACAAGTCTTAAAAAACCCAGCAGACTAGTTGTAAAACAGTTACGTAGCCTCATTGAGGACACACTGCCAAAGTGCATAATCTCTTCTAATGCAGGTAAACTTTAACCAGTGGTTGCTGGTAAACCAAAACTAAAGTAAAATAATGCATATGCAAAACAAAGCAAAGCAGCCCAACCCAGCTCTATATCGTGCACAGCCATATAGTCACCTTATGGCCCAATGAAGTGGAGTAGAGTTCAGGTCTCCGCCCAGCTGGTCTACTATTGCCCCTTTGGAAATATAATACCTGTTAGAAAACAAAAGAGAACAGATGTAAAGATCATACTTCAAAATATTTTGTGGGTTTTTTATTATTTGTATTCATTTATTTGTCTCCCTGGTTTTCAGTTTTTGTTTAGCTACTATTTGTTAATTATTTGCATTATTATTCATAAACTTAAGTGCCAAAAGAAAGCCTGTGTTGGTTATATATAAAATGCAAACTGATCATTTGTCACAATTGTAGTATTTTTTTATGTATAGAAATTGTCTAGAATTAATAATTATACCCCCTGATTTGGTGTGTTGTGATAGGTCATTTGCAGTAGTTGTGTTCACAAAACAGATTTCCATTTCTTTCTTTCTTTTCATTGTCAGACTGAGATGAGATCTAAAGGCCTTACTTGACCAGCTCTAAGCGGCTGTTGATAGCAGCCCAGTGCAGCAGAGTGACGTTCTCTTTGTCTGGCTGCCTGACGTCATATCCAGCTTCCACCAGCTCCTTACAGCGCTCCAGGATTCCAAACCTGCGGGAAATACACACACACACACACACACAACCTCAGCAATCAATCATGTTGATCATGACCACATAGTGCTCTGCAATCACATTAAATCCAAGCTACAGATAAACTGAGGAGATGCAACAAATGTAGATAAAATATGTTAGAGAACTAAAAGTACAATGTGACCTGGAAAAGCAAGTTCCTCAAGAAGGACTTTTAGAATGTGGAAGACAAAAAAAACCCCCGTATACACATACTTATTCCTACAAAGTCATGGTTAGATAAATAGAAGCGGTTCTATTGTTTTTTTTCTATTGTTCCCCGGCTTAAACAGCGTGAGTGAATTCTGCTTTTATTTACCTCTACTAACTGATCATTAGCACTTCAGTTAGCTGCAAATCCTTACATGTACTTATCTCAAAAAAACTAAAGTACATCAACAAGTGCATCAATTCTTTACATTTCTAAATTGGATATAAACTAACACATGCTATATCTTGTTCTACATTATATCATAAACAAAGATTACGAACAGCTGAAAACAAGCCTACAATTATCAATATTACCATATATTTAGAGTCATGAAAGAAAGAAAGTTTTCACAGGGCTCTGTGCAGTCCTGTGAAAAACTAGGCCCACCCCATGATTCAGTAGCTTGTAGAAACACCTTTAGCGCCAATAATTTGAACAACATTTGGCAACATTTGTCTTCTTTCCAGCATTTCTTTAGGTCATTGAGTTTTGCAGGCAGGTTTCTTAAAGTCCCAGCACAGCACTAAGGTCTGAACTTTGACCGGGTCATTGCAACACCTTTGTCTTTATCTTCTTATCTTTTTGTTCTAGATTTGCTGCTCTGTTTTAGGACTGCAACTAAAGATTATTTTGTTAGTGGACTAATCTGCCAATTCTTCTTTGATTAGTCGATTAGTCAGCGATTATTTTAATAACTCTTATCTTCGCTTCCTGTGGGCAAACCTATTTTAGGCTCCAGTACCTCACCTGCTCAGTCTTCCCAACGGTGAATATGACCCTGTTGTCTTGTCCCGCAGCAAATTAAAATAATGACCCAGGAAACATATGAATTTGAATATAAATTTGAAAAACAAACAAACAAACAAACAAAACACACGTGCAAATATGAAACTAAAAATAGCTTCTGTCCATAAGTTCAAACAAAGCTCCAAATTAAATCAAAAAGATTTTATTTTCCAGTACAAAAGTACAAGTTTCCAAAGTTTACAGATGATACAGTTCACGAATTCCCACCTGTAGTAGACATGCTCAGGAGTGAGGTTTGCTCTCATCTTTGAGATGTTCCAGCTGCTGATAACTATGCTGAAGATGCTCTCTGTCATGACCTCACCCATTTGAGAGGTCCATGAGCCTCTTTACAGGCAAAACTCATCTATACACCTGTGCTTAATACTAGTAAAACAGAACAAATCTAAGGCTCTAAAAGACAGTTTCTAGTCCCAAATCTCAGTGTTTCTCAGTTGGTGTAGTGTTCAAAATATTAGAAATGACATGTTCCACTACTTACTGTGATGCCTTCACTATGTCCCAACTGCTGCTATCATCCATGTGTGACCGTTTCTTTGGTTGCTCCCTGATGTCAGTCAGATCTGCAGTTTTGCCGAACTGTCCGTAAAAACCCGGCATGAATGGATTCACCATCCCTCCAAATCCAGCCGGTCTTGGCCCATGACTGTGAGAATGGCCTTGATGCCCATGGTGACAGCTGTCATGCATGTGGCTGTGATCCTGCAACATGCACACGATGAGACACTTATTTAGTCCAAAGTGGTCCACAGGGAACCTTTAAAGTGGCAGAGACCGTGGGATCAAACTGTCAAGTCCAAATTGAGCCCAGCCAAAGCCCTTTGCTGCCATCCCTCTAATTTTTCTGACTCACTGTATAGAGACTGAGGGGCTTGGTACTACGGCTATACCATGAGATTAAATCAATTTGTCAACTTTAGCAACCCAGAGTTTATTTCTGAATCAATTAATCTGTCTGTGACTGTTGTAATAATAGATAAATTACTCAAGCCAACTATCAAGTAAAAGTATTTCCTCTTTACAGTCTCTGAATCTGCTGCTCTTTTTGTTTTAGAATACTGAAAATTGGTTGTGGAGAAAACAAACTCAAGGCCTCACATAAGGCTTTCAGACAGTATGATGTAACGCTTATCTGTTACTTCTATGGAATAAACTAATAAGTGGCTATTTCTTTTATTGACTTTCAGAAATAAAACCTTGGTATTCCCAAACAAGCACCCCCAGAGAATTTTTGCCATATAATATTCTCCACAGCGAAACCGGTATAAATGTTTATGTGACATAAAAATATCATATTGATATCACTGCTATAACAAAGCCATGTGTTTACATTCCTTGGTCTGTGCAATGAGACAAGTCCAGGCATATCTGAGAGTGCCAAAAGAGACATTTAAGTACCTTAAAATTAAACTACTTATTAATTAACATCTGACATACTTTTAACACAACTTCTGCAGTTCTGTTTTCAAGGGAAAAAACGACCTTAGACTACATTTGTATTTACATCTAGCTTATGCTGTGTCACTGGATATAATGCTGTTGCTTCCAATTTGTTTCGGTACATTCACACTAAAAAAAAGGAAGCTTCTAGTAGCTCTATGGAAAAGAATGACGGAAAATGCCCTTCATTTACTTACACTTATGAATGCTGCTTCCTGCCAAGTTGCAAGTATCAATAACACTGCTCAGTTCTATTTTTTTTCCATGCAGTCAGAAATATCGTGCTATAAATTTGAGGCTGTATCAACCACCCCTAGTTATGCTTTCATACTTTTTTTGACACACAAATACAAACTGGAGGCAGACGGAGAACGATGTGTTTGGCTGATAAATGGCTTATATGGCTATAAACCTATGACAGTTTATAATGATGGATCTATCCATAATTAACATCTATGGATTTTAGAATGAGATGACTAAAAGCTCTTGTAGGTGTAATGTATTGTGGCCAAAGGAGCTTGCAAAGAAAAGCGTCTGGACTTCTTTAAGTTACTTGAAGACGTTTCACCTCTCATCCGAGAAGCTTCTTCAGTTCTAAGGTCAAATGGTGGAGAGTCCCAGATATAAACCTAGTGGGACAAAAGGAGGGACAGAGGGACAAAAGGACCCCCTGATGATCCTCTAATCGCCTAAACAAGGTGTGAAACTGGGTGTGGGTCCCAATCAGCCAGAGTTTCGGGTGAGTTCATTGTGAAACCTGGCCCCACCTTATCATGCGAATTCCTGAGGTCAGATGGCCCAGGATGTGAGTGGGCGTTAAGGCGTCTGGGGAGGGAACTCAAAACTGGATTATAGATGGCAGAGAGTTGGTGTCGTAAACCCCACCTCTGTTCAAAGATGGTCGCTCACAGTGGACATAGATGGCTTCTTTCACTCCTCTTTCAAACCATCTGTCCTCTCTGTCCAAAATGTGAACATTGGCATCCTCGAAAGAGTGCCCTTTATCCTTAAGATGCAGATGGACTGCTGAGTCTTGTCCTGTGGAGGTGGCCTAATACTTTTTGTCCATATACTGTATATAGCAAAATATATATCCTAGGCAAACACAAGGTGATGTGCAGTCTAAGGGAATGCTCACAGTAAGTAGCTAACTCATTTGCTAAATACATTGTTGGAAATTTAGTATAATTTTCCCTTTATAATATAAATCAATCATCGGACAAGTTTATCATTTAGAGAAGGTTTCAGATGAAAGCTGTGAGAAGTTTGCACTGCGCTGAATATGTGGATAAATCTTGCATTGTTGAGTTAATCCCACCCTACTACTGCAGCATCAGGCAGCTGTTTTATCTTCTGGGATAGATGGATGTGCTGGATGCGTTTTGCTGTCAGTCTGGATTAGAATAGATGTTTAATACTGATGGTCACACTGTGAATACAACAGGCTGCTGCCGTGATCTAGACAGATGGCTAATTTACCAACATATGGTAAAAGCTGCACGCTTTCAGGCTGTTATGAGTATTAATACATGTGGATTTAACTGAACACACGCAGCTCGGACAAGGACTGGGACTTGTGTGCTGAAAGAGGATTACAGCGTCATGATAATGGGAAAGGTAAAAAAAAAAACAAAACCCAAAACCTCATCTGTTTGTCAGTTAATCATCATGTCAACCAGATAAACCAGAAAGCACTTCCGTAAAGTCAGCACCAGAGGTTTCACGCCAAAGAAATGAGCTAAATGCTAGGACGCTTTGAATTCAGGTAACTAGCTGCAGGTTCACCATGCCTATGAAGCTAACGACGACGAGCCCTGATTTAACTCGAAGTCTATCAGGCAGGTTATTACACGTTACACCAACTCAACACAAGCTAAAATTTAACAGCAAGCTAGCTAATTGACAGCTAACAAAAATAACATGACTGAAAAAATGCCCGTGAGCCAAGTGTCAACACGATAAATCAGAAACTACATAAAACAAGACAAAGAAGCAATTATTATGTATAAATTGTCTTACATTTGCGTCTTCATTCCAGTCCATTTTGTAGTCGAGGAGGGAAGGGAAAGTTACTGCCGCTGGATAGGCAGGTTTAGAGTTTGACTTCCGGCGTTGGCTTTTCAGATTAAATGTCTATTTAAAAAATGTATGCGTCACAATTTATACAGTATCGCATAAAAAACAAAACAACAGGAGTGTACAGTCTACACACACAAATCACAATAAATTCTTTGAGAGGCAAAATCTTTAGTCCACCTCAGCAATAGACCAAAAGATGGCTCCCTCTGCTCTAATATGTAATACAGTTACCACACACACACACACACACACCTGCGGTGGTTAAATGTTGATCAGGTGTGAAATTTAAAAGAGGCATGAAATTTAATAGAGCTTTGTGAAAGTCACATTTTTTATCTAATGGCGTTTTAATTTCATATGACCTTTCCCTCAATTTTCTTTTAGCAACTTTTACTTTATTTTGAAGGCCAGAAAGTTAAAGAGGAAATGTTGTCGTTTGCTTGTTATTTTCTTCAACGACTTCCTTCTTCCTGGAGATGCTTTTGATTGGGCTTTCGTTTTCCACCCACATACAGGCCTCCACCACTGCTGCAGTGGTGCTTCAAGTCTTAGTATAGAACCCCCCCCCCCCCCCCCCCCCCCCCCCCGAAAAACAAAAACAAAAACAAAAAAAACAAGGGTTCAGATCTGTTCCCGAGACATGTTGGATTTTAAACCATCCTAAAACACACATGACAGTCAAAGCGCTTTGGTAAGTGAATTTTTTTTTCATTTGAAAAAAAAACTAAACTTCTACATCATTTCAACTTTTGTTTGTTTGTTTGTTTTTGTTTCGACTTTAAAAAAATTAAGACAGCGTCATGGGCAGCTGAAACTTATAGCATAGATGGACATCAGTGATTATGATAGATACTTGAATGCTTCTGTTAAAGTAACCTGGCATACAAATAAACCAATGAGGCGCAGGTACTTTAAAATGGCTCACACAATCGTGTTCTTCATTTAGTGCTATAGTAAGCAAGTCTCCTCCTCAACCTTTCACCTAATGGTCAATATATAATTGCATGTGCAATGAAATTTCATTTAGCTGTAATGAAATGATTGGATTTCCCATGAAGAATTAACCATTGGAGCCAAACCCATATTCGGAAAATATGAGAATAAATCCTATTTGACACTGGGTGAAATTAAAGTCTGTGTCACTCAGATAAAACCAGCCACTTACACTAGAGAGGAGTTTTTTTTCCTCCCTCTTTGCTATGGAACTAAATATGGACTGAATGCAGCTGAAGTGGAGGTCACCATGGAGCTGTAAGCACAGAGACTATGACCTGTGGATGAACTCAAAGACATGTAGAGGAGAAGCTGGATATTTTCACTACATGCTTTTTCCACTTTTTCCAAAAATCCTCCATGTCCAATATGTGTCTATTGAACCCTGTTCCCTTCTCATATGAAAATAATACACAGATTGTAAAATGAGGTAAAAGCTAACTCTATGTGAGGAGGCGGAGCTCTGGTTAAAATCACAAACTTTTAATCCAGGAAGGCAAATAGATTTATTATTAAATAGCCTCCTGCAAAGCGTAACTTTTTAGTCACCCTGTCACTGTGAACCGTTTCTTAATTTTTAATATATGGAACAAACATTTACAAAACCACCACCCTACCACATATAGGTTCTTAGTTAAACCGAAACAGAGACCTAATTTCTTCAGGCACTAGATAATGAATGATTGCTATGCTGCTCTTACAGTAACGCACTAAAAAAGGTCTGAAGTAATATTTTTGAGTAAAAAGCAACTGAAATATATAACTTCAAAGGTTTATTCAAATAATGAATTATTAAGGAAAACATGCTTGGTGTAAACTGAATTTATACCAATCAAGTACATTTTGTGTGACCTGATTCCATTAAGTCAAATTACTTAAAGTCAGCACTTTGGGCATAAATATTTTTTCCAGTGTATAAATCACAAACCACCACTGAGCACCAATTTAATCAGATCATGAGGCTTTCAATTCATTCAAAAAATTTAAGAATTTCAAGTAAAGTGTTTACAGCTTAAAAAAACCCTCCAACTTTAACTCTTATGTCTTTTTTAAAAATATCAGACTGAAAGACATCATCTTAATCGACTGAACAGAATGAGGTCTTTCAGTATCCCTTCAGGGGAATCCACATTTTACCTGAACTCAAAAGGAATTAATTTATTTGCATTTGCTGTAACATCCTCCAGCTAGCACATTTCTGTTGAAGAACATTTTTCCATAATATCCAGCTCTTTAGACAATCCCACATACAATACAAACAGAGGGCTAGCCGCCTCTTGCACTTCCAGGTGAGAGGCAGTAGATGGCCACAGCATTCAATTTATGATCAGAAGCTGCTCATCTGTTGTGTTTCCACTTGCACCTGATTTTTTTGGACAGCATCTAAACAGACATGGTAGTTGTGAAGTTAATTTTGTTTATTGTCCTGGACAATAAATAAAAATAAAATCTGAATAATCCCTTGCAGTAAAAATAAAATCTGCTTTTGATTTTGATTGTTGCAGAGTGCTTGTTTTTTAAATGAAAAAAAAGCATTAAAAATTAAAAACTTTACTGCTATTCATGATAGAAGACAGTACAACAGTACAGTACAGTACAGTTCAGAGAAAAAGTTAAATACTATAGTAAGCATTGTTTTAAAGAAACTGTCGTTATCTTAGACTCAAAAGGATAAAACAAATTCAAGTTTGACTGTGCCTGCCATCTTTTTGCAAGGGAAACAAAATCTTTAAACAGATATTTAATCCTAGTGTGTGCTTAAAAGAACAGTGAATGTAAAAAAAACAAACAAAAAAACCCCCATACATTAAAGCAAGATGGGACCGCTTTATTATTATACGTGTAGGTGATTGGCCTGCCCATCGTTTATTAGTCACTGGAGGGTGCTCTGAACACAAAGGAACACCGTGTCCTTCTACACATTCATACCTAGAGCTGACAAGTACAGTGCCGTGGAAAAATATTTGCCCCCTTCCCAATTTCTTAGTTTTTTGCATTTGCAATTATGTGTTTCAGATCATCAAACAAATTTTAATATTAGTCAAAGCTACATGATAAAATATAAAATGCCATGTTGAAATAGTAATTTCACTTATTAAGGGGAAAAAAACCTCACCAAACCCACCTCTGGCTCTGTGGGATAAAAAAGTAACTAAAATATCAGGATGCAAATACTTTTTGATGCCACTGTAGATGTTTAGTCGGATCAGCAAGAGGCCTACAGTCCATGACTGCTGTTCTTTTGCCTACCTCCTTATTTAGTGTGCATGCCAAGAAGTGAAATGGGCAACCATTTGCTAAAATGTTACTGTTAATTTTTCATAAACACATTCCTTTTAATTTTATAATTAAAATACATTTGTTAAATTTGAACATAAGGCGGAAACAAAGTTAGTACAATTCTGACAAACTTGAAGCTTTTTTTAAGCAGTCAGGAAATTTCCCTAGGCTTCAAAGCTCTTCTTTGAATGTTGGCTTCCATTTTTTCTATCCTCTGTTAAGCTAACAGACCGCTTCGATAATATTGGGATTAGTTTGGGATCATTGTTATGCTGAAAAATGAAGCTGTTACCAGTGATACCCTTTAGAGACTACAGAGCCCCCACTGTGTTTTACTGATGGCTCAAGACACTCACTTTAGTTTCTCACCCCTAACGTATATACTGATGACGATTTGAACCAGAATTTTAAAATTCATGTGTAATTTGGCAAACCTCAACTTTTCTCCCTGCTTCTTTTTCTTAAGAATGACTTCTTGACAGCCACCTTTCCTCTGAGACCATTTCTGATGAGGCTGCAGAGAACAGTAGGTGGATCAGCTGAAGGACCAGATGCATCTCTCACTTTAGGACTTTTAGATACTGTTTACCTGCTGTAGGTAGTTTTGTTTTTAGGCCGGCCAGTTCTTCTTATGTCCTCCGCTTCCTCAAAATCTTTATAGACACCCTGCACACCCTGCTGAGATAAGTCACATTTTTAGTTAATAACTCTTTGGGAATTACAGCGTCTTTGGAATCACCTAATTGTTGAAAAAAACCCTCATTTGTCTGTCGAACTGTGTTACATTTGACTTTTTTCATAGATTCAGCTAAAGAAATGGGAACAAATTATGTATTTTTGTGACAGGCTGCTAGTAAAAAAGGGTCTAAATATACAACTTAAAATTGGTGCTTTGCCAAGTTTTCTGTTGTGTGTAGACACATATGTTTAAATGATTCATAGGACAATGTTGCGAATTAACAAAAACAGCAAAAACAAGAAAACACACTTTTCTGGTTCCTTGGCAGCGAAATATGAAGAACTGAGGGATGGCTCAAGACTTTTGCACAGTATTGTATATGCTGTAATGAAAAGGAACAGCTATATAGTGCTTTATCTTTGGTGTAAACTCATTGTTCAGTGAGGGCGCAGTGGGGTCATTAAGGACCGAGCGATTAAGGAAACAGGGCATTCCAATGAAAACTTGTAGAGGATGTGTTACTAACTGGTGAATGAGCAGCAGAGGACCGTTGAATGAGAGCACTTTGCTCCCAAAACTCTTTATGGAATTTGGGGTATTTTAATTGTTTTGGCAGCTTGTGAAAAACTAAAATTAAAAAGAGTAAAAGCTTGTAAGTGTTTTGTTTATTGGACTTTTACAGTGATAATAGTTTGCAGCACATGGTGCTTTTGCTTCTTTTATTTCTTTCTACTTCTTATTTCTTCTGTTTCTATTGTGGATCTTTAAATTGTTTGAATATCACTCAAAATGTTAAAATGCGACGTCAACAAAATAAAATTTTGTCAGGGGCTGAGGAGCAGAAATTCTGGTCATACATTCACTGATATATTTAACGAAGCCTTGATTTGGGATAGGGCTTTCTATATCAGCAATCAAACTGATTGTTTGATTTTGTTCAGTTTTCATTGTCATGGGAAAATCAGCTCATCAGAGTTAAAGATTGGCTTCAGTTTCATATCAACAATGCACAACAGCCACCTTGCTACTAACAGATGTTTTTGTTTAAGGCTGCTTTGCTAAAGGAACTTCTTTACTGTTTCATTAGTCTATCACAAACATATAACACACAACTACGGTTCCAAAAAGCTGGGAAACTCCCTGAAATATATATATATATATATATATATATATATATATATATATATATATATATATATATAAAAACACTCATTGATTTGAAAATCAGATGAAACCCGTGTTTAATTGGAAGTAGTACAAAGGGGAAGGCTGTAGCTCAGGAGGTAGCACAGGTGACCTCTTAAGCATAAGATTGGTGGTTTGATTCGTGGCTGCTGCATCTGCATGAATGTGTATGAATGTTAGTCAGTGTTGTTCTGAGAAATTGTGCTTGCATGAATGGGTGAATGTTGTGAATTGCCGGTAGAGTAGAAAAGCACTTTATAAGAATCAGCCCATTTACCACTGCCTGTTCTCCGTGTATCCAAAGGGAATGTTTCTGAGAATAGGACATTATTGTGTTTCCCTTTTTTATTTTGTCAAACTACCTCATCTTTCCACACGAGTCTTTAAGTCTTTGGTAACTCACTGTAGTTTTGAAATCTTAGTATTTCACTAGTGGAGCTTGAGAGCAAATTTCAGTGCCTGCTTTTGTCATATTTTTATTTCAGAGTAAGTCAAGACATTTCGGTGGATGACAGCGCTGGATTGCAAGCAGGCCAGACTCCTGCTGTGCAGAGCCACGCTAATGTAAGAAGTGTAGTTTTAATTTTGAGATTGTCTTGCTGAAAAATGCAAGCCCTTGCCTGAATCACAGCTCTGGCTTTAACTCTTTTTAATGTAATGAAAAGTAACCTGAACAATGCTCGGTAAAGCTAAGGGGGGCAGGAGAGTTAGCGACAAATCTCTGTGACTCTGACGCTTTGAATTAGTTCAGTGAGAGTCAACTCTTATGAGACAAACATTAAAAGGATTTGCAAGTATTCAAGAACTATCACGATTACCTGAAAACACATTTAATCCCCACAACGCATCTCAGCGCAGTCACACTGAGAATGAATAAGTGAGTAATATGCTGAGAACCCTGCCGTGTTTTCAGTGAGAGCTGCTCTCCAGAGACACTCGCAGATATGGAAGTGAGAAGACCCCGACTGGTGGAAGTTAATTACGGTAATAAAGTGAGCGGTGACGTGTGGGACTGAACGCCACGTCTGAGTCTGCTGCGATTGTTGTACTCTCTGCTGGCCGTTTCATAAAACAAAAGAAGAAGTGCTGTGATGTAAATGCTTTATCTTGAACAATATGATAATCAGAGATAAACTGAACACTGGGAAATCAGGATAATTTTACTCTATGCATATCTCCGTCTCTGAAATGAGTCAATAAACTTTATCCTTACTCATCTTATCCTAAAGGGAACCCACTTGAGAATAGCAGCTAAAAACAGCCATTGGCTGTAAATGAAGGGAGATATTTGAAGCATCCAGATGGAGCCCCATAGCAGCAGCAAATGTGTCAGCAATTTAAAACTTCATGTTTTTCTGCATCACTTTGAGCAACATCTAATACTGTGCAATGCCACCGTGTATCAACTAATTGATTTCAAATGTCAACGTTGGCCCAAACTGCCCTGACAGACTCGCAGTGTTAAATAAGCTTGGTTATGCAATTAGTAAGCTGAATTCAAACTAATTCAGCAATAACGAGGAGTCTAGAAGACAGGATTCCTTTAAGCAAGAGGATGTTTTTTATTTTAGTCTGAACGAGGACCAACAGCTAATATATACTGATTTATTACTTTTGATGGGGGATCGCTGCTCGAATCTAGCCCGCTACAGCACGCACCATCAGCACTGGCGTCTCCTCAACCCTGGGAAGAACAAAGAAGTAATGCAATTGCTACAATTACTATATAACAGATATAGGTCGGTATGAAAAATATTAATTTAGAAGATCATCAAGGAACTTGAAAATAGGTAGGGCGTGAGCAACATAACACATCCACTGCATTACGATGAGCTGGGAAGAAACGGATGATGCAAAATTTACTGTGCATATTTAAATAAAAACAGAATCTTTTGCGAGTGATTAATCCAAAATGGTTAACTGTGTTGGTTGCTACTGATAAGCCTTGCACATTTTGCCAAAACACATTCACTAATACATAAAAGAGGTTTCTGTTGCATACAGTTCAGAGTGAGGCTGTTCTTTGCCCCAGAAAAGAGACAAATGCACTGTAACTCTAAAACTAAATTGAAACAAAGTTTGATTTTTGCATCTTGTTTGCAGTTTCCCAGCCCTACCAACTGTCCTGCTTTTTACTGCTGTTTCACAAAACTGAAAAAGAGTGCATTGGGCTCTGTCATTAAGGTTACAAGAGGGTGGCACTTGAGGTTTAATTATTTTGTCGGTCGAATTTAGGTTAAAGAAGTCTCCTTCCTGTTCCTGTCAATGAATTTTTTCTGATGCCTGTGTTGCTGACTCAGATAATTCCCATAATAAGATGTAGGCTTGGCAGGTTCTGAAACTAGGCCAAACTCTTACTGTCTCGTCCTTGATCTAATAACATCATTACAGTGGCACAGATAACATTGAGTGATTGCTAATTTCAGACAGCAACTTTTACAGGGAGTAACATGATTAAAAAAATGTAAAAATAAAAATGACAAAAGACAGGGAAAAAGTAAAGCTAGAACTTCTTTGTTTTCCTCTATATGTAAGAAGACTCCATTTAAAAGCCCAATGACATTTGTAAGTATGTAATCATAGCCATGGGATACAACCTTTGTCAGAGGTGTGGTTAGCATGCTTTATAATTTAAATTTAATAATTTATAAAGGCCATATTAGATGATTATTTGTCTAAGAATACATACAATAAATGTCAGGAAACCTTTTCAGGAAGACTGTAGCAAATGCTTAATGACCAAGGTCAGACAGGAAGTTGCATCATGACTGTGCTGTCTATTATGAATTTGGTTTGCGGGAAAGAACAAAAAACATAAGAATAAAAGTACCTTGCTGTGTAAGTGTTTATGAATGTGTCTTTTCATTGCCTCTGATGAGAGTAACCAATACCCAGTCCTTCTCAGGGGATTCTGGGAAATGTAGGGATCCGTAGACTGAAGCAGATGGGAAGGAATTCATAGATAAATATAACAAGTGACCTGTTTTACAAGAGACACCTGAAATAAATTGAACAGAATAGTCTGAAAAATGGTTTGCAGCCATTAAAAGCAGGGGATTTTTATTTAAATGTCAGACACTAAAAAGAATACTGACTGTGTTGGAGAAGTCTTCTTCTCTGCAACAAAGCAACTCCACTTTATTCCCGGCTATCCTGTCAAAAGAGAAAAAAAAATCAAGACCATTATATCCAAATGATCGGACTGAGTCTGACTCTCCGAGTCCAAAAAACACGAGGGGGGAAAAAAGCCCCAGAAGCAGTAGATATTGTAGGATGTTCCTGTCATGCTGATCCTCCTCCTCCTCACTGCCATTCCCCCATTTGGGAGTTCAATGGCAAGGTTACGGTCTGCATTTGAACTCGAGGCCCAAAGGCGTTAGGGGTCAAAGGTCGGCCTCATACACTGCTGACCAAAAGAACAAAGGTCTTTAACTAAAACCCCGTGTGACCTTTTTTTTTCTTCTTTTTTTTTTTTTTTAGCATGTTGCATGTTAATACTGATAGCAAGCAGGAGAGAGTGGGGGGGGGGGGGGGTTGTAATGTTTAAAATGATTCTGTTTTAAAAGACTGTTACAGACACACGCAGATGTAAATCAGTTTGACGACGCGCAGTTGTGTCTGCGTGGAGTGGGGCATTTACAAGGCTGGAGCTCATAAATGAAGCTAAAATACAGAGACACTTAAGAATGACAGTGAATGAAAGACACTGAGGCTGCCAGCCGAGATTCAGTCAGGGCCTGCGTGAGCTTTGTTTTGCCATTTGTTTTTGCCCTCAGAGTTTGGGGACCGAATCAGCGTTAAATAATACAAATGCTAGCAAATACGCAGAGGTTCATATGCAACGACAAATAAAAGTACATGCTGTGATCTTGTTTAATGGGTTCTTGATCTTTAGCGTTGCCTCACCAAAACACAACTAAGGCGACCCACTAAAACCTATGAAATGCAAATAAAAGGTAAAATGAAAGACACCGTGCACCGTAAATATGGGCTTGTACAGAAGGACAAATAAAATATTTACATTTACTGTGTCGCCTCCAACAAAGACAACATCATACTGAAGTTTGCAGATGACACTACAGTGATCGGTCACAGCACTGGAGGGGACGAGATGGCCCACAGGAGTGAGGTGGCCGGTCTGGTATGGATGAGATCAATGGACTCTTGGGGGTATATGAGGTAGACAATTTTAAAAACAGTCAAATGCCTGTCTCAGATTAAGAGATTGTGGAAAAATCTGATTGGTTTAAGCAAGGCAGGAACACAGATGTGAGGAGAGTTTGGAAAATTCACAGTGCATGTACCTGTATTCTTTAGACTGAACTCTGGCTTAGCTTGACCTTAAAAGTCATACAAAGTAGGGCTTTGTACAACTTTCACCCATATTGCTCTTTACGAGGATATTAATATTGTTTGCTCAGTTGTCATAAATTGTAGAGAATTTTTTGCGAGCATCTGAAGAGCGTCTTGTTCACGTTAGACTCCATCTGCCGACGAAGATCACGTGACGCGACTGAAGCCCAAGAGCAGCTGCTAAACAGACCTGAGCTTGTTTGTCTCGTTCATTAGTTGTATTTTCACTTCTTTCCAAATGTTTGCATTCTGAAAGCTACGCGGCGATCGCCACGCCATCTGTGAGAAGACATAAGAAAATTTGCAAATCCGTCTTGAAGTTCTTTACTTTTCGCTCCACTAATGATGTTGCCGTACACGTTCGTCTCTGGAAACAGAGATTAGCTCAAACAGCTCAGATTTCCAGGATATTTTTGCAGGCAGGTTGGCCTCCTGCCAGCAAACAGCTAATTTGATTGTGCACCTGTTATTTCTGCCACAATGGTGAAAGTAACATTAAACAGATTTGGCTGTGAATCTTGACAACGATGTTTGTAGATTCGAGTAATCGACTCGCTCATAAAGTCCGGTGTGAAAATGAAGGGTCTGCAATGATTTCAATGTCTTTAATATTCTGACTACAGCAGGCCAATCTGCCTGCTAAAAAAATCTGCTTTGCAACAACAACTATAAGGTTTCTATTAAGTTTTAGCTAGACATGCAGACTCACTATCTTTTCCTTCTGTTGAAAACCCGTCCGTCTTTTTCTCGTCATCTCACCCAGTTTTGATAAAATAAAGGGAATCGATGAGCAATGATGGTTTTTACCCTGGATTCACTCCATTATGTCCTTCATTAAAAAGAGAAAGCTCCCAAAGTAGCTTGTACATCCACAGTGTGTGTTTGTGTTTGGTTTCATTTGTCTGAGAGCGTGTTTGCGTGTTGCACAGAAAGAGGGCTACTAAGAGGAGTTTTTTTTCCTGCTTTCGCCTTGCCATTGAACTGTCTGTAGCAGTGCCAGAGCAGGATTGGTATGGGGGGTGTGGTCAGGGGGATGGTGGGGATTTCTGAGGAGGGGAGGGTGAACTGGGCAGAGGGGGACATCCAAACAACAAAGGGCAGCGGGGGCGATAATCCCACCTAATGCCCGCTGTCTGCCCCAAGTCTGCGGTGGCTCTCTGGTGAGTGGCAGATTGAGTGCACTCATGCAAAAGGTTACTTTGGTGATCAAGTGCTCTTCTCAGGGGTGGGGGTGGGGGGCAGCTCAGGCCGGCTGTCTTCAGCAGACCCTGTGGGCCCTGGTTCATTCGGAGCAGCAGCAGAAGTAGAAGCGGCTGCTGATTCAGCAGAGTTCGGACTGCCGTGTCGTCTCTGGTCATGATTTATGTAACAAGCCCTGCGCTGGCTGAACAGGACGTTCACAGACTGGGATGCTCTTTGACACGACAGTGGGGTCAGGCAGGGATGAGGCTGGAGTGAAAGCGTAGCCCAGTGTTCAGAATCATTGATCCCTTAGGTTGAAAAAACATTCTGTCCAAAATGCAATTCTGCTCAGCACTCCAGGCTTCCTACTCTTATGTAAACACTACAAGAAAGGAAGAGTTTTCAATTCTTTTTCACATTTGCAGTGCTCAAAAAAATTACAGAAGTTGCACAGGCAGTGCAACTCCTCCTGCACGGCACATTAGTACGTGTCATTTCCATAAGGTTTGCTGTGTCTCCCAGCACAGTCCGAAGAACAGGGAAGAGACTCCAGGAGACAGGCAGTTACTCTTTAATCCTTCAGCAGGAGGGTATCTGATTCTTTGTGCAAGGAGGAACAGGATGAGCACCACTAGAGCCTTACAAATGACCTCCAGCACACCACTGGTGTGAATGTCTCTGACCAAGCAATCAGAAACAGATTTCATGAGGATGGCCTGAGGCCCCTTCTGGGACCTGTGCTCACTGCCTGCCACCGTGGAGCCCGAATGGCATTTGCCATAGGATAAGAGAACTAGCAGGTCCACCCATGGCACCCTTTGCTTTTCAGAGATGAGAGTAGGTTCACCCTGAGCATGTGTCACGCGTGCTCAGGGTGAAAGGGTCTGGAGAAGCACCTTTCATATCCCGTTGGGTATTGGGATGAAACCCTTGGACACATTGTCAGAGCCCACTGGTGCAGTGGATCTTGAGTTTCTCCTGGTGCACAACAATGCCTGGTCTCATGTGGTGAGAGTATGCAGGCAGCTCCTGGAGAATAAGGAAATTGATACTACTGACTGGTCCCTGTGCTCACCTGACCTAAATTCAAAATAAAAATAAATTTATAAGGTTGTCTTTAAACTCAGCCCTCTGTAAGTTGATAATTTTCATTTCCACTGAATGATGTAGTATCCTTTTATTTATAACACATTACTCAGCCCATATCAGTATAGACATTCAGCATGATTTTTCCCCATTGAGATTTGATGTGTTTTCAAAGTGTTCCTTTCATTTTTTGAGCATTGTATTTGGGTGGTGATCGCAATAGGATAAGAAGATGTCCTTTTCCCCAGCAACATTTTCCCATTCCAACCCAGATAATTGAAATCATCTTTTCAGCAAATCCTGAGTCTGCCCTAGGTCTTCTTTCAGCCTGGCTTGCCTGGAAAAACCTCACCAGGAGGCAGCCTAATTAGATGTCCAGAATCACCTAATGAATCCAATCAGCTCCAGTCAATTTAAATAATTATTAAAGGACATTCTTGGAAATGAAGGTACCAGTGTAAGTGAAACAGCTCCCAAATGATCTACCAGACAACAAACTGACAGTGCCAGACAGAATTTTAAAGTAAATTTCACCCTTTTAAAAAATCTGACAATTGTTACATGTACGTGTTGATAAACTGCTCATATTAAGCCCAGAGGACATGAACTCTCTCAGCATAGTAATGATTCCCATTAGCACATGAAGCAGTCAGAGATGAACTTCACAGGTAACCTTTATTAAAACCACTTCACCACATGGGATTGTTGTCACATTGCTGGCTCATCTGCTTTAATAAAAACACATTTTGGTGGATATGTAAATTAGCTGCAGCGCAGCGAGCTGACAAATGAGGTGAGCTTAGCTCAAGGGTTTTAAACGCCTTGTGTGAGATAAAGGAATTTTGAGCTAAGGGATCTGAGTGAAGGGTTGGCAACAGTCTTCGCTGGACAGTGTTCAAGTTGCGCTTAATCTGCTCATGTGAACTCTGCTGCCGTGCCCATCTGCTCCCAGCTACAAAAGCAGCACACCATTGCCATTCTGTAAATTATTTACATCTTTCTCATCAACACAGGTAATTTCACAGCATACAAGTTCATTTGGATTGTCTTCTGTCTTTATGGCATCCCTGTGCTTATTCAATTGAGGTGAATTGGGTTTTTCATTTCACCCTGACATGTCACTTTAAGACCCTCCATTATTCTTCTGTCAGAGTTCTTTTGTGACATGAGAAACATGTTTAAAATAATTCTAAATAGATTAATTTTATCATATGGGGCTGTAAAAAACAGTTCTATCTCAAATCCCAGAGGAAAGCCATCTGCCAATGAAAATAATTCTCAGAGAAAGTGGTTTTTTTTTTTAAAAACTCATTAATGAGAAGGTTACTCTAATGGCATTGTGTTTTTACATTAGCTAGAGTGGAAGATCCGCAAGATCCATAGATTACTTAAAGTAGTAAAAATCACATTTCTTACATTTAATGTAAATTAATTAAGTGTTACAACCTAAAGTTATGCATAAACATCCATATTTTTGATTGTCTGTTTTAAGTGACAGGTGGGTGGCTATAGCTGCTAGCATTCTGTTAGGCACACCTCAGCTATTTCACACCACTGAATTGGCCCTGTCTACCATGTTAGCTGTTGCCTTCTGGAGCATTTTTACTGAAATTTCCTGACAAATAATACGCTGAGCGGTTAATTGTGTAGGTTTTTGTACGCAGTATTTTCTGTTTTACTTTTGAATTGTAGGCATCTGTCTTTATGTGATACAGCGACACAGTATATAAAAGCACCTCGATGACATAGTTACTTAGTTTAACTGGATAGCTTAGGATTCCACCCTCTCATCCCAAGATGGTCACCAAGATGGTGACAGAAGCATTGCAAAAACCCAAAACGCTAGTCTATAGACAAATTGATGGCACAGCCTTTTTATTCAGTCTATGGAATATGGTCAGGACAAGCATCTCAGACAGTGCTGGCATATTAATGACAATTAATATGTGTATCCACCCTTTATATTACTGCCATCCTGTGGCCGTAGTCAGCCATTGAAAGATGCGCTTGTTTCATACTTTACAAAGTGTTTGTAATACAGAGACAGAGACTAACAATGACTGTAGCTGAGCAAGCTACGACGCTGGAAGCTTTTTCTGGTAGATTATGGATAAACCTCTGATTTTTCATGGTAAACTGATCAGACCAGCGTGCGAGGCAAGCGGTTGCTGGTTTAGCTTTCACTGCTCTGATATCAGCAGCTACAAGTTAAACAACCTTCACCGATTTATCATCGTAAGAGAGGAGGCTCCTCTTGCTAACCGTCTTAGCCAACATGTGTGATGTACACAAAAAGTTGTTAATGACTTCTCTAGTACATTACCAAGGACAGCTCAGACCATGATTTAGAGGGGGCAGCAGTTCTATGTCTATTCTTATAAAACAGACCAGGAAGTTGACAAGGTTCAGATTAGCATCTATGAGAATGTTGGAATGTAATATGTTTAACCAGCTGCTTTGCCAGCAGTCCACATTTATTTATTTTTCATTCACATCTTAAATCCCCCCAAAGATATTGACAACTAACCATGTCACAGACTGGTCAAACCTTTAGGTCAGCTGATTATTTTGTTATTAATATTTTAACATACTTTTTAAAAGTTGAGATGTAGGTCTGCGTCCTCACAGGACAGCCACTGCAAACATATGATGACAAAATATAAAGTATTTAAAATGAGGTCATAATATCAGTAATGTTAATCCTGATAATATTGATGGGGAACATTTTTCTGCAGAATAATTCTTTTTACTTTTGATACTTTATCCACAATTTTCCAATAATACAGTTTTATGTGTAGTGAGGTGTTTTTGGTGTTTTATTGCTTCTTTTCCCAAAGGAACGTTTGGAAAAAACATGAAAAAATCCAGAAACCATAAGCTCTGTACCTGCTTCCATAATCACATATAACCTTTTTTCCCTCTGACTAAAGGGTTTTGGTACCTTCCTGCCCAGTATTTGGATGCTCTACACAGTACCTAATACAGGGTGTCTTTCTCATGTGCAGGCGGTTTCTCTTGAGCAGCGAGTGACCTTGATGCCATGATGCCATGTGGAGCCAGGGGAGCTGTAGATTCTCTATCTGGCCTAGCCTCTGTGACTTGGGATCGTAACTCGAGAAAGCAGAAAAGAGCAGAGAACATTACAACCACGTCCTTGATTGGTAGCTCATCTCCGCAGAGAGCTGCTCACCGGCCGGTAGGCTGTGGCACTTTATGGCGGATCGAAGCTGCTTGACTTTAATGTGTTTGTGGCTGTCACGGCTCTGACAAAGGGTGCAATACATAACACAGGGGTAATAGAGGAGGACAACCCAATCAATAGCCTGAGAGGCCGTTTGACCCACACTTTAAAATGACAAATTTCCACCTGTGTATCACAGAGAATGCATCTCCACTTTCAGCTGCTGCCAGCGTCCGCCTGCAGGGATGGTGTGCAAATATAACCAGAGTGGACGCAACGTCTGTCAGGTGGACGAGTGTCCCTTTCACTGGCATGCCTTATAGCTGATGTGCATGTGTGCACGTGTGTGTATGTATGTGTGCAAAATCTCTGTTTCAGGTTCAATCTCAAAAAGGCCAAACTGGCAATAAGAGTCTTGTAAGTAAAGACGGGGGTTTCACCTGTGAAAAAGAGGCTTTTGTAGAAGCTGCCTCCTGTTTCCTGGCAGATAAAGCACATCTGCTTCTGCAGGAGATAACACCATGCATACGCTCACACAGCCCTGCTCACTCTCACGTTCACCTTTTCTTCCACTTTCCCTCCACTCCTCTCCTCTTCATTCATATCTATTTTTGTAATTCCCTCCTGCTAAAACACTCCCTCCACTGCATATTTTTCTTGCTCGCTCTCATTTTCTTCTTTTTTTCCCTTCTCCCCCTCATCTCTTCTCCACGCTCATCTTCAGTCTTTTCCCAATCTGCCCAAGCACCAGCTGCTCCATACAGACACAGTGCACTCTGTTATAATGCCCTGAAGTGGCCTGTCCTGGAGATTACCTTGCCCTCTGTCAGGTTGCAGCCTTTAGGATTAGATTGCTAACCCCATGGGTCGTGTGTGTGCGTGTGTGTGTTTTCTTTTTGCTCGAAGGGAATGAGACAAATGCCTCAAAGGGAGCAACCTGCTGCTGTTCAGATTGTGGAATGAAAAATAATTATTTCTAGGCAGCTAATAATGAATCTGTGGCTCACTATGTGTCTTTTTTTGCCATCAACAACTAAGAAAAAAAATCATTTCCAATTATTTTTTTTTTTCACCTTTAATCATCTGTTTCTGATTTTATCCCAAGCAACATTTCCAATCTTCCCTGTGCTTGCATGACAATGGATGAAACTGGCATATCAATAGCAGGCTAAAGAAAACAGTGCTATGAAAACACATACCAGCACCAGTTCTCTTCACACGAATCCACACCAGCTGATGTACTGCAGGGTTATCCATACACTCCAGTTCCACCATTACTGTGTAACTCTTGTAGGCAGAAGCTGGATAACTTTGGCCAAGAAGCTTCTGTAACTCTAACGCAGTAGCAAAAGAGAAAAGCAAGACTTACCCCTCTAGTATTAACCCTTTGTCATCACCTTCCATGTAACCTGACATGCACCTCCTGAGAAATGTAGCTACATGTCAGGTTGATGTAGCCCACAACAAGTCTGATCGTGTGGAAGATTACGGCGTAGGGTTAAGAGGGTTTTCTGGTAACATTGTAACTACATTGATTTCCTGCTAAGTACAATTCAGGCATTAATCACACATTAGACTGCAGCCCTGAACTTTTGTAGTCATTTACCAGAGTTAGATGCATGCAAGAAAGCAACTGTTAGCCAGTCTTTACCTGCCAGCTCCATATTATGAAGCCTCTGCCAGAGTGCACAGATTTGTGCAGATTTGGGCTGCGTCCACACGTACCCGGGTATTTTTGAAAACGCAGATTTTTCTATGCGTTTGCACCTTTCGTCCACACGTAAACTGCGTTTTTGGTCACTGAAAACTGAGATTTTTTAAAACTCCGGCCAGGGTGGATATTTTTGAAAACTCAGTTTTTGCATTTAAGTGTGGACGAGAAAAATGGAGAAAACGCAGAAAACACAGCGTCAAAGGTGTGCGCATTTTTTGACGTCACACTGTGCGCCACGTTATTGTTTCGGTGAAATGAATTTCTACAATACTGTTACTGTTAATTGTACTCTCTGCAGTGTTTAAATGCTTACATATACACACATAGTTACTGTCCCTCCACACATACGACTCAGTTCTGCTTCTATGCCCCACCTTTGTTTACTTTTTCCCACCGAGGCTTCTAGACTTCTGATTGGCCAACATTTCTGCACGGTTAGGATTATACACGGAATATATCGCCACCTGTTGCTTTGGCATGTTCCTAGCAGCGTTTTCCTTCATTTCTGCCTTTACGTGTGGACGGGATTATTTTTTAAAACGAAAACGGAAAATCTGTTGTGTACGTGTGGACGTAGCCTTGAATTCTCTGTGAGTGAGTGGTCATCCTGTGTTCTGTCCTAGACGGCATCCTTGTGTGAAATGTCGAACGTGAATGAAGCTGATGCAACTTCTGCTCTGTTGCATCAGCCTTTATTAGTTAGCAAGGTGTAGCTAATAAAGTGCTACATACTTTATTAGCTACACCTTGCTAGTACTGTGCTAGCTAATTGAGTTGGACCCTTTTGCCTTCAGAACTGTCGTAATCCTTTGTGGCATAGATTCAACAAGAAACTAGAAACATTCTTTGGAGATTTTGGTCCTTGTCTGGTACATGATAGCATCATACAAGTGCTGCTGAAAACTACACAACTACAACTATGCCATGCTTAAAGTCCATTAAATCACCTTCCTTTCTACCTTTCTTTGCCATTCTGGAGTTCGGTTTAAACATCTTGACCATGTCTGCATGCCTAAATGGATTAATTTGCCTTCATGTGATTGGCTGATTGGATATTTGCATGAATGAGTAGAAGAACAGACTGATGGTGTGCCTAATAAAGTGGCCAGTCAGTGAAAAAGGTTATTTAAACGTAGCATACACAAACATAACTGAACATAGCCAAGCACCTGAGCAACACTGCAGGATATTTACTAAAGAGCATTTACTGTCAGGAACTTCTTGTGGCATCTATGCAATCTGTTGTCTCAAGACTACAACTCTCTCCCCGCTTCTCCTCCTCCTTCTGTGGTTTCAATATAGATTAAAGAGGAGAAATCAATAAGCTGTTTCCTGGATTTGTCTCATGCTGCACTGTTTTAGAGTTGATTCTCAGCGTTTCATTTCATTTCAATTATCTTTAAAGTTTTTTGGCCTTTGGAAATGTAACCTTTGTTGTGGAGAAGGACAGAGACAATGGTAAATGTTTGACTTTTGAACTCAGTGTTTTTCCAGTTGCAAACATTTTTGTATTGATACCGGGAGGATTTTTGGACACTGAGCAAGAAGCTATAAAATGTATGCTGTGATGGACATATGGATTGGACAGATGCTACGGACAATATTTTTTTATATTCATTTCATAACCATTTACACTTTAGGTTGGCCTCTTCTGCTTGTGATGTGATGTCCATTTTCATATGTTTCACTCTTCCATATTTATGTACTGGAATTAATGTTCTTAACTAATGTTATTTTTGCTTTGGTGCTAGCTTGGCCAACAATAACTATCAAGAAAATCATGATTCATTTTTTAATACTGTCATTACATAAAAGATTTCACAGATTTTCATTTTATGTCAGTGTATTTATATATATTCTGTCTATCTTCCCAAGCCTGGTTCTGCTGGAGGCTGGCGGTTTCTTCCTCTTAAAAGGGAGTTTTTCCTTCCCACTGTCGCCCAGTGCTTGCTTATAGGGGGCTGTCTGATTGTTGGGTATTTCTCTGTCTTATTGTAGGGTCTTTACCTTATAATGTAAAGCACCTTCAGGTGACTGCTGTTGTGATTTCGTGGTGTATAAATAAAATAAAATAGAATTATGTTTCATACAGGCAGGTTTGGCCAGGCCTGCAGTGGATCATAGGGCTGGGCGATATGACCCAAAATTCATATCTCGATATTTTTTACCTGGACGGCGATATAAGATATATATCTTGATATATTTTTTTAAAGCCATAAAGTAAGAACAAAAAGAGAGTTCTTAGTCAAAGCTGTGTCCCAGATGTCACACAGGCACTTTTATTAACATAGAGCATAGATGTACATAAAAGTTACTCAAAAATAAATTATGAACATTTATTAAATAATAATGCTCCATAAATAAAAGAAAACAATGTTGTTTTTGTGCATAACAAAAAGCTCACAATTGTGCAGTCAAAATGTAAACTAAAAGACGCTGAGCATAATAACAAAGACAGATTTCACAGCTGCTCTGTTCCCAACTTCTACTGCGTGACTGACAGCCTGGAGTTTGAAATCCTCTTCGTAACCACATCTCTTAACATGTGCCTTTATGGTCCTTATACACAGTAGGGTAATATTACGTTGAAGCACAGTACGTATCACTCCGCGAGGCTCCTTGGTAGCCATAATGCTCTGACAATCCATCAAGCGCTGCAGTTCCGTAGCTTACCAAAGTTGTACTAAAACATTTTTTGACAGATTGCTGAGCGTGTTCCACATAAAATCGGTTCGCGGCCATCAAGCACAACCAGAATTCATACATTAGGCGCACTGTCAACTTTTGAGAAAATGAAAGGATTTTAGGCTGTGCAGCGCCTCTGGGCTGCATGGCGTTAGCGTGGTTAGCTTGTTAGCGTGGTTAGCTAGCTTACACGTTGACGGCGTCCAGCGATGCGCAGTAACTCGTTAATGGAGATTTGCCGTGTCCATCTTGTCGCTTCCTGCAGGTGAAGCGATGGGGGAGGAGGGGGAGTTGTGTTCAGTGAAGGAGGGGCGAGGCCGAGTAATGTTGCGTAAAGACAAAAGTGGACGAAAGAGAGGCAAACTTGCGGCTCCACAAGTATAGTTATAACGTAACATAGACTATATCTGTCATGGTCCTGGGTCGGTGACCCAGCGCTTTCAGTTGATGATTATCACTTTCTAGTTTATTTCTGATCTTGTATTGGTTGTTGGTGTTTGGTTGTGTTTATCTTCCCTACCTGCGTCTCCCTCGGTGCTCTGTTCATGTCCTCGTGTTGTTATGTAAAACAGTCTGTGTGTTTCCTGTTTTACTTTGTAGGGTTGTGTCTCGTTATGTCCATTAGTTCCAGCTGTGTCCCCGCCTGTCTGCCATTACCCGATTACCCTGTGTGTGTGTGTATATATAGTGGGTGTCGGTCTGTGTTCGTTGTCGGCTCGTCTGTGTTTCATGGTGTCTGTTCCTCGTCTGTGTCTCTCTGCCTCCCACCCCATTTGTATGATCCGGTTTGTTATTTAGCTCACCCAGTTTAGGTTTATGTTCTGTCCTGCCCTCAGTTCTGTTATTTGTACACTGTAAATTAAACCCTCACTCAAATCATCATATCGGCTGTCTGCATTTTGGGTCCTCCGTTTCCTCCACATCACACGGCTCACCCCGCCAGCCGTGACAGTACGAGCCGACCACAAGATGGATCCAGCAGCTTTGTCTGGGGAGAGCGACCTCGCACGCATCCAACGCCTGATGGACTGGGTAACCCACACCACCAACGCAAGTGCGAAGGTGGTGGGGTTAAAAGCCATCGAGGCGATCCTGGAAGGAAATTCCTACCTCTGCCGGTTCAAGGGACTTTCGGACTTAATTCGCAACCTGCATAAAGCCCGGGAGGTGGTGCAAGCTCGGGAATCCACAGACTTTGTCCAGCAGCAGCGGACTACGGCCGCCCCGGAACAGCCACGTCAGCTTCTCCCGCCGGAGGTTTTGCCCGGCCCGCCGGAGGTTTTGCCCGGCCCGCCGGAGGTTTTGCCCGGCCCGCCGGAGCCGTCCGCAGGGAGGAGGCGACGATCGCGCCGTCGGCGCGTCACCCCACAGCCGGATACTAGGACTATAGCACTACAGGCTGTGGTGAGTGAGAAGGACCCTTTTTCTGTTTTGGACTGTGGGACAGTTTATTCAGGGGCTTTGTTTTGTGCAGCAGATGACAAGGAGAACTGCTTGTTGCCTGTTCATTCTCCTGCTCAGCTGTCCTTAGCTCGTTTAGCTGCACAGCCGCAAGCTCGTTTAGCTGCACAGCCGCAAGCTCGTTTAGCTGCACAGCCGCAAGCTCGTTTAGCTGCACAGCCGCAAGCTCGTTTAGCTGCACAGCCGCAAGCTCGTTTAGCTGCACAGCAGCATTCAGCTCGGCCCCCGGTATCCCCACTAGCCCAGTCATCTATGCCATCTTCACCGACTCCCTCTGTACAGGAGGCTGCGTCTCTGCCTCCCGTTTTGGACTCTTTTTCTAGTGCGTATTTTTTGCAGAGAGACAAACATGTTAAAAAGGCAAACGTTCCTCAAGAGCTGGCCAGTTCTGAGACTGAGACGCACTCCAGGGCCTCCCCAGAGGCTGGGTTTCAGCCCCCAGCAGACTCTGGACCCCTGGAGGTAAAGAAGCCAGCTGAGGACTGCACCCGGCTGTCGCTGCCTGAGCTGAGTCAATGCTCGGTGCAGCTGCAGTCAGCCTTGTGTTTGCCAGAGGCCCGTGCGCCTGCTGGTTCTGATCTGTTCCTGCCAGAGGCCCGTGCGCCTGCTGGTTCTGATTTGTTCCTGCCAGAGGCCCGTGCGCCTGCTGGTTCTGATCCATTCCTGCCAGAGGTCTCCACGCCTGCTGGTTCTGATCCGTCCCTGCCAGAGGTCCCCGCGCCTGCTGGTTCTGTTCTGTGTGTGCCAGGGGCTCCAGTGCCCACTGGTTCTGAGACTGTTTTCGCTGGGGGGCCCGGGGAGCCCGTCCAGCCTCCTGTCTCGTCCGCTGGAGGGCCCGAGGAGCCCGTCCAGCCTCCTGTCTCGTCCGCTGGAGGGCCCGAGGAGCCCGTCCAGCCTCCTGTCTCGTCCGCTGGAGGGCCCGAGGAGCCCGTCCAGCCCCAAGACTCGTCAGCTGGAGGTTCAGGAGAACCCAGCCAGCTTCCTGCCTCGTCAGCTGGAGGGCCCGAGGAGCCCGTCCAGCCCCAAGACTCGTCCGCTGGAGGGCCCGAGGAGCCCGTCCAGCCACAAGACTCGTCAGCTGGAGGTTCAGGAGAACCCAGCCAGCTTCCTGCCTCGTCAGCTGGAGGGCCCGAGGAGCCCGTCCAGCCCCAAGACTCGTCCGCTGGAGGGCCCGAGGAGCCCGTCCAGCCCCAAGACTCGTCAGCTGGAGGTTCAGGAGAACCCAGCCAGCTTCCTGCCTCGTCAGCTGGAGGGCCCGAGGAGCCCGTCCAGCCGCCAGCTGCAGCCTCATCATCCTCGCCGGCTGCCGCTTCATCCACACCGCCGGCAGCAGCAGCGGCTTCATCCTCGCCAGCTGCAGCAGCAGCGGCTTCATCCTCGCCAGCTGCAGCCTCCGTGTCTTCATCCTCGCCAGCTGCAGCCTCCGTGTCTTCATCCTCGCCAGCTGCAGCCTCCGTGTCTTCATCCTCGCCAGCTGCAGCCTCCGTGTCTTCATCCTCGCCAGCTGCAGCCTCAGCTTCACCCACGCCGTCGCCTGGTCCAGCTCCGGCTTCTTCGTCGCCTGGTCCAGCTCCGGCTTCTTCGTTGCCTGGTCCAGCTCCGGCTTCTTCGTCGCCTGGTCCAGCCTCTGCATCCGCCTCGCCTGGTCCAGCTCCGGCATCAGCCTCGCCTGGTCCAGCCTCTGCATCAGCCTCGCCTGGTCCAGCCTCTGCATCAGCTTCGCCTGGTCCAGCCTCTGCATCAGCTTCGCCTGGTCCAGCCTCTGCATCAGCCTCGCCTGGTCCAGCCTCTGCATCCGCTTCGCCTGGTCCAGCCTCTGCATCCGCTTCGCCTGGTCCAGCCTCAGCTTCCGTCTCGTCTGGTCCAGCCTCAGCTTCCGTCTCGTCTGGTCCAGCCTCAGCTTCCGTCTCGTCTGGTCCAGCCTCAGCTTCCGTCTCGTCTGGTGCTGCGAAGGCCACGCCGCCTTCAGGTCCCAAACTGCCGCCTCGACATCGGCGGTCATCTGCCAGGCCGCTTGTTGGGCGTCATCGTCGATATGGATGACCTCCCACAGGCTGCCGCTACCTTCCGCGCGGCCGGCCTCCGGACTTGTGTCGCCGCCGCCGTTGCTGTCCGCACGGTCGGCCGCCTGACCTGTTTCGCCGCCGTTGCTGTCCGCACGGTCGGCCGCCTGACCTGTTTCCCCGCCGTTGCTGTCCGCACGGTCGGCCGCCTGACCTGTTTCCCCGTCGCCGCCGTTGCTGTCCGCACGGTCGGCCGCCTGAACTGTTTCCACTTCGCCACCGCTGCCTCCCGCGCGGTCGGCTTTTGGACCTGAGTTGTCAGCCTCCGGGCCGGCCTCCTGAACTATGTTTTGGGACCCTGTTCGGGAACTCCAGTGTGTGATGTGTTTTGGACAATTCGTTTGGCCCACTGGAGCTTGTTTTTTGTTTGGTTGTGGTCCCTCCGTCCTGGACCCCCCGCCGCCCGCCCTGGGTTGGTCGTCTGTTTTTGTTTTGGGCTGTCTGGAGCCAGCCCTTGGAGGGGGGGTACTGTCATGGTCCTGGGTCGGTGACCCAGCGCTTTCAGTTGATGATTATCACTTTCTAGTTTATTTCTGATCTTGTATTGGTTGTTGGTGTTTGGTTGTGTTTATCTTCCCTACCTGCGTCTCCCTCGGTGCTCTGTTCATGTCCTCGTGTTGTTATGTAAAACAGTCTGTGTGTTTCCTGTTTTACTTTGTAGGGTTGTGTCTCGTTATGTCCATTAGTTCCAGCTGTGTCCCCGCCTGTCTGCCATTACCCGATTACCCTGTGTGTGTGTGTATATATAGTGGGTGTCGGTCTGTGTTCGTTGTCGGCTCATCTGTGTTTCATGGTGTCTGTTCCTCGTCTGTGTCTCTCTGCCTCCCACCCCATTTGTATGATCCGGTTTGTTATTTAGCTCACCCAGTTTAGGTTTATGTTCTGTCCTGCCCTCAGTTCTGTTATTTGTACACTGTAAATTAAACCCTCACTCAAATCATCATATCGGCTGTCTGCATTTTGGGTCCTCCGTTTCCTCCACATCACACGGCTCACCCCGCCAGCCGTGACAATATCGATATAAACGATATTGTCACATCTTATATCTCGTATAAAAATATATCGATATTTTTTAAAAACTCGATATATCGCCCAGCTCTACTGGATCATTAAAAATGTGACATAATTTTTAGTTTAAAAATCTTAACATCAGCTGTCGTCACCTAATCCTGTCAAAAAGTGCACATATATTTATGTAATACGCATTGCATACTAGTGTATAAATAAATATATAAATGTTTGAAATACACGATGCCTGATACATGATACAGTTTCCTATAGGGTCCACTTGTTTACAAGGAGACAGGGAACATACATAAACGCATACATCATTATAGTATGATACTAGTAGATGAACAGAGGTGTTCAGAAACATTTTCTCTTTGCTTTGTGTGAGGAGAAACGAACAGAAGGGGACACACAGGGACACCAGATAAAATAAAAGCAGCATCAAAGTACATACAACATTGATTTGACAAACAAGACCGAGCCAGTGCAATTGATTAGAAAATCCAGTATTAATGACTTTGCTCAGCACAGTACACAGTGTTATTGCAGCAGAATCACCCGAGGAATCAAATCAGACCAAAGTAAACACTGTTTGCTTTGAATTACTTTCAGTATCAATACAATCTAATATGCATATGAAAATAATAAAATCTCACTCCACTAGTTTACTCATGGTATCACTTAGATAGTACTGAATTAAACCGGGGGACAGAATTACAGGTGCAGCACTTCATACTGAGGGCTGTATGTAAATATGTTTTAGAGTGAATGCAGACACTGCTGCATCCTGGTGTGATATTATAATGGGAGACAGAGAGAGAGAAAGAGAGAGAGAGGGCATGTGAACGCCGAGAGGAGGTGCGAAGGTGTTACTGGGATGGGGGTGCGGGGTTTGGTTGGAGAAGCTCATTCATCAAGTCATTACGGGAGGTGGCTCCTGCGGTATTTCAGGCTGTCCATCAGTGGAGGAAGAGGAGGATGGGGAGAGATTCCCAAAGGAGGACCAGTGCTCGGCTGCCTCACCCACTCACCCATACCCCCCCTCCCCCTCGGCTGTTCCCACTCTGCTTCTCCTCTGACGGCTCACCTTCTGACTACTATTACTCCCCCTTCTTCCTCTCCTCCATCACCTCGACTTCCACTTTATCTGCCCCCTCTATTACATCTTCCATCCCTCTCCAATTCTCCATCTCTCACTCTCTCCGGTACACACACACACCACACACACACCACACACACACCACACACACCATCCTCCCTCTACATTCTCAGTACGTCCCTCACTGTCTTCCTTTTTTACATTTCTCCTGGGAGGCAGCCCCTGACTCTCAGATGTCCCTCGCATGCCAAAAATTACTATTGACATTTCAATTCAGTGGGGTTTTTTTTCTCCTACTGCTCTCTGCTGATGCCTTATAGCAGGAGGACATTTACATGTCAATGGGCCAGACAAAAAAAGGAGTCAGAGTGTGCCTGCTCCCGTCCTGAAGACAGTGGCTGTAACACTGAATTTGTGGTGACGAAGAGGCTTTGTGTGCTGGGCCCCTCTGGATATTTAAAATGGATTATTAATATATAAAGAAACTCTTTGCCAAGGATAAGGTATCATCAGCATTTTCTTGTGGCTTTACAAAATGTGCCACAACCCCCTCTGATCTGTGAGGCAAAATCCTGGATACATTCAGATCAGACAGTTGATCTTCAATCTGTGAACCGATCAGCGAGTCTGCCAATCCCCCCCATGTAGCCAGAAAATGTCCAGGCCATTTATGTCCACAAGCCACCAGTCAATGTTTGCAAATGTGTATAAATAAAAAAAAATTTCATGAGCATGGCCGTTACAAAGGGTGTTTATTCAGTGAATTTCAGAAAATCCCTTATTTCTATTGCTCTCCACATGATTACCTGCATGCAACCAGAGCTTTCTCAGATGCCATTGGTTAGTTCAAGTGGACAAAAAAAAATTAGGAAGCCATGTAGAATTAAAAAACAAAAGATGACAAACAACTCGGTTGATAGAAACCTCTATTAAAAATTGCACATACGCTTTTAATACTTCTGACTAACATGTAATCTGCAGTGTTGCATCAGGTTGTGCACAAAGTGAACAAGCCACAAGTTCCAAAACCAATTCTAAAAAAGGTGATCTGAAAATAATTTGCAAATCTCACAAAGCCATATTTTATTCACACTAGAATGTATTTTACTATTTCATGAAAAATAATGTTTCGTTTTGAATTTGATTGCAGCAACACGTCTGAAAAACAAAAATCAGCTGGAGGAACAAGACTGGGTATAAAAAAGAACAGTGTCTACAAATTGTTGAACTATTTCAGAAGACTGTTCTTCAATGTTCATCAGTTGTGAAGACTCATTCGTCACCTACAGTACATAATTTCATCAAAAGATTTAAAAAAAAAAAGCTGGAGAAATCTCTGCGTGCGAGGGATGAGACTGAAAATCAATACTGGATGCTCGCGATCTTCTGACCCTTAGGTGGCATTGCATTAAAAACAACCATGATTTTGTCATAGAAATGCATGCACTCAGGAACACTAAAAGAAACTGTCACACAGTTCACCGTGTCATCCACAAATGCAAGTTAAAGCTCGTTCATGCAAAAGACTCATATACAAACATGATCCGGAAACATTGCTGTCTACTCTGAGCCAAAGCTCATTTAAAATGGATGAAGGAAACAAAACAGGAAAACAATATTAACTCCTAATTACAGCCAATAAGAAACATGTGCAAACATGTGGATTAAGTCAAATTATTATTAGCAGTGCAAACACAGATTTTTCTCTCCGCCACTTGCTGGACTGTCTCAAGTTCAGACCTGACGACACAGCCTTCTTGATAAGTTTTTCTACTTCCTATTCCTATTCAATTCAATTCAATTCAATTCAATTTTATTTATATAGCGCCAAATCACAACAAATGTCGCCTCAAGGCGCTTCATAGATACAGAGAAAAGCCCAACAATCATATGACCCCCTATGAGCAAGCACTTTGGCGACAGTGGGAAGGAAAAACTCCCTTTAACAGGAAGAAACCTCCGGCAGAACCAGGCTCAGGGAGGGGCGGCCATCTGCTGCGACCGGTTGGGGTGAGAGAAGGAAGACAGGATAAAAGACATGCTGTGGAAGGGAGACAGAGATTAATAACAGATACGATTCAATACAGAGAGGTCTGTTAACACATAGTGAGTGAGAAAGGTGACTGGAAAGGAAAAACTCAATGCATCATGGGAATCCCCCGGCAGCCTACATCTATTGCAGCATAACTAAGGGAGGATTCAGGGTCACCTGGTCCAGCCCTAACTATATGCTTTAGCAAAAAGGAAAGTTTTAAGCCTAATCTTAAAAGTAGAGATAGTGTCTGTCTCCTGAATCCAAACTGGAAGCTGGTTCCACAGAAGAGGGGCCTGAAAACTGAAGGCTCTCCCTCCCATTCTACTTTTAAATACTCTAGGAACAACAAGTAGGCCTGCAGAGCGGGAGCGAAGTGCTCTAATAGGGTGATATGGTACTACAAGGTCATTAAGATAAGATGGGGCCTGATTATTTAAGACCTTGTATGTGAGGAGCAGGATTTTGAATTCAATTCTGGATTTAACAGGAAGCCAATGAAGGGAAGCCAAAACAGGAGAAATATGCTCTCTCTTTCTAGTCACTGTTAGTACTCTTGCTGCAGCATTTTGGATTAACTGAAGGCTTTTCAGTGAGGTTTTTGGACATCCTGATAATAATGAATTGCAGTAGTCCAGCCTGGAAGTAATAAATGCATGAACTAGTTTTTCAGCGTCACTCTGAGACAGGATATTTCTAATTTTAGAGATGTTGCGCAAATGGAAGAACGCAGTCTTACATATTTGTTTAATATGTGCATTGAAGGACATATCCTGGTCAAAAATGACTCCAAGGTTCCTCACAGTGTTACTGGAGGCCAAGGTAATGCCATCCAGAGTAAGAATCTGGTTAGATACCATATTTCTAAGCTTTTCAGCGCCGAGTACAATGACCTCAGTTTTATCTGAGTTAAGAAGCAGAAAGTTAGTGGCCATCCAAGTCTTTATGTCTTTAAGACATTCCTGCAGTTTAACTAATTGGTGTGTGTTATCTGGCTTCATGGACAGATAGAGCTGGGTGTCATCTGCATAGCAGTGAAAATGTATGCTATGTCTTCTAATGATGCTGCCTAGGGGAAGCATGTATAATGTAAACAGAATTGGTCCTAGCACTGAACCCTGTGGAACTCCATAATTAACCTCAGTGTGTGAAGAGGGCTCTCCATTTACATGCACAAATTGGAGTCTATTAGATAGATATGATACAAACCACTGCAGTGCAATACCTGTAATACCTACAGCATGTTCTAATCGCTCTAATAGGATATTATGGTCAACAGTATCGAATGCTGCACTAAGGTCAAGAAGGACAAGCACAGAGATGAGTCCACTGTCAGAGGCCATAAGAAGATCATTTGTAACCTTCACTAAAGCTGTTTCTGTGCTGTGATGAACTCTGAAACCTGACTGAAACTCTTCAAATAAACCATTCCTCTGCAGATGATCTGTTAGCTGTTTGACAACTACTCTTTCAAGGATTTTTGATATGAAAGGAAGGTTGGAGATTGGCCTATAATTAGCTAAGACTGCTGGGTCTAGAGATGGCTTTTTGAGTAAAGGTTTAACTGCAGCCACCTTGAAGGCCTGTGGTACATAGCCGATTATTAGAGATAGGTTGATCATATATAAGATCGAAGAATTAATCAATGGCAGGACTTCTTTGAGCAGTTTTGTAGGAATGGGGTCTAAAAGACACGTTGATGGTTTGGAGGAAGTAATTATTGAAGTTAACTCAAAAAGATCGATTGGAAAGAAAGAGTCTAACTTAACATCAATGGTACTAAGAGTAGCTGTAGATAATATTACATCTGTGGGATGATTATTGGTAATTTTTTCTCTAATGATAAAAATTTTATTTGTGAAGAAGTTCATGAAGTCATCACTAGTTAACGTTAAAGGGATGGTTGGCTCAAAAGAGCTCTGACTTTTTGTCAGCCTGGCTACAGTGCTGAAGAGAAACCTGGGGTTGTTCTTATTTTCTTCAATCAGTGATGAGTAGTAAGCTGTTCTGGCTTTGCGGAGGGCTTTCTTATAAAGCAACAAACTATTTCTCCAGGCTAAATGATGATCCTCTAAATTTGTGACACGCCATTTCCTCTCCAGATTACGAGTCATCTGCTTTAGGGTACGTGTTTGAGAATTATACCACGGGGTCAGGTACTTCTGATTAGAGACCTTAGTTTTCACTGGAGCTACAGTATCCAGAGTCGTACGTAGTGAGGAGGTGAAATTATTAACAAGATAATCGACCTCTGTTGGGGTAGCGTTCAGATAGCTGCTCTGCTCTGTGTTGGTACAGGGCATTGACGATGATAACAGTGGCTGGATTATATTCTTAAACTTAGTTACAGCGCTTTCAGAAAGACATCTACTTTGATAAAGTCCACTCTCCACTGCTGCGTAATCAATTATTGTAAATGTAAATGTTATCAAGAAATGATCAGACAGGAGAGGGTTTTCAGGAAACACTGTTAAATGTTCAGTTTCTATGCCATATGTTAAAACAAGATCTAGAGTGTGATTAAAGTGGTGGGTGGGTTCTTTTACATTTTGAGAGAAACCAATTGAGTCTAACAACAGATTAAATGCCATGTTGAGGCTGTCATTTTTAGCATCTACATGGATGTTAAAATCACCCACAATAATTATTTTATCTGAGCTCAGAACTAAATTAGATATAAAGTCTGAGAAATCAGACAGAAACTCTGTGTAAGGCCCAGGTGGACGATAGATGATAACAAGTAAGACTGGTTTCTGAGTTTCACAGCTGGGGTGGACAATGCTAAGCATCAGGCGTTCAAATGAATTAACAGTCTGTCTTGGTCTTTCATTAATTAATAGACTGGTGTGAAAAATTGCTGCCACACCACCCCCTCGACCTGTGCTTCGAGATTTCTGGTAGTTAGAATGACTCGGGGGTGTTGATTCATTTAAACTAACATAATCATCCTGCTGCAACCAGGTTTCTGTAAGGCAGAGTAAATCAATTTGTTGATCAATTATTAAGTCATGTACTAACAGAGACTTGGAGGAGAGAGACCTAATATTTAATAATCCACATTTCACTGTTTTACTCTTTGGTTCAGATGTGGATACTGTATTATTCTTTCTTTGTAAATGTTTAAGTTGTTTGTTGCTGGTTTTCAGTTTGTTTTTTGTCTTTTTGGAAGCAGACACAGTCTCTATGGAGATGGGTTTTTGGGGGGGTAGCAGGAGGAGAGAAGCTGCAGAGAGGCGTGTAAGACTGCAACTCTGCTTCCTGGTCCCAACTCTGGATAGTCATGTTTTGAGGGGTTTAATAAATTTGTCGATATTTCTAGAAATGAGAGCTGCTCCATCCAAAGTGGGATGGATGCCATCTCTCCTAACAAGACCAGGTTTCCTCCAGAAGGTTTGCCAATTATCTATGAAGCCCACATCGTTTCTGGGACACCACTCAGACAGCCAGCAATTTAAGGAGAACATGCGGCTAAACATGTCACTCCTGGTCTGATTGGGGAGGGGACCAGAGAAAACTACAGAGTCCGACATTGTTTTGGCAAAGTTGCACACCGATTCAATATTGATTTTAGTGACCTCCGATTGGCGTAACCGGGTGTCATTACTGCCGACGTGAATTATGATTTTATTGAATTTACGTTTACCCTTACCCAGCAGTTTTAAATTTCCTTCAATGTCGCCTGCTCTGGCCCCTGGAAGACAATTGACTATGGTTGCCGGTGTCTCTAGCTTCACATGTCTGAGAACAGAATCACCAATTACCAGAGTTTGACCCCCAGCGGGTGTGTCACCGAGTGGGGAAAAACGGTTAGACACATGAACGGGTTTGGTGGTGTACCTGGGGCTTCTGTTTAGGACTACGCTTCCTCCTCACCGTTACCCAGCCGTCTTTCCCCAGCTGCTTGGGATCTACCGGGGAACAGCTAGCGGGGCTTACGCTATCTTCGGCTGCACCAGCTACAGGGGCCTGGCTAGCTAAGGGTGAGAGCAGGGTGCAAAGCCGAGTCTCCAGTTCAGTAATCCTGGCCTCCAGAGCTGCAAATATGCTACATTTGTTACAGATATCATTACTGCTAAAGGAGGCCGAGGAATAGCTAAACATCTGACACAATGAGCAAGAAAGTGCAGAAGGGACAGGTGAAGTAGCCATGGTGCTAACGGGTCGGCTACGAGCTAAGCTAGCGAAACAGTACAGAGACAGTGAGTGAATACTTTGGCTATAAATTAGGTAGGTAGTGAGTACACAGAAAGTGTGCTTCGGATGAAACACGTGAAGATTATACTGTGAAAAAAAAAGAATGTATTTAAAAGTTGTTAATTAAACTGCTAAGCAAATAAGCTACTCAGAAACACCACTGTGTTTGAGCAGGAACAGGAAGCGATACTATACCACAGAGCGAGCGAACACCAAGTGACAGCGCCACCGACAGGACAGTCTGCTATGCCACCTTCTTCTAACAGCAAACAACAAAAAAGCAGCACACTAGCCACCACTGTATGGTAGAACCTAAAAAGAAAGGGTTAGCAGATATTCATCAGGGAATAAATAAATTCGTCTTTGTCCCACTTGCTACATATGGCTCTTCCAGTCCAACTTACTATCGAGTTGCAGACCAAGACACCAGTGGTTAAAGACCACTTCCTTCTCAGTGCCCCAGATGGTTTATTGGTGTTTGTTGTATCTTTCTCCTACCCCTCTTGAATTCCACAACCCGAGAGGGTTTTTGCAATGGTAAGATGGAGATGATTGCACTCCAATCTAGAAAGTCCTTAATTTCTCCTCTGTATTCCACATCTTCACCTCCTTTGATTAAGCCGACAACTGCTGTATCGTCAGGAAAATTTGGAAGGAAGCAGCTGTCAGTGTTGTGCTGGCAAGCTGCCATATAGATGGCAATGGGGGCCGAAAAAGGTTCCTTGTGTTGCTGGGGAAGTGTGCAACTGTCAAATCTGTAGAAAAAAATCCTGTTTGGATCGTCAGCCAGATTCTGATCACTATCAGTTAGTGATAGTGATCACTTTTTCCTCCATCTTGCTGTAGCTCCACTAATGAAACTAAAAGTATGACAAAGAAGACCGAGGACTGTGCAGCAGCTAGAATATCATCTATATCAGCTGGTCTCCCTCAGTCTCCCAGGCATGCACAGGCTATTGTTAAAAGACAAGGAGATGCTACACAGTGGTAAACATTGGACTTGTTGCTGTCATAAAATTCAAAATATGCTAATATATATATATTTTTTTAAATTTACATTTACTCAGTTTAACATTTTCTATGCTCCTCTGTTTCCAAGTTTTACAGATCATTGCCTTCTGTTTATATTTACATTCTACACAGTGTCCCAACATTTTCGGTATTGGGTTTGTATTCTTCTGCAGAAACCTGGATAACTTGGATAAAGCTGTATTTACTTTTCCAATACTGAACACAGCTGTCAGTATGTTATTTAAGCACGCGAGGCAATAAAATAAAGCACATTGTAGACAATGTTTGACTGTGTTTGTCTGCAGCGTGTAAAACCTGATATTGCATAAGAAAAACAAATAAAAGAAAAAAAAAACCTTTTTTCTTTTTTTTTCTTTCTTTCTTTTTTTTTTTGCTGGGGGCACCATATGGGTTATGTGGGACAATACAGGGATTAGAGATATTGATTGCTGGTTGAATATAAGCAGGGGCGTGAGTTGTCCCTGAACCTTAAACACAAGAAGGGTTTCTGCACTCTTCGAGTAATGCGACTTCAATTGATTCCATAGTGTGTTTGATATAGAGTCTACCCAGAATGCAGTCAGTTTATTCATGCATGAACACATTGGAATGTTTTTGTGCCTGAGTATATTTCTCTCATAAGCAGGTTTTTCAGACATGCATCTTCATTTCCTAAGCCCTGTAAGGTATCACCACCTGACGGGTCCTGAGGCACCAGGGATTCCGCCTCGCTGTGATTATCTTAAAGGAGATGCATTGCATATGTAAATGTCCTGTTTTGGAGCGAGCTGGCAGTTGTTCAAGCGAGTAGAGGAGGAAAAAAAACCCCTCAGCATTGATCTGCCCTTCTGCATTTAGTCTGGGTTAAGTGTTCAGCTTCCATTAGGACCAAATTCATGCAGGGGTTTGTATAATTATGCCAGAGTCAATCCCCATTACTCCTTAGCACTATCGAGCAGCTGCTTACTTTAATAAAAACACATGTCAAATTCAGGGAGAAGAGCTGCTGTGTATGTCCGCGTGCCCGTGTTTTCCAGCGTGCATGCATATTCTTGTGTTTGCACATAATTTGAATCAATACACACAGGAAGGAGACATTAAAGCAGCAAACCAGTTGCAGGAGGCAGAAAAGCAGCAAGGAGGCCTTGTGCACCAAATGTTCTAACAACTCCACAGTCCTTTCAATCAGTGCAACAAACAACTCTTTCAACATTTGTCTCTTTCTCCAGGACACGATTCCTCTTCTCCGCTCTGTACTGGAGACCATCAATCTGTAGCTTCTCCCTGTTGCCCATCTTTCATCATTTCTGTGTTTTTTTCCCGTCCAATAAGAGCTTTCAAGCCTGACCTTTTGTGCCTTTGGAAAGGACTGCTGTGGGTAACAAAGACTGCCAACCAATCACAGATTGGTCCAACTGGCCTTGGGTATGTGAGTCTCATTCTTAATGATAGGAAAGCCAAATTTTGGGATTGCTGCTGCTAACTCCTAACACGCATGCGGACACGTGATCACTTCCAACTCTGAGTTTACTGTGCCCCTGCCCTGACTAGCAACTTGTTATTTTTACAAATCATGGTCTCAAAAAAATGTTTCTCTCACAATCTCTCACAGCCTTTTTGTAATGTCATGAATTTACGAACACAACAAAACCTTTGCTAGAGGATTAAAGGAGTAGTTTAACATTTTCTCAAATACTCTTGCTTACTTTCCGAGAGCTTAATCAAAACTATAATTTATAGTACAGTGCAAAAGTCTTGAGTCAGCCCTATTTTCTTTTACAGTTTGCAAGTAAACTTGGAAATAAGTGCATTATTGAAACATGGAAACAAACATGGAAATACAGGTTGCTTGGAAGCAAAGCTGAAATGCTCTCGCACCTACTCTTGCTTCCATTGTCATGCTTCTGTGTTCTAACATGTCTTTCCCCTCCCGCGGTGAGTGGCTGTCGGTGAAGAGTGTGGAGCCTAGACGTGTGTTACTTTTCCCTGGATTTCTGGAGTCCCGTTTCCCCAGCAATGTTGTATATAGCACCTGGTGACTGGACTGTAAATAAATACACTTCTAATTGTAAGATTTGAAGTCCTACCTGGCATCTATGACAACCACACCAAGATATGGCAAGTTTCTGGCTACAAACTCGTTGGGAATCACCTTATTGTATAAAAAGGCTATTTAATGCCTGTCAAACTGTGTCATCTTTGGCATTTCCAACCAAAAAGAATGTCATATGTTGACAAAACTTAGATTCATCCCTTTAGTTAAGTACTTTTAAATGGCAAGAAAGTAAAAAGAACTGAGCTCAGTTTGACCAACAATTTTGTTTTAAATAAAGTGTTTATCCCAAAATACTAAGGCAAAGATTGAAACAAATGCTTTTCTGAGACAATGTTCTGTTCAAAACACAAAAATGAAGCAACAACAACCTGTGTCTGCAAAAAAGTTAAAATACAGAGATTGTTTTCCAGTGGATTTTAACAGATTACACTGCTTTCACATCACCATGGGAACAACTTTGGTTCTTTTTGATAGCTTGTTGTTGTGTTTGTCAAAAACTTCTCGTGTTTCAAACTTCATGCCACATATGTAGCAGTGAGAAAGTAAGGACGATTTGAACAGTGTGTCACTACCCTGATGAATAAAGCATAGCACACAGGAGAAGAGTTGTGTAATGTCTTTGATGGGCTGGCATTAAACATCACACTGGGCTGCACATCAATATGTGTGAGCTCTCACAGTAAGACATTGAAACACCAAGAATACATCCAAGTACTGACTGTCTAAAAGTTTACCCAATCACTTTATGACCAAAGATGACGTTTTTGCATTCACAAAAATCTTTTAGCATAAAGACCAAAAACAGAGGAAACATTTAGCCTGGCCGAAGGCTATGTTATGAAGGGCTACTGGTTTTAGCTTTAAACTGTATTTAGATATATAATAATGTGCAAATGTTTTGCTTCCAATATTTGTAAAGTCTTGAGAAAGTTGTTGAGGAAAATCTTTGAGAGCCTTTCAAAGTTTCAAAATATCAAGTAGGTGACATCACCCACTGTTTTTGAACTAGTGTGAAGTAATGGTCTAATAAAATACTACAGCAACAAGGTCCAGTTTAACAACCAAGTAGTGGATGAGGCCTAGTTAAACTCCAATCAACTACAGCTGTCTGTGTTGGGACACGCGTTTGCACATAGCTCCATTATCGAGGAAGAGTTCTAAAAAATTGCCCCTACTCAGGGTTGTTATGAAGGGATAAACTATCCTCAAAGTTCAAAACCATCATTTCTACCAGGCTGTAAACCTGATTTTGAATGCTGTTAAGTTTACCATTTTAACATGGGAATGTATGGAGACTGACTCGCTTTTGGAGACAGCCTCAAGTGGACATAAGAGGAACTGCAGTTTCTGTTAATTCCAAGTTGGCTTCATTTTTTTCAGCATGGGAGGCTGAAAATCATTCCACAATATCATACCACATCTATCTTGACTGATTTAACACCTGTAACACACACAAGCTGGCCTTTGGTTTTCTGCATGTGTTCATCATTAACTTTGACAAAGATGACTCCCTTTGTCTACTTCTTGTAGGACACAAAATTTGAAGGAAACAATGTCAATGCAAATGACTGAAGTTTTTGATGATTTTAACTGTTTCGAACTCCAGAGCCCACACTCTGGGTTTATGGCTTGTTATGTAAAGATGACGAATTCTGGGACAGAACAAGGGGACAGAAATTTTATGCATGCAGATTTAGGAGAGTCTCTGGTGCAATAGATGCGGCTGTCTGTGAGAGTGTCATTGCGATTACACTGATGTAGTGGAACAGAGAGTGAATGCCACTGCTGATGGGAGGGAGATCTTGGATGTTTTATAGATGGAAGTAGGCCAGGGAGTGTGCAGGGAGGCTTCCGGGTGCTGTAAATGCAGAGTAGGTGGAGTTCACTGATGTATCCACATGAGAGAGATTTTTGTGGAGCTGTCCTTCTTCCCTGACTGCCACTGGAGATGAAATTGCAACCAATTGTACTGAAAGTAATTTACAGAGATGCCTTTTCCAATCGATTGTGTAACACTTGGTTTGAGCTTTTTCCCCAAATATAATATACTGACCTTTCTTTTAGACTTACAAATATTAGGCTCACTAACAAAAAGGCTAGGGCATAAAACAATTGTCTCTACTGAACAGGTTTAGTTTGACAAGGAAATGTGAACGATTTCAACCAGGTAAACTAACAAAAGCTCAAACAAGAGTGCTAAACCAGAAAAAAATGCTTTAATTCAAAATCACATTGTTGGGAAATAACACATATAAGAGGGAATAATAAAAGTAGAATTTCATGCAGATGCTGTAAAAACCCAATAATAATCTCAAACCAGGGGGAGCTCTTCAACCTCCATGTCAGGAGCAAGAAGGGCAATTATTTTATTACCTCTTCCATTTTTATTTTTATCTACCTGGTCCCCTTTGTTGCTTCAGGTTAGCTAGCTAAGGCTAATTAGTGAGTTGCATAGCAACAAGAACAATAATGAATGCTCCTTCAGCCCTTTGAGCTCCTGTTCTCTCTGTTGCTAGTGAACCCCACAGCTGAGCTTTGTAAATGAGCTGGAAAAAAAACCCTGGATCAAATTGCAGCCGTGATGACGGTCATAACAACGGCTCTGTAATAAAACCTGATGAACGTTGTCTGCAGATGCTGTAGATCTATATTCCTCACAAATGTTTTTTCTTCATCTGCTTTCCTGTGACGTCCTCTCAAACGCAGTAATTGGGGATTTAATTAGTCAGAGAACAAAGACAGCTTGACCTTCTCTCTGCAGGTTCAAAATATTTGTGTGCATCACATGGTGAGCACACACTTCCTATTTTCCTCAGGCTAGTGTTTTTCCTTAAATACACTCGGTTTTTGATTCCTAACACACAGACACCTTGATGGAAACTCACATCCAGCTTGTTTACCGAAATGACATCGATAAAATGACATTGTGTGTTTCTGGGTGCCACAGGTTTGCTCATCTTTACTGAGTTCCACAGGAGAGAGAGAGAAGGATATCCTTGTTATCTACCCAGCGCTCACAAAGACAGTAATTACACAAAAGGCCATTCAATTAAAGGAGGCCATGCACCTACACGGCTAGTTACGAAAAAAAGAAAAAGAAAGCCGAATCGTTAATTAAATGATTTAAACCTTGACTCAAGGCCACCGCACTGAGACCGGCCGAAAAAGAGAGATGAGAGACGTCCCTCGGCTGAATCCTCTGATCAACACCGGAGGGACACAACAGTCAAAATAAGTGAATAAATAAAGGGAAAAAAGCATTAATACGCTTCTGCTGGTAAGAGATTTTCTGATATTTGCTTAAGGTTCTGTTTAATCAACTAAAAAATACATTTTAAATGAAAGGAAGAAAAAAAATGCATAAAGGTGCTATTTTAAAGGGAAAAGTCAATATTGTTACCGTATGGCGGACAATGGTCTTTCCTGAACTCTAACCATACACCGCAAAGAGCCGACAAACATAAAAAGTACAATGATGCTCTTCTCACTGCAAGGGGATATCTGTACTGCAAGACTGGAGAGATTTGGAGCAAACAATGTTTCCTCGTGACAGTAATAGAAAACAATGTAAAGTGACTCAAGTTACCTTTCCTGAAACACTTGCTTTTGGAATGTTATCCAATTTGTCTGACAGAAATGTATTAAATGAACTTAACCGCATAAAGAACACGTTACATAGTTGGTGCACATAGCATGTTTAAACTATGTGCGAGTGGCATGGACAAACCAAGGGAAAGGAGCTTTGTCCTTTCCCCCCCCCCCTCCATGAGCATGATCGGTTGGGATTGGGAAAGGAGGTTTTGTGAATAACTGTTTGCCTTCCTTCTATAATCTTTCCTTCCTCACTTTCTTTTTGTTTTTTGAAGACCACATCTGTGGCCACTTGCAGTCAGTTGATGGCTTCAAAGCAACTTCCTCAAGATACCAATAAAAGACAGACTCAGTCTGCAATCAGTCTGCTACCAGTTTGCAGTTGCATTGGATCAAAGCAATTACTTGCAATCTGTTTGCGATTATACAATTAGAAGCTGTGATAAATCAGCGAAGATTCCAAATCTGGTGCCATCTACATACACAGGAATTAATATTAAACAAAAAGTTATATTAACTACTTAAGGATGGCAATTTAACTGGAAATAAGCACTCAACAGCCTTGCTTTTATATAGCAATATAACCACAATACAACTAGCTCTCAATTGTTAGACAGCAATTATTTGTAATTGTTTGGGACCGGTTGCCTCTAGCCAGGCAGGCAATCACCTTGCAATTGATCATGGTGACTGCAAGGTTGAGGGTGTTGCAGAGTCAACCTCTGGGTGGCCAGACAGACGTGGTCACCAGTGGAATCACCGAACAACCAGATTTTTTCTGGTTAAAAAGCAGTTGCCATGCTATTTTCATCACTGAAAAAATGGCTCAAAATAAGTGGCGTGATTGGTCAGATTTGTTTATTTACATGCAGAATTACATGGTCGGTGTGAAAGGATTCATTAAGAATAGATGAGTCTGAAAATGATTTTTCAAGTCACAATATATTTGCATGAATGTCATGTGTCCGGTGTGTAAAGGGCTTAAGTCAGATATTTCCAAGTGGGAAGATGTTTGCCTGTACTAAATAGTAATAGGTTACCGAAAACGTTGATGTTTTTTATTTGTAAGAAAAAATATTATGCATCAGCAAGAAGTGATCATAAGTGACAACTTGGGACAGAGAAACATGTTTTATGCGTTTTAACAATACATCAATAAGTAAGACGCTATAGGCTTACAATACCTTACCTTACAAATGCTTATCTTACAATATGGAGTGCTATAGGAATTCAGTTTAATTCAATATATATATTGAATTAAACTGAATTCATTTTAGCTTTCACTTTCAAAAGAAAGTCTGAGGAAATTGCAAAGAAATTGCAAAGAAATAATTAGAACTTCATGGTGTTTGTTGCTGCAGAATTCATTGAACTTGCTCTCAGTCAAAAATGAGACGTGTTTTTTATTAAGGGTTTAGTTTTAATGAAGTGCAAATGTTGCCTTAATTATGTGCCATGTACCCTTAAAGACCTTGTTTGTATTTATGCAGCATTTGCCAAAGAAACAGTGTTTAATTCATCTAACAAAACACATCAAATGCTTTCACATTCTCTGCCGAATCCTTTTGAATTTCACTGCGTGGCAGTGCAGAAAGGAGAGCTGCTGGATAAACAACTGTGACACCGAGGTTATCATACTCAATTAAGCCGCCATAGCTGAGAAACAGATCTTTTGTCATGAGAAGGCAGAGGGGCCGAGGGCGAGGCGGTGTCTCATGTCGAGTGGCTGCTGTTAACTCTCAGGGCAAACACAATTGACACTGTGTGCCAACTATAACAGCTGTAGTGCGTCTGAGTGAGTCTCTGTGTGTGTGTCTGTGTGTGTGCCAGAGATTTGCGTCATCAGAGAAAAAGAAGAAACTCTGGCGCCAACGGAGGGTTTCACAGGACAGAAGGAGAAATTCTTCAGGATTACCAGAAGAAAAATCCTCTTCAGATTCTCTGACCATCTTCATCTTCATTTGTATGTGACTGAACTGCTGCAGCAGAAATGGAAATGTTTCGTTAATGCTAAATGTCTTGGAAGTCCTTGGGAGCTTTTCTCTTTTGTTTCTTTCTTGTTTCTCTGCATGGTTCTGACATTCATAAACGATTAAATGACTCACTATATTTTAAAAGACAACAAGGAAAGTCTTCAAATGTTTTGTGTCATCACAAATGACGCCTACTTCTCTTTTGGTGTGGTCACTTTGCTTATTTGACCTTTTTTCCCCACACCTTGTTTCGTAAAAGAACTATATGAATGAAAATGAAACCATCACTGTTAATGATGGTTGTAATACTGATGGTTGTAATGATGGTTGTAATACAAAGTAATACAAGAAGTTCTCAGATCCTTAGTACATAATCAGCTGGTCATATGGCAGCATACTCAAAGCATTTGTGAATGCAGACATGGTGAATGGGGAAGAAAGGCAATTTAAGTGACTTTGAATGTTGCATAGTTGCTGGTGCCAAACAGGCTGTTCTGAGTATTTGAGAAAATGCTGCTCTAGCAAGATTTTCCATCACTGGTGGTTTACAGAGAATGGTACAAAAGGAACATATCCAATAGGCTGCAGTTCTCTGGACAAAAATGCCTTATTGATGTCACAGGAGAATGGCCTAGAAGACTGCTTCCAACTGATAGGAAGACAACAGTAAGTCAAATAACTGCTTGGTTCTACAAAGTTACGTAGAAGAACATCTTTAATCACACAATTCATCCAAGCTTATAAACTGAAGCTACAATTCACAGAGGCTTACCAACACTGGACAACAGAAGACTGGAAAAACGTTGCCTGGTCCGATGAGTCTCCGTGTCTGCTGCAACTTTCAGATGGTTAAAATCAGGATTTGACATAAACAACATGAAAGCATGAATTTTGATTCATTAAAAGAAATAGATGTTACAATCCCTGATAATGCATTGCTTTAAATGGAGAAAATTTTGAGGGACGGCTATTATGAGGAAAGGCAGCCCAGAAACTTTACTAGCGGCACACATCGTTGTGTGCCTCAACTTTCGGTCTTTTACCCAAGTTACTCTGCCAGTTTTCCTTCCTTGGTTAGGTTTAAGGATTAGAGATCTGATCTAGATGATCATATTAAAATTTTAGACACATCGTCAGTAGTGGACCTTGGATTCATCAAAACCTTGTATCAGTGGTTCAGGGTGCTGCTGTTGCTGTAATGGTCTTTTAAACACCACAGCATACTTGATTAAGTTGCTGACCATCTCTTTATGACCACAGTGTACCCATCTTCTGACGACTGCTTTTAAAAGGATAATTCACCATATCATAAAGTTCAGATCGTCTCAAACTGGTTTCTTGAACAATGGGGTCACTGTGTTAAAATGTCCTCCACAAGCACCGGTGGAGTACCGCTCCAGTACTGAACATTAGGGATGTGGTATCAGGTGAAGTTCTGAGAGACTAAATGTGTAATCAGGTTTGCAAAATTTCAAATTTTCAGATTTATCAATTTTAAGTAACTGAGAAGACTGGTTTGAAACTTGCTCTTTTGTAAGAGGCACAAGCAGACCCCTATATGTCTGCTTTACTGTCATTGTTTAATTTAAACTCTGAAAGTTTAAATTAAAAAAGTTCAAGCAAGCAATATTACAATTTGTTGTGGTGCATTTTCTTCGTCTGTGAATGTGAACATCTGACTAAATAGATTTCTTTCTTCATGTCTATCAAACCTTTAACTGGCAGCTGGAGACATTCTGATCTTCAATTCCTAAAGACTGAAATCAAAACTTGGTGTTTAATGTTGTTTCACACTGGTGCATAATCTCATGCCCTTCATCTAAGCAAGTGTTTTTTTGGCCTTTTTTCAACTTTATTCAATAGACACAGTGAAGAGAGGACAGGAAAGCAGGGGCAGGGAGAGAGGGGAAGACATGCAACAAAGGACCGGCCTCTCTCAGCTGTAAGGCATGTGGTCGCCCGCCCAATGCACTGAGCTAGCACCCACAAGCAAGTAAGTGTTAATATGGAATCTACAGACAGAACACACAGAACCAAGACAAATAACAAATGAACATCATAGCTTATTTAATTTTAATCACAGTTGTAGTCTTATAATGCTTTTTATCATTATGCTTGAGTTAGACATGTAAGTATTAAAGTAAGTGTTACAAGTAAAATAAAATTCTCCCATTACTTTCCAGGATTTAAAAGTCTTGTCATTTGTCTTATGATATTGTGAGGCTTTAAGAGGCAGTTTTACCCTGAAATTACCCTCAATCCAAAACAGAAAAGAATACATTTCTTTGTATTATGTCTGACTCCTTGCTTTATTTAGTGTGAGCTTGCATCTTCCAGTTTTGGCTCCTCAGCCAGTTCGTGGTGCAGGTTTGAAAACAATTTTGTTTTTTGTTTTTTTAAATCAAGTTTTTGCCAAAGCACCAGCCTTTCCCAGAGTGCCCTCTTGACCCTCCCAGTGCTGTGGTTGGCACCCTCATCAGCCAGCACAGCCATAATGCTCTCCATATGGCAGACAACATCTCCTGCTGAGGGACTCCTTGATTTCTATTAATACACACACTGTAATAAAGGGCTCAATTGAATTAATCAGCTTGAAGACATTAATCAGACATTAATGAAGTATTAACCTCTGCACTGCACTGCTGTTCGCGGTGTCTGCCTGCCTGTTTACATCTCCGCTCACATCGACCTGCTGCTCTGTTCCTTGGAAGGCTGATAGTTCAAGATCTGCTTTTTAGGGTGCTGACATGAAAGCTGACTCTGTGGCTAAGTTTCGTATTTGATAAGGCAAAATAAATTATCCACATCATCCACAATGGAAAAGACATTTTTCATTTTTTAATAAAATGGAAATGTGGTGCAGCAGGTGTGGTGCGGTGGTGTGGTTTAGTCTTGGCCGTTGGTGTAGTAGTATGAAAAACAACATTATTTTGTCATCTGAACTCATATTTTTCCTCATATTATATATTTTTTTAATATGATTGCATTTGATAATTGATATGCATTTGAAATGTATTGAAAAGCTGGAAAGTTTCCACTGGAAAAAGGAAACAGTTGAGTTTTGGTGTCACAGATGCAAAGATGTAATAAGGGGTGACGCTGACTGTGAAGTAGTACAGTTGGACAGGGAAGGAGCCGCATAGATATATCACCTCAACCTCCTTAAAGTATGGAAAGAGGGTGAAACCACTTCTCTGGTTAAGGAAATAGATGACTTGAGGTGCCAAATTTCACCATTCCCACCTCCATCTCACACAGGCCCACGGAGCAGATGTTGCTGCATTGCAACAGGGGTTTGCAGATGTGTTTGATCTGATCATAAGAGGCAAATTGCTCAGAGAGAATTGGCTAACATGCTGAAAATAGGAGTAATAGAAGAGTCACACAGCATGTGGTGTAGCCCCATAGTTCTTGTAGTGAAGAAAGATTGGTCTATATGGGTCTGTCTCGACTATCGCAAGGTAAAATGAATGAAGTGTCACAGTTTGACGGTTATCCCATGCAGAGGATGTCGACGAGCTCCTAGACTGGTTAGGCACTGCTTGCTTTTTTTTACCACACTGGATTTAAGGATTCAAGGGCTACTAAAAACCGTTCTTCTCCACTCTAATTTGTTGTAGCAATTTGTCACACTTCTGTTCTGCTTCTTCGGAGCTCCGGCCACTTTCCAGTGCCTCATGGACCAGGTCCGCAAACTGCATATGCTGTCGCCTATTTGGATGACGTCATCATCCACAGTGCCACCTGAAAGGAGCAAGTGCAGCGGATGGTCCGTGGTCCTGGAGGAGCAAGTGCAGCGGATGGTCCGTGGTCCTGGAGTCCCTGAAGCAGGCAGGGCTTCACGGCCAACCCAAAGAAGTGTGCGGCTGAATGGAGGGAGGTACAGTATTTGCGGTACCACTTGGGAGGTTGCATGTGTGCCCTCAGATGGATAAAAGAGCAGCCATTGCATCCTACCCATGTCCCAAGACCAAAAAAGAGGTGAGACAATTCTTGGGGCTGGTGGGTTACTACCGCTGGTCCGTACCTAGCTTTGCAGAGCTGACAAGCCCTTTGACTAATTTCACCGAAAAGGGTGCCCCAGATCTGGTTCGGTGGACATAACAGTGCCAGGTGGCGTTCGTGCAGGTGAGGAACTCTCTCTGGTGGGAACCTTTGCTCTAAACTTTTCCCTCCCTTTTATTCTGCAGACTGACGCCTTGAACAGAGGGCTGGAGGCAGTTTTGTCCCAGCAGGTAAGTGGGGAGGTTGACCGCCCAATTGTGTACATCAGCAGGAAACTGTGTGAGTGGGAGGCCAGGTGGTATGGTGGAGAAGGAGTGCCTGGCCATCTAGTGGGCGGTCAACTCTCTTCGTTATTACCTCCTGGGCCACCCCTGTTTAAGTTATTTAGATTTTCTCAAGTACCATCAGTAATGTTTCTAAACAACATTAACACTGAATAAGAGCCTAAAGCACAGTAAATTTATTGTATAATTTGCCCCTGTTGGAGGAATATGGGGCTACTCTTATCCAGGCTTAGCTGAAGAAGCAGCAGAGTTCTTCTTCCAAAAAACCTGAAGTGTTTTTTCTTCATTTTCAGGTACAGTTGTTGCAGATCTTTGTTCTGTGCTATGAGGTTTGTCATGTCACTGAAAAGCTCGTCATGCTGCAGCTCAAGTTTCTTACAAAGGTTCTCCAGTTCTTCTAATTTTGGTTGCTTTTCTTTATGCTTTTCTTGGAGTTCTTTGTTTTTCTCCTGCAGTTCTTTATATTTTTCTTCTTGAACTTTCTTTTCCTCGTGCATGTTACTGTTGTTTGTTGTACTTTGTCATGGATGGCGAGTAACTCTTGATGTCTCCTCTGCAGATTGTGAAGCGCACACCGGATGTCTTTATGTATTTTTTCCTGTCTTTGCTTCTACTCTTGCATTTCAATGTTTGTGTATTGAACTTCATTATACAGTCCTTGCAAATGTGTTTTTTTGGTGGGGACTAAGGGGGTAGACTCCAGGGGGTAGGTAATCCTCCCTCAACAAACATTACACTTTGCACAATGTGATCGAGACAAGTACTGTTCTCGTGGCAACCGGCAAACCCAGACTCATTACTAGTGGTAGCGTGCTTTACATCACTGCAAGTGATGCTTTGCACCAACCTCCCACAGGGGTGGCCACTGAAAACACATGCTCAGCACCTGAAGATTTTTCTCAGAGTAATTTCTGGTCATCCATCCTATAGCATGTGTTACAAGTACTGCCATTTCCTATGATGACACGGACACATGCATACACAAGCTCACCAAGTGAAAACAGCTTCATTATTGCTGCTGGCAACAATTTGTCTGTTTACATCTAATTACCTGTTTGGCAAAATCAAAACATTTACCGTCAGATGGGAAAGCTACACTGATGCATTTGACTGTCACGAATTCTGATTGTCCATTTGCAATGTTCTTGATTAGTGAGTAATGGGACAACGGTGGCCAATAACTGTAATTACGGTAATTCACTAAACCCCACACAATTATTCAATGAGGCGCCTACAAAACGGCAGCAAGAAAGGAGAACACAAGCGAGACGGCGAAAATCAAGAAGGAGGTAAATTATATACCATTAGACAAATCTAGCCTTTGTCTCTGCGGCGATGTAAAGAAACTGTGGAGGCGCTAATCATCTCCAGTCAGTCAGCAGATCCACTTGTGATAATCACGCATTGTATCGGGGTCGCGGGGGGTCAATTCTCTTCCAGTTCAATCAGCTCTCAGAGATTCTTTTGAAACTCTGAGTGTGAAGAGAAATAGCTGCACAAATCCAGTCCTGCGGAGGAAATAATTAACTTGGGAAAATAATCACCCAGTGAACTTTCAATTTGATTTAATTCAATCAAGTTTTACACTGGGAACTGGCTAAATTAAAATTGAAGCAGTGCCTGTGTCTGGTTTGCACAAAGCTGTGGGTGACATTTTAAATGCACGCCATTTTTCACTTTTCTCTTAGGAAATGCTAAATTCTGGCTTTTCTGTTCTCTTTTAAACATCACAAAACTCTTTTTTCTCTCTTTTTAATCCCCATTTTCAATTAGCTTCTTCAAATAAACCCCAAATAATGTAAACTGTTATAATAAAACATTTGGTATGAAAGATGTTAAGTAAGACCACGTGGGAAAGATGAGCAAATGGAAAGCATGAGCCTGCATGCCTCTGATTTAGAGAATTATTTCACAGCAACCCCACTCACGCCAAATGAGCTCCAGATTACAATAATACCACCAGCGGGCAATTAAGTCCATATAAACAGTGCATGCAGAGCGCTGGCACCAGGATAAGCCACACACGTTCCCACAGGTTGATGTGGGCGCTCGGAGCCTTCACCCTGTCTTCCTTCGAATCCGTCAGGAGCAGATGAAGGCTAACCTGACAAACATCCAATATTACCAGCAGCTGCCTAGGCAAGGATAATTAATACAGCTGGCAATTTGGCGGAGCTATAAATGTCCTGACGCTGAGACATCAAGGGCTGACTGACACAGAAACTATCATTAACAGAGAGGGCAGGAGGAAGACAAAGAAAGGAAGAGGGAGAAGCAACGATAATCCAGGAAACAGAACAGATCTGTCTGCGACACACTAAGAAAACCAAACGTAATTATCACTGTCAAAGGATAAATCCACTTTAAAGACAATCCTTTGTTCATTTCCTGCATAGTTGATGTTAGCTGAGTGACTGTTTGGAGCACTTCCAAGGCTGATATATGTAAACTCTTCATGCTGAGTAACTTTACCAAGGAAATAAATAAAATAAAATCAGGTAAATTCAGCAGCACAATTTGGTTTTAATAAAAAAAAAAGTCTAAAGTACAGACTCCTAAATGTAATTTTAGCAATAATTCTCTTTACATACGCTGCCTGACTGGCATTTTCTTCATGGTAATGGAGCTAATGAGTGTTGCCTACGTAGGACTGCCAGGAAGAGACACAGAGATGTGGAATGGAAATGAAATTCACAGACTTGCAGAAATGCCAGGCAAACTAACAGCTGGCAATTTAGACGGTCTATTATAGCAAATACCAGTAGTAGAGATGTGGTTGTGTGGCATATGGCTCCAATGCTGGGTGGGTAACAGGTTGAATTGATCTAAACTTAGAGGTGTACAATTGAAATTATTACCAGAATGGGAGGTCTTACCTCCCCAGCCAGAACATGGAGTTTACAGTGGCTCAAATAATTGTTTGATTCCACGCTGAATTTGTAAGTTTGCTCATTTACAAAGTAATAAACAAGTAATAATCTTCATGTTTGTTTCATTTTAATGCAGAAAGACTATCAGCCAAAAACAAAACAAAAACCATATAAGCTGATGACTGACACCATGGAGTGAAAAACTATCAACCACCCAGAATTCAGATTCCCACATATTGTGTGCCTGCCACAGATTACAATCAATCAATCAATTATAGATCTCAACTCATTTTGTGTATAAAGCACACGTCCATAGAACCATTTCATTTCATTCCAGCCTCTCCACCACCATGGGCAAGAACAAAAATGTCAAAGGACAGCAGGGACAAGATTGTTGAGCTGCACACACCAAAAACACCAGCAACAAGCTTAGTGAGAAGGTGACAACTGTTGGTATGATTGAAGAAATATAAATCTGATCATAAATCGCACTCATACAAGATCTTGACTCATGGGGTGAGGATGATCATAACAAAGGTGGTGGAACGACCACAGAACGGCGTAATGGATTGGAATCCTGCAGCGCCTGCACGATCCCCCTGCTCAAGAGGGCACATTTATAAGCCCCTCTTAAGTTTGAATCAACCAAAGAACAACAAACACACAGTCAAGCACGGAGGTGAAAACATTATGCTTTGGGGTTGTTTTTCTGGTAAGGGTACAGGATGACTTCACTGCATTGAGGGGCCAATGGATCTTCAATGGATCTTCATCCCTCAGCCAGAACACTGAAGAGCACAAACATACCACCAAAGTTACAAAAGAGTGGCTAAAAAAGAAGAACATTAAGATCATGAGTCGGACTAATCATTCTTTAGACCTCAAACCTACTGAAAAACTGTTGAAGGAGCTGAAGCTTTAAGTTGCCAAGCAGCCGCCAGTAAACCTAAAGGATTTACAGAGTTTCTGTGAAGATGAGTGGGCCAGAATCCCTCCTGAAATCTGGTGACCAACTACAAGTTTGAGTAACTACTCAGCTATGCTTCGCTTGGCGATCAAATATTTATTTCACTCAATGACATGCAAATCAATTTTTAACTTTTCAAGTGATCAAAAAAACATTTCCCCCACTGTACATTACCACCGACTGTGTTACAAAGTGGTGCATGACAAGCTCATTGCTTTATGTGTGGATGACTTAAAACTGATGTTATAAATATGCAAATGTCCACGTTCAGACATTTACCTTTGTTAGCTAAGCATGTTGTTCATCAAATTAGCATTGACTGTTCAGTGTTTAACATCAGTGTTGGGAAGGTTACTTTTAAAATGTATTCCATTACAGATTACAGAATACATGCCTGAAAATGTATTCTGTAACGTATTCCGTTACGTTACTCAATGAGAGTAATGTATTCTGAATACTTTGGATTACTTAATATATTATCATGCTGTTTACAACTACATGAATGTACTATTGCTGTGATTTATTACTGTTACTGAAGGTCCGCGGCTCCGAACCGTAGTAAAGGGACCTCTGGCTAATACGGTGGGTTCTGTGTCGGGCTCGTAGCTGAAAACTAGCTTTAATTTGTTGTCTGGGTCAACTTTGCTAGCGAGAGACAGAGAGAGGCGTTGAAAGGCTGCTCCAACAGAACTTATTGTTTTCGGAGGAAAACACGAACACGGTGTACAGTCGAGTCTTAATAGCTTACTTACAACTGGGCTCATCAGGCTCTCTTCTTGGCTGCAGTGGTTATTATTATATTTACATGCTTCCAGCTCCCGTTTTTGCTCGATGACAGCTCGTACTTTTCCTTGTTCTCCCTCCCTCGCTCACAGACACATAACGTGTATGGCAGTCCATTCTCCCTGCAGCACGGACTACACTGCCTATGATGCTACATTCTTTAGAGCTATACCTGTAGCATTCTGCCTATTAGCTTAGCACAACAACAACAAAAAGGCCTCTCTCACCCAGGAAACACGCAGAGAGAGAGCGTCACCCTGTAACCATGGCAACCGTAACGCTGCCACCTGGAACAACAGAACGTAGCTGTCAAACAAAACCCAAACAGGCCTGACCCGCCACAATATGAAACAGGGAAGTACCGCAGTGTAATCCATTTATTTCAACAAAGTAACTGTATTCTAAATACCACCTTTTTAAACGGTAACTGTAACGGAATACAGTTACTCATATTTTGTATTTTAAATACGTAACGGCGGTACATGTATTCCGTTACTCCCCAACACTGTTTAACTTTAACACTGGAGTTCCAACATATTAACACAGGTGCAGTTGGCTAGATAACAGGCAACATGTTAAAGCTAATTCAAATTGTACTGCTCTGTAACAATCATATTGCCTTCATATATACGGACACTATATGAGGGTCTGGATCAAAGGACTGAACACTGCAGAACCACAACATGTGCCTACACACGATTTGAATAAAAGTGCTCACATGCATTCACACCCGCTCTAAGAGACCGAACAGCAGAGCCAGAGCAGCCATGTCTCCTCCTGCTCATCTGTGGCCTATGTTAATATGATTAGACTGGATTATGGTAATGTGCTGGGGGATCTGGTGGGTGTGGGGCGATGCCTTGCTGCTCTCGTTTCGGGGAATAGTTAATTGGTTGGGCTGCTTTGATGTTGTGGTGATGAGAGAATGGGGTTGGTGGGAAAGGCTGGCAAAGGCACTCTACAACTCGAGCCCATTTTATTTTTGGCCTATGAGGGATCTGTGCTGGCGAGTGGTAAAAAGGAATGAAACCTGATGAAACCAATGTGCAGATCTGCAGCTGAAACACTGTGAATATTCAGATGAGTGTGGGAGAAACGCAAGCCATATTTGAATTTTCTGTCACTTTACTGTGGCATCTAGAGTCAACTGTTGATCTCTGTTTTTACCAAGCATCATTTGTGATACAACTAAAAAAGTATTTTTTTTTCTTTTTAAATGTATTCTTTTAAAATCTGGCACCTGAAATGTCAGCATATTGATTGAGTGCTGTGGATATTCAAAGCATATAACCGTCAGTAACAGATCTTACCTTTCACTAATAAACCGTAACACTAATCCAATATTTTACCTGTAGTCATGAAGTCATTTTCAAATAGCAAGCTGATGAGTTCAGGGTGCAAACAGATTGATATTTTCGCTTTAGCAGTTTTTTTTAATCTAAACAGTCACAGCAGGAATAAAAATCCGCTTCACTTTATTTACAACTGTGGGGTCAAGACTTCTAAGTGTTTTGTTCTGGCCTCACCACAGAGAGGGCTGGCAGGTGTGCTGCCTGTTGAGGCAAAACACCTGCTGTGAGGTTAGGCTGTACAGATAAGCATACATTTACTTTGTAAATAAGTATTCAAATAAGTATTAGAAAGTAGGCCAAGCCTGCTCGCAGCTGTGTTGACTGGCTGATACAAACCAAGATCGTTTTTCATACAACTTCAGCTTCCTTTTTTTTTTAAAAAAACCCCAAAACTCTTGGTTGGTTTTGCATAAAATGGATTGTTGCCACAGTAAAAGTGGATATACATATGGCACATAACATCAGGGTGCAAGATGCTAGCAGGCAGGGAATACATGGAACGCCATAACTAAGTGCCATAATATACAGAAGCATCTGTGCTGAGTATGGCCTGGAAGTCCCCAGGTCAAAATGGGAGACACCAATGGGGTGGAGAATGGTCGAGCCTGTTGGACTTCCAGATACAGACGGACAAACTGGTGGTGGCTAACCATTTTTGGAATAAAAACAAAGATGGAGTTTCATAAGTAAAAATCTTGCAATTTTATTTGCATATAAAGGCAGCTAAATATATCACAATGAACTGAAAGAGAGAACTAACATTTCCATGAAGAGGGATACAATCAGAGAAAGAGCGAGAGAGGAACAGAGCACGAAAAGAGCATTTACAGCGGCAAAGTTGAGACAACTATTGGCAACTTTTTTTTGTGCTAGCAAGATTGCATTTACACACAGTGCAAAATTAGAAAAAAAAGCAATAAAACACAAATACTATCAAATTTACACTTTAAAGGACAACTTAACCATGTTTAGGCAGGTGTGTTGTTGGGAACAATCAGCACCTGTTGGATTGTGACAAATCTTTCCTCTCTCATCCAAAATAAACATCTACCCTACTGGGAGAATTGATACAAAAATCATTAAAGAAACGTCTCAAGAGATTTTTAACGAGAGAATTAAAGAAACATGGCAAACATACAGGTGCATACAGAAAAAATGCACTTTTTTTGTCAAACACAACTTTTAGTACAGATGTTTTACAACATGAATATATAATATATATATTTTTATACATTACATTTTCCAAATCAGATCAGAAATCCATAACGGGGCAATACAAAGGGAATTTTTCCGGCTGTAACTGGATAGTCTTCTGTCCCTGCGTTGGTTAGGTGTTGTTTTGCGGGGATGATGGGTAATAAATAAGGACTTTTTTTCTCTGAGCTCGCAGAGAAGGGGGGCTCTAGCTGAGAACATTAAAGCTAGTTTAAGGCAGCGTCCCTGTCAGCCAATAAGAAAAAAGAGGAACTGACGAGAGGTTCGAAACAAACAAGAAGAACCCAAATATGAAATATCGTGATGACACATCCATGGTATGCATTGTCTGGCTAACACAAACCAAACGTTAAAAAAAAAAATTATACAAATTCACATAGCATCATTTATCTTACAGATCTGACCATTATTTATCAAGAGCAAGATTGTTTAATCACAAAAATCCCCCTAAAAAGGAGAATACCAGTATCAGCCAGGCTCATAGCTCAGCAGTCCCTCCAAATCTGCACACATTTAGACTTTAAAACATTTTTATATTTTTAATTCAAACATTCCAAATTTCTGCTGTAACAAACAATGTGGTGGTATGGAAGCCTTGAAAGAGAATATTCCGTACATTTAATTTAGTTTTTAAAAAAAAAAAGAAGAAGAAAAAATTCAATTTGAGATCACAGATTTCTTCCCTGTGGCCAAGTAGTGTTTTAAGAGCGTGCAAGTTGAAAGCATTGTTCTCATCTGCCGTTCTGCACTAAGGCAACATCTTTTTGAGGGATTAATTCTTCCTGTGGCTGACAGGAAGCGGAGTGTGAAATGAAGCTGCGCCGACATAATAAACACTCGACCCTACACAGTCAAAATCAGGACAAAAGAAAGTTTCTTCAGGGATTATCTTTGCTTTGTCAAAGCCGTTTCTCATATTGAACAAAGCTGAAAAGCATTCTGGAGGAAAACGGACCCTGATATCTCTGATAACTGTTCTGACTGTGTGCAGATGAACAACAACAATAATAAAAAAAAACAGACCGGGACTGCTGGCACAAGCTTAAAAAAAAAAACAGAAAATTAAAACCTAAATAAAAAGCAATGGTATTCTCCTTTAACACTCCCACACACGCTCCCACCCCCACCCTGTCTTTAAATCTTCTCCGTCTCACAACAGGTTGGAGAAGATTCAAAGCTGCCAAAGAACCACTTATAACTTTATTTTTTTATTTTTTATTTTTTTTAAACTTGACATATTTTTTGAAAAGAAGTTGTTTATCCAGCCCTTGACCCTCCCCGCCCCCCCATCCTCTGATCTCAGGAGCTGGAAGGGTTGGGCAGGTCGAACACGATAGGGGGGTTGGTGGGCTGGAAGCTGACGGTGCAAGTCGACGCGTTGATGAATGTCGTGTAGCCGTCTGTCATGATCCCGTACCCTGGGGAGGCGGGAAGGGGAAAATGAGTGCCAGAAATAGGTAACATTCGATCATGTAACAGAGTTTGTAATACACTGTTTTTACCAAATCACTCCTTTGTTCACTCAATATACCAATTTCACACACTCAGTTTAGCAATTTGTATGCTTGAATTTACTTTGAGTGTTTCCATGAATTCACAAGGTTCATTTTTCAGCTTTATTCTACTTTCTCATCTTGCCACTAATTGCTGTGAACAGTTTGATTTGGGTACAGTTAATATGCAGCGGTTAAACACTTTAGACCACACACATACACACGTGGTCAGAATACACTGCAGGTTCTTTGCATGTTGCATCAAACAGCAAGACGTTAGCAGCAGATCCTTTAAGTCCTATAAGCTGCAAGTGAGACCGGCAGTGGATCAGGCTTGTTCAAGCACATCCCTCCAGCTATGCCTGCTTTTTTGCTGTGTTACTTCCTTGGACCACAGGCAGCTCGTGCTCACTAATGCTGTGGGAATGCACCACACAAGCATCAGTGTTTGGGAGATGAAGTTCTGTGACCCACTGCTCCTGCAACCAAAACCTAGACTGCAGTAAGTGATTGTTTAATATGTCACTGCACTTGGCCTGTGGGGTGGTATGAGTCAATCAACGTTACTTATTGTGTTCTCAGTTAACTGATCATTCACATTGCCAAGGAAGTTATGTGATTAGTTCTGTTTGTTTTTTGGTCAAGCGGAAATCACAGTAGCTCATTTGTGCTTGTTTGTGTAGGTATTTGTCTTCACACAATGAAGGACTTTGGCTATTCAACCAACACAGCTGCATGTGTGCGCAGTTCTCCACAAAACAACAGCACAACAGCCAACTGGCTGCAGGTCTTCACCCTGAAAAGCTTCACCTTGTAGACTATGGTCTGCAAAAAGCACTAATGCACATGTGTTTGTATTGTGTGTTCCCTGGCACCAAAATGGACACACTCAACTTCACCACCAAGAAAATAGACCAACAGAAAAAAATAGTGGTTATTAAATAAGTAAATGATTACTGTCCAAATTATTATTTTTTTCCTGAAATTCATGGACCCTGAATCTGTGCATCCTTAGAAAGGTAAGAAACAGATTCATCTTCCTTTGTCTTGACACATGTTTTAAAATCAACAGAGCACAATTTGTTGATTGTGAGCATGTGCACGTGTGTAAAAGATCCTTATTCTACACTTGCACTTGGCAAAGGCCACCTTCCCATCATGCAATCAGAACGTATTCTCCTCTGAGGTCCCCAGAGTCAAAGAGAGTTAACAGTTTGGGTTTTATTCCCAGTACCTTCGTGTATGCCTCCAAAGGCATGAAGCTTGGGTCGCACCCTTTTCTGGACCGTGTTGAGCAGCTCTACACAGCCAACCCGCTGTAGCTCCTTAGGAACCCAGTCTCGGAAACCTGCAGAAAGATTTCACAGCTGTCAAAATAGTCCTGGTGTTACTGTCTTTGCTTCCATTTGATCAAAACAACTGTGACCTGTAACACATCACCTTAAAATAAGCAGCAGAAAGATGTAAGTTAGCATTAATGACGTGAAACCCAACAAAATGAAAACAAAATGTCACAAGCGTGAATGTAAATGTGGAAACAAACAAAAAACACAATCACCACCAACATACATGTGCGCACACACATATCACTCTGTACTATTAACTGGACGACTCCATATGGCCAACACTAAGCTCTACAGTAAAAATATCTGTGAATATACGTATATCTCCATCTATCATGTTCTGAACATACAATGGGTTTTTATGTTGAGCAGATTCATGCTGACATTAGCAGCCATTTATCACGAGTGCTGAGATAGTCTCCATGCACAAGGTCAAATAAACTTTCCCTTACAGTTTGAATTACTTGAGTCAGCAGTTCAGAGCATTAGGACTACTACAGGTCAAATCGGGAGTGGACCTTTTTCCCCCTAAAACTTTTTCAGCAGATATTAAAATTTCGGTGAATCACTACCAATTCACGCACAGCTTTTATTAACTCAAACTACCATTTGAGGCCCACTTTTGGCACCGTTTGACCACAATAGAGAATTCTTATTTCAGAAGAATTACGTAACAGCAGAAATAAAACAACTGTTCATTTACTGGGTTCATATCTGAATTTCACAGCTTTAAAATGTGTCTGATGAATCCATATTTTTTTCTCCACACTTGTGCAACACCCCTTTTTTCCCATCTCATTGTTTTGGATCTTCCATCTTTGGAGAATCATCCTAAATTTTCATCTTAAGCTGCCCTCTTCCTCCAGTGCTGCTTTCCTATCCTACGGTCTCTCTCCAGTTGTTCGCAGCATCTGTCACACTGCTGTGAAATCGAGTTTCCATGCAATCAAACAGCCACAGTGGCTGCCGCAACAACAGCAGCAGCAGCAACCCTCCGTAGGCGAGAGGAAAGGAAATCACTCAATAAAGCCAGATGGAAAGCACAAGGAGGAAAAACACAAAAAACAACACAAACACATAGCAAAAAACAACAAAAAACAAAAACAGGACCCAAACAACCAGAGGAAAAACTAATACAGCCAGTAGTGAGGGGAAAAAAAATATATTCACTTTGTTTTTCATGAAGTCAAACACAAACATTGAATTATGAAGCATGTCGGAGTGTTCACTTTAGTTACTGTTGGATTTAGATGGAAACAACATTGATTATAATGTAAGACATGCGGAGATCTGCTCAAACACGACCTACTGTCAAGCCACCAGTGACTTCACATACATTTTGAAGAACGAGCCCCAACTTCATTAGAAACTGCAATGCAGTGGCTGTGATTGGTTAATTGGACTCACCGAGTGGAGGTCCGTGGGTCATCAGGATGTCGATGCCCTCAGGGATGAGGTTCCATTTATCCAGCAGAGACTGTCCTCGAGGCAGGTTGAACCCCCATCCGTTAAACCACGGAGTCCTGCAGAGGCAGAGGGGAAGAGATCATATTAACATCACTCGGGAGAGCAACTGCACCATGATTACGCAAAGCAAAGATGATATCAGAAGGCAATAAATACCACAAAATGTATGCACCTCTGTGCAACATTACCAAGTCAGTGTAGCAGATAAATGGCTGTTTAATAAAAGCACATCTCATCTTGTGTCCCGGTTTATTCCACTCACTAATATATTATGTAAATGCTACATTTTAACCAGTTAAAAACCAAACCAAAGATTAGAAAAAGGTAACATAGTAGTAATAACAACTGGCAAAAAGGCTCATACAACGATAATGCAAACTTAAGTGTAAAATGTTTCCAATGTTTTCCGTTTTTCTCCAGGAAGTTGTGCAACACATAACTACAGTTCAATTTGTCCCATTAAGGCCTCAGTCACATAGGCCTATAGACTGGTCGGCGCCCCTAGCAATGACTGGTCGCTAGGCAAAAACTGAAGAGTCCAAAGAGTGAGACCATTTGCCTTCAAAGTAAACGTTTCCCCTTTTGAAATGTGGTGGCTTCAGCAGTGAGACACCAGTTTTGCTTTGAAGGCGATAGCGAGCAACTTCACTTCCCTCAACCCGTCACCAGCCTGTCGGGGAATCCACATTTCTCCCATGCAACTGGTGATTATCAGAGTCTCTGGATGAGCTTTAGGCTCGAGTGACCGGGGCTTTAGCAATCAATTTCACTATGACTGCCAGCAACAGCCAGCCCCCAACTTCAAAAAGTTTACATAATACTCATTTTTCCCCAGCAACCACCAACTGGTTAACCATGTACTGCGTGCCTCATGCAGCAGAAGTGGTATCGAGCTCTTCCTATAAGTGGGTCTTTTTTTTGTTGGCATACTGAGAGCTCACAAAGTTACAGATTTGGCAGCAAACAACTTAAAACAAGTCTAATGTACGTTTGCCTTTTTGTTCATGTGACTTTTTCCTTCTTTACTTTACGCCACCACAAGGAGTCACGGATTAGCTCCTACACTTGGGTGACTGGATGAATATATTGTCTTTCTGGCCATTAGTCCACGGCCTGTTGGTTTTTTTGGGATGATTTTTGTCATTTCATTTAGCTTATTTTATGCTCTGCTTACTTTGGAATTCAAACTGCATCAATCAGTCAGTCGGGGGATTTTGGACTGACAGTGGCTGAATGGAAAATTTTAAAGTTGCTGTGCAAAACTAGTAGAGTCAGAGTCTGTTAGTGGAATTAGTTTGCAATGCCTGATGTTTTTTGAAAAATGTTTTAAAAATATCTGTAAGTAGTGTGACATATTGCAAGAAGGCAGCAATTTCCTCTCATCCTTAATAACTGTAACTATTTTATGGCTGCAGAATCATTTTACATTGAACAAAATCACATTCATCTGTCTTCATCAAAGAAAAAAAAAAAAATCACAACACATTTTTTAGTAATACTGACATTGCTACACCAAAATGAACAAGATAACCAAACCACAATATATTACTGTACAAGTCCAGGTTACCTTCAGTCAAATACACAACATACTTACAACTAACTACTAATTGGGGCGACTGTTTACCCGTGAACATGGGAGTGCTTAGTTTGGAGGACTGGAGAAGCTTTAAATTCAAAGGGTCACAATCGTTGATTCGTTCATGTTAGAAGCCAAAGTAAATGACTGACTGTGCAGGCCTGGTAGGAGGAAGAAAAAAAAGTGAATTTCTAAACAGCAGGGATCCACATCACATGTCAACCCCCACTCCCTCTGCTTCCTTTCTACAGATTGATTGACAGCAGCCGGGCCACCTCCAGCAGCCTGGATGGGAGTCTGCATCTCTGGGGTGACAGGCAGCATCTCAGCCTTCCCCAGCAGACACAAAGAGCCTCGATCTGGCTGAGTGGGAATGAGGAATAGATGGATGGATTGGATGGATGGATGGATGGATGGAGGGGGTAGAAACAGATGAAGAAATAAAGTGAACTGCACAGGGGTTAGATATAGAAGCAGAGCTGTGGAAACCAAAGGGAGAAACAGAAATCGAGGAGAGGCTGGTTGATAAATTGAGCCTTCATTTATCACAATAGTGGTAATAGCTGAAGAAGGCTGACAACACAGGAAAGGAAGACAGATTATCATCACATAATACCTCAGTATATAAGCTGACCTACTGCTAGAAACCCAGAAAGAAAGAAAAAAATCTTTTGATTTTAATTTTAGGGTTTTAGTTCAGTGCAGCAGAGTCACTGATGAAAAGATGACCCCATTCCCAGGTTACTTTGGGACAGACTGCAGAGTTTAGACCAGCTTCCTGTCACTTAGCAGTGGTGCTGGGTATGGCATTTGACCGAGGGGAAATCAGGGCTCCACAAACATCAATAGGCTTTGTTACAGTGAAAGATGGACGCTCCAGCGCAGATCAATACCTACTGTTCCAGAGGAGGGCCAAGAGGGGCTAAACAGAGCTAACACAGACTTGAGATGTGTAAAACATAAGATCACAATCCCCCCGGTTCATTCTAAAACACAACTGAGCAACAAAACTACACTGCTGAAAATAAGAGCCTTAAAAAAAAAATTCTATTAATTCACTGTGGTGAGAGAAACAAGCATTATAATGCAGTCTAAGCTCCAGCTCAACCTGTTTGGAGTATCGAGTGTTCTTATGTGCTTGGGATAAAAAAAGAAAAGCCAGTGGCGGCGGCAGAAGCTTGCTCTTTGATTTGCTCACTCAATCGTTGCCTCGTTCACTCGCTCAGTGGAGAGCTGAGAAATGAGGTTAAAAATGAAATGTGAGGAGCGCGCAGGGGAGTGAAGGCCACAGACTGAACTGATTAATTAGAACTAATCACACAAATCGGAGCTAATGGAAGTCTAATGGATTACTGGGAAGACTCGCCACTTCTCCGATGGAAAGACTGCTGCCGCTGCGGTGTGGACAAACTTAGAAAGCTGGTGAATCAGATCAGAGCTGGCCTGGTCGGCTTGCTGCACACAGAACGCACCAGCAGAGCATTTGTCTGCCTCAGGTTTTGACTAATAGCGACAAGGCCAAACTTTGAAAAATAGCCAGACACATTGGTCCCCTCCCCTCCCCCCTCCAGTAAAATAAATCGTGGTTTCTTGCAGCAGAAATAAATAAACATCTGGACCCTTGATTTTGCTCTGTGTTTCACATGTTTTCTCTCACATAAACACATTCATCTGAGAGATGAAACATAACTCCCGACATGAGCTGTGGATCCAGAGCCAAACTGAAAGGTCCTGACTGAATGCAGTACTGGCTGCTACAGATCGACACCACAATGCCCCCATTGTCGGCTGTCTGCCTATGAAATATACCTTCTATGCAAGTGCATTTGTTAACCTCTGCCAAGATTAATGACATCCCAGTTGCATAAAGGAGAGACTGTTTCCTGCGTGGCTGTGACACAGGTTTTATTATACTGTACTGTTGAGTGTATGTGTGTGTGTGCGTGTGTAGTGGGCAGAGTGCGCATCCAAGAAGCTTCCGAGTAGGATGTGAGCAAACAAAATGTACTGCTACCAGTCTCCTCCCTGACTGCATATATGCAGGCCAATGCATGTGTATGTGTGTGTACATTCTGAGCCCAGTCTTGCCTTGACACTCGCCATCTGGAGAGCGTCACCGTGGCAACAAAGGAGAAGCGTCTGGAGGCAAGCGCAGTGGGAAGTAAAACACAGCCACAGAAATAGAAGCAGAAGTAAGAGAAAAGGAGAAGGAAGTGAGGAAGGATGCGCAAACACCGCAAAGATGGGAGAGAAAGAGGAGGAGGAGTTGTGCAGATAACGTGGAATGAAAAAGTTCACCTGTCAGATGTTGTCAGGCTGCTTTTGTGCAAACTTGGGAAAAGCGAGTGTTTAAGTTCAGCAGGAGGATAATCAAACATCACGCAATCATCAGGAAAGGTGAACCGTCTTTAACTCGAACACCACTGGCTTCAAACACCAACACGCAAAACAAAAAGAAACACTGCATTAAATGCACAAGAAATGGGTAACCATAGTAACAGGAACATTAAACGACCCCCCCAACCCCCAAGGGAATCAAACAGTGCCAATGGGTTAAAAATCTGCAGCCTTAGCTGGCAGTAAGAGGTAAACCAGACAGAAGCCATTTAGCCCTCGTGTGCAGAACGCCAATATTCAATTAGGCCGGTGGACATCATTAGGACGGCAGCACGGAGCCTCTCTGGGCGTGACACCACTCTTAACCCCCTGTACTCCCCCGAGCTGTTCTTTCTGGGTCCTGTGATAAGCTACAGGACCCCCACCCCCTCCCATCACACACACACACACACACACAAAAACACAATGCTTGATTCTTCTCATTACATCTTTTATTCTGACTCCTCCCTTCCTAAATGGATCATTTTAAGCATTTTCTTTCCCACCACATCTCACCGGATCAGCTATTTTTAATGGTAAATGGTCTGTATTTGTATAGCGCTTTACTTGGTCCTAAGGACCCCAAAGCGCTTTACACTATACACAATCATCCACCCATTCACACACTGGTGATGGCAAGCTACAGTGTAGCCACAGCCTCCCTGGGGCGCACTGACAGAGGTAATGGTAAAGGTCCACATTATTCAGTAACGTCATGATGAGCCAACACGTGTTGTTGGTGTTTATGTTAATAGTTTGAAATAAATTGTGATTTTGTGACAATACAGCTGATATCACACTTTCCGTGATTATCACCATTACAAAAAAATATTAATTAACAGATAAGTAATCAGGTTAGTGCTGTAAGCTTATTTGTTAGCGTCCTGTAAACAAGAAACATCATGCACTCAGGGGAGGAGATTAGAGAAACACGACACTAGGGCTGGGCTATATCATACCGTTCACGGTAATACTGGTGTAATTTTGGGCAACGATAGGAAAATGAAATATCGTGATAGAATATGGGTAAAACGCGCATGCGCAGTGCCTATGTTTACATACACACATGGTGGCGACGCAGAATGAGAAGGGCGAAAGCGGATTGTTAAATGAAACAGATGAACCAGAATTGGTTTGTAAAAATGCTGCAACTTCAGTGGTGTGGAACTGGTTTGGCTTTCGTCCATCAGATACACAAACAAAGCACTATTTTTGGTAGAGCATGCTAGCGGGCCGTCGTTATTACCGTGTTGTTTGGAAAATACGGCACACTTAAAATCAATCCTTTGATTTTTCTGAAAGTCGACAGCGCCCCTTATAATCCTGTGTGCCTTATGTATGAATTCTGGTTGTGTTTACTGACCTCAAAACGATTTTATGTACACGGCGCTCGAAAATCTGTCAGATGTTTTAGTACGACTTTGCTAAGCTATGAAGCCGCACCGCTTGATGGATTGTCGGAGCATTACGGCAATCGTAGGCAGGAGCCTCGCGGAGTGATACGTACTGTGCTTCAACATAATATTACCGTATTGTGTGTGTATAACCTCTTTTTAAGTTTTGTGGATATTATACATGGTTATGCTGAGGATATATGCCAATTTCCACTGGAAATGCCTTTTGGTTAAACTGTCAGCAAGGAATTTGCACTGTTACGTTTTTATATAACTTTAATGCACATAAAAAACAGCTGCTTGTTTAAGTGAAAATACATTATTAGTGCAAAAAAAACCCATCAAAGTTGTGGAGTTGTAAAGTATTTTGTCTAGTGTCAATTATATCGTTAGTTATATCGTTATCGCAAATTTTCAAATGTATATCGTGATAAATATTTTTGGTCATATCGCCCTGCTCTACACGACACCCTCTTGTTGATTTCTGTGCCGTGTTTACACATAACCTGGTTTCTAATCTGCTTCCATGACAAAAAATGTACAGACAGCAAGAAGAAGAAAAAAAAAAAAAGACTCGATTGAAGGAGAGAACAAGTCACAGAAAGGGGAGCCAAAAGAAGTCTCAATCGTTCGGTTTTCATATCAGACAAAAACTGTACCTAAAGAACCAATCACTGCTAGTCCATATTTGAATGTGCACCTTCTGTTTTAACCAAAGACATCTACTCAGGTTTTTAATCTTACAACACTTATCTTATAGCAGCATGTTGACTAACTGACACTGTTGCTCAACACCAGCTTCTTTTCTTATGGATGAGCTCTGTTTAGTGCAGTCTAACATATTTTTTGGCCTTCATAATATAGATCACAAAGAATAATGCAGCAAGATGACTGTAAATCCACCCAGTCTAAACTAAGGTCAAACTCTTTCATTATGTTCCTAAATCTCTCTCTCTCTCACACACACACACACACACACACACACACACACCTGCATTTACCCTGTGCAAAGAGACTGTTTACCAAACACAGTACAGACTCACAGCCACTTCTTGTCATATCTCACTCGACATACATCTGAGTCGGCGCTACAGACCTAACAACAAACATGATGAAGCTTGAAACATTAGGCAAACACTGACACTACTGTATCACTACACCTCGTTTATTCTTCGAGCTCAAAGACCGAACAAAGACTGGCTCCTCACACGCTGCATCAGGCCTTAAAAGGCTTTGGTGCACCTGTTTTAAGTTCATACCAAGTGTTCATTTGTAATCTAAGGACAACAAATGATGATAAGCACTCATTTTTATATATTTCCTGTGTACAAGACAAGCCAACACACCAATGGATTTATCAACGAAAAGGGCAGCCAGCCGCCATAAACAGCATTAAAAACTGGTCACTTTGAGATCGCAAAAATTCTAACCTGATTCTACGTTTCTTTACCTAATTATAAGGAAATCTGGCCAGTATGTATTGCTAGGTAGACCGATCAATGGCTGCCATCTCATATACATGAGGATCCATGGACATAAAGAGACTTCTGATGTCAGGAGCAAAGGACATGCTTTGACAATCATTTGTGAAAGCAGAGAAGTAGGAAACTGACCAGCATGCAATGCAGCTGCAAACAAAATCAAGTTTAAGGGGCTCAGATTAAGTTATTGCCTGTTATCACACTCTTTCTGAGCCACACTGCCAAAATCACAGGTGAAAATACTGCAAACTCTCAATGTATCGAACAGTATTGTCTCCTTTTCTAAAATCAGGTCAGTGTGTGACTGTACCCATGTTACCCAGTAACCAAGAGTGTGTTTCATTTAGAGGATTTCTGCTTCTTTTCCATGCTTAATAAGGGCTTGACACTGAACTAGACCCCTAAAGAATGTTCCAGCAGGATGAAAAATTGTGCATACACATGTGCGTGTTTTGGTCATGTTGAGAGCAGAGATAAGCTCGAAATATGTCACAGGTAAAGTATGATACTCTGGCTAAAAGCAGGAGCACAGCTGCACACTGGGATATCAGCTGGGTGCTGAACACAAAACAGGGACCAACAAGGTGCCTGTGACCAGCTCAGAGATAACAGCAGAAACAAGGAGGGAGAGTTAAGAGTGTGTGTGCAAGTCCAGCGATCCATCGTGTCTGACCTCTGAGTCAGAGCAGCACTGGGGTCAGCAGGGGGAGGGGTCTAATTGATCAACCTGTCAGAACCAATGAGGAGGGCCATGTTAATGGGACTTTTATAAGCCCCGCGGGACGCACCACCTGACACTGAAAGCCGTATGAGTATGTGCAAAGCAGAGTTCATTCCCTCTGTGTGTGTGTGTGTGTGTGTGTGTGTGTGTGTGTGTGTGTGTGTGTGTGTGTGTGTGTGTGTGTGTGTGTGTGTGTGTGTGTGTGTGTGTGTGTGTGTGTGTATCCCAGAGCCCAGGTAGCCTTATTAAAAGGAGCCAAGTGGAGACTGGCTGGGTTTTGACAAATGGCCTCTCAACACCAAGGCCACCTTTGCAAACTTTGGGGACAAGGTAGAAGGCGAAGTCACAAGGGTGAAGGGGCCATGTTGTTGTGTGTGTGTGTGAGAGAGAGTGGGAGAGTGTGTGCGTGTTTGAGCTCTGCTCCAGCACTAATAACCTGTGCCTGGTGACTGATGGAGTGTGGAATGGATTAATCTTGCTGCAGTCATGCTGCCAAACACAGAGGCGCTAAGGGTTAGCCACCAGACTTAGCTCACTTAGGAAAGGCTATAACCATGGGGACTGGCTGTTTTACACACACACACACACACACACACACACACACACACACACACACTGTCTCCCAGGGGTTCGTCTCCACACCGAGATGCAGCCAGCTGCAGTTTGACCTGCGGGCTGCTAATGTAAAACAAGCACTGCAGACACCTCACAGCAAACACAGCTGCTCTCGACGACCCGGCAGCTCCCAACATGAGAAACAGAGGAAAAGAAACGGCAAAGGGCCAGTGCCCAATGATGTAACAGGAAATCAAATAAGAGTAGAGAGGGTCAGAGTGTATCCCCTGCCATTATTACATCTAAGAGACTTCCTCAATAAACACCTAACACCCCCCCCGCCTCGCTCTGCAGCACAAACTCACAGCCTAACAGCAGCCGTAGGTACAATGGATTAGCACAGACATCAAAGACTCCACAGACTCCAGTAACTGAACCTGAAAGTGCCCGTCTATGAAAATACATGCAATGCATCTGTGTGTGTGTGTATATATGTTGTCTGTTTTGCCAAGAACTGAATGTAGAATGTGAAAAGCTGTGGCTTTTATGTAGGAACTAGTCATTAAGTTGTTAATATAATGGAACCAAGAGTGCTAAAACGATTTACATTTAACCCACAGAAAAATGGTGACTTACAACTATTCAACAAAAATAGAAAAACAAAATCAAAACACAATTTGCCTTTTTTTTGCTGGTATAAACGCCTCAGACACTTCTGACTTCTGTATTTTGATTACAATGTAAGAAGTATAATCCCCCCCCCCAAAAAACAACAATTCTGGTTCCCAAAACACCAATTCTGCACAAACAATACACTGTGGGACAATTGTATCAATAATGCATTACACTGCATTATGGTAAATTAACCAATCATTTTTTTGTCCCACTCTAACCATAGATCGACCTCAGTGTCAGTATTAACTGGTGTAGCACCGGGTGATAATTCTGCCCCAATGTAATATTAGGGGTGAAACAGACACATCTCTCTCTCTCTCTTTTTTTTGTTTTATCTCAAAAACAGAGAAAATGTCCACCATAGTTTACTTGATTTTCAGACTGATAATCAAAATAAAATTAAAAATGGCAAAAACAATTTTTAATTATGCCTTAAAAATGCTTATTAACTGATTGTTAAACTGTTGTAAAATAACTTAATAATCATTTTTGCTTCAGTTTTAACATATTCTACATTTATTTTCATATTTTATTAATCTTACCAATTTCCTTTCAAGTCCAGTTCACAGGACCAGTTTCTACTTAGCGTTACTGTTCTGAGGCATGAATGCAAACATGTTTGTTAGTTGTAGTGACTTTGTTTTCTAGACCATCATTTGCCTTCATTGGTCCCACTGAAGTTTAATGTAACTTTACAATGCAGTAAAATTACATTTCCAACAGATCTCAACTTAAATCTGTTTTGGTGCCTGTGAAATGCTTTTTACAAGGCTTTGTGTGAAGCAGCTGTAGTAGCAAGATGAGAAAAGGTATAAGAGCTGCTTGCGGACAGCTCAGGTGGGGTTGGAGTGAGCAGTGAGGTGTTATGGGAACATAGACACGACTACATGGAACACGGAGTCCAAACACTTTGAAATATGGATCCGCCAGGAAGGAAGGCTGGTCTGAGAAACTGGAGCCCAGACTAATAAAGAGAGGGAATCTGGGTCCTATTCAGAGGCTGTATGGGAGCTGGGGGCAGGGGCCAAGACCCATTCAACCTTCCCTGAGACACAGGGACAAGGGTCCATTACCCTCTTCCAGCCCCGGCCTCACCGAACTTGATCCTGGAGAACAATGTATGAAGGGGGGAAGGGGCGGCGGGAGGGAAAGGAGTAAGGGGAGAGGATAATATCTCTGGGAAATTAGTGAGTTTTCTTCTGTGACAATAACTGACAGGCAAGGTTTCATTACCCAGCTCTGCTCCAAGGACCATGGCTGCAGCGTTTTTTCTACGCATTTCAAAACGGGACAAGGTGAAAATGGAATGAACGCACGCAGTCGCACAGGTGTGTCTTTCAGACAATTACAAAGCTCTTCCGTCTTACTGCTTTTCTTCCTCGGCACAAAGACGACAGCTCCGGGTCTACAAGTTAATTGAAAAAAAAGAACTGAAAAAGCTGTTTTGAACAGCTGAACTTTCATTTCTGACATACAATACTGACAGCAGATAAGACATGAAAGGAAATTATTAAAGACCGTCATTGTGCGTTTTGGCCTCTGCCAGTTGTTGTACCAATTCAGGCCCAAAGCTGAAGGTCTGCTGCACATCAGACATGAACAGAATTTAAACAGAGTCAAAGAATAATGAAAAATAAATTGAGTTGTCTGACATGGAAAAGTTATAACTTAAGAAGAATTTGGACTTCAAATCCTTGTTTCTTTATGAAAAAGACACACGATGTTCAAAATAAATCACTTTTCAAAATATCAGGTCAAGTATTATCTGCCCAGGTCCCTGTGCATTCTTTTACAAGGCACTTTGCAATGCTAGTTTTAATGCCCTGCATTTAAGGACACTTTTCTGAATGGCCTCTACTTTTACAGAAACTTCACGGTCAGGGTAATGTCAGATTCTGGTGACTGACATCAAGTGCCACTTCAAAGTGAACCAGAATTGGTTTGTAAAAATGCGGCCACTTCAGTGATGTGGAACTGGTTTGGTGTTTGTCCGTCAGATACCCACCAAAGCACATTTTTTTGTAGAACATGCAAGCGGGCTGTCGTTATTGCCGTATTTTTTGGACTAAGGTGCTCGTAAAATGGGAGTAATCTGGGTCCAAAACTCCGTCCGCTTCAGGTCCTAAAGTCAAAGGAACACTGTGGCATCACTGAGAGTTAAAAACTGTCTAAATTCTTTCATCTTTAATGAAACAATCAGCATTGCCGCTTTACCAGGTGTAACAATTAAGTTTAACATCCAGGCATCCATGAAAACAGAATTTATTACATTTAACAGAGTTAGAAGTTAGCAAGAAGTTAGCAAGAAGTTAGCGGAAGTTAGCTCGCTAGTTTCGCTAGTTACCCAAGCATGATATGCCATGTTATGTTCTGAGATTTCTGAAAAAATTAAAACGTACAGCTCTGCTATCACTTCCAACATAAATGAAGACAGAAACCTAAACAGCAGTGACGTTTGTAGGGTTACTGAAGTTGGGCTAGCTGGTATGTAATGATGTGCTACATGATCGCTAGCGACACAGCTATGTTAGCATAACATAAACCGTGAAGCTGCAGAATGAACGCTAACACTTTTCCACACTATCAAAGTTAACGCGAGAGTTCCTGATGGTTAGAGACAAATGCAATCGCATGGCAGGATGCTGTAAACGGACCAAACTTCAGTCAGGAGAACAATTGAGATAATTCATCCACATTACCAGGTTAGTCATTAATATACTGCAACAACATGGGAATAGAGCAGCTGTGATAGAATACAGCATTAATGAATCAATGGTACAGAAGTGGAGGAAGCAAGAAGAATGAGTTGAATAAAGTTTGATTTATCTGACTGCTTTGTTTCGCTTAATGTGCCTTATAATCCCGTGCACCTTATGGTCCAAAAAATACGTATTTGACTTTTTTATTTGGCACACTGCAGTTAAAAAGAGGTGCTTTGCAACATTAAACTTTAGTGGATATTATACATGGTTATGCTCAGGACATGTCAGCCCATTTCTACTGGAAATGTTTTTTGGTTAAACTGTCAGCAGGAAATTTGCATTTGCACTTTTACATTTTTATATAGCTTTAATGCACATAAAAACAGCTGCTTGTTTAACCCTCTGGGCTTGTTCAAAATCACTACCCTTTCAGCTTGTTCGTGGCTATAAGTGGCCACCAAAGGATTAAGTCTGTAATTTTTATTATTTTTATGGGGGGTTTTTTGCCATTTTTTCTGCATAAAGCTTTTAGCTAACTTTAGTTCTTTTCATAAATATAAAATAGTTATTAATTTTTAAATTTTTAACACTTTAAAACACCAGTTTGTTTGTCCACTGCACTAGCTGGAAGACAACCTCAATTTTATATAATTGCATTGCTACTGAAATTTCTTGTGTTATTAATAGTAGAGTCGCATGTAATTGATTCACATCAACATTGATTATAATGCATTGTTATTTTTGTGCAGGGAGAGCAAAAACATAAAAACTCCCTCTCAGCTTGTTCGTGGCTAAAAATGGCCACCCCTTGTTTACGTTTACAAAATGCTATAAAATTCATATATATTAAAAAAAAATTCCACTTTTTTGACTTGATTTTTTAGATTAGCATCAGTGCTGTTCATAAAAATCAAAATTTCATTCAAATTTAGAAATTTAACCCTTTAAATACCAGTTAGATCACATAATCCTAGGAACTCATAAATGGAAAAAAAAACAAAACCCCAATTTTTTTCCAAATAAAACATGCCATCTTTAAATACCAGTTAAATCACATAATTTTAATTATTTACATAGGGATAAAAGCATAAAATCCCCATTTTTTTCCTAAATAATACATGCAAACTGATTTATTTTCTAACCATGCCATCATGGTTAGAATTAGAATTAGAATTCTAATTATTATACCCTTTGAATACCAGTCAGATTATGTATTATTATAGTAAAAATAGTAATAAAGTTCACATGTTTTAGCATATGAATGATGAAACCTAATATTTCTTTCTATCATCATTGCAAGTCAGTAACAGTAACAATGATTTATTTTTACTTTTTTTTTGTGTGTGAATGAATGGCCACAAAGAAAATCACAAATGGTGTGTTAGTGGCCAGAAAGGCAATTTAATGACCATATAACCACTGAAATGACCAACAAAATGATCAAAATTTATATTCCAGTGTGTGCTTCTCTGTGCATCCTCATTAGCAGCAAGATGTACTAACCACAGTAGAGTGGTTTTTGTAGGCACACTTTCTACACCTGGTGCAAGGGGCTGCTGTTACAATCCTGGAGGTGTGGCTTTTGCACCTTCTTCTCATTTCGTGGGTCACACTCTGGTTCAGACTACTGTATCTTGAGATCAAAGGCAGAAGTGGCTGAGAATAAGGGGGAAGGGTGTCTTGCAGTTGTTGAGGTCACCAGCATGTGTCCCAGCTCTCCCAGGATCACTCTTCATTTGTAGGTTGTAGAGGACTCCCCCACTTCAGTGAACTTGTTTCCGGCGGGACAAAGGCATCGTATCCCAAGACATCCAGGAGATTGGAGAAAAGAGCCAGCAGCCATCAGTTAGTTTTCCTCCTACAACTCGAGGTGCCAACACCCTCCAAGTTAACCAAGCAATATTTGTGCCTATTGTAGTCCAGGATTGTTTCTTGCTTTCACGCATCCTTTATTCCCCATCACTGACTGGTTCCTTGTGTGTTGCTGTCAAAAGAAGCACATTCCTCTGTTGCTTTGGCATGTGGGATATCGCCGTGGTAGTTTTGGTGAAGCCAAAAACAGACGACAAAATCTTCCTCTGTTGCAACTGGAGGAGCTGGGGAGGAAGCTCTGGGTGTGGCTGTGCCAGTTTTCATCTGAGGGGTTCCTCTGCCAAGGTGACCGAAGGAAAGACGTTGTCCTCGGAGCTGCTCCGTCAGTTGGAATCTGAACCCCGTTCCCTTTTTTACTTCCTGAGAACTTCCAGTGTTGTCATCCAACATGCTATGTATTGCTTTATTCTGGTTTAGGCTCACATCTCCACTTCATCTACAATCCTCCAATCCTCACACCTTCGCCTCCCGTGCAGATTTGTAAGGGTGCACAGCAGCTAAAAGATCTCTTTGTTATAAAAAAGTCAAAAGTGGATCTCAGGCTGCTAATGCAGGGAACTGCATACAGGGTGAGCCCTGGTTTGATACCAGTGGGTACTGGATTGTAGAGCAGTCTCTCTTCAGTGGTGGGACCCACATGGTTTTCCTTTCATGAGGGATCCACTCAGTCACCGGCTCCTCGGTCTCAGAAAATGCTCTTATGTTCTTTTCCATCAGCTGCTCGGCCTCCACCTCCATGCCCCCCAACCCCAATCCTCCCCCAAAGAAGAGGATTCAGGCACTGGCTATTACTCATCATCAGTGGTGATGCAGTCAGCCTCTTTGGAGATTGTCCCCTCATTTTCTGGAGAGGAAGTTTCTTCATCTTGGGCAGATGTCTTTTCTTCAAGGGCAGAGGACTGCTTGCTGTCCTTGCTCTCTGACCAGATCATATAGACAGTGCTTGAAGCAGTGATGACCTTCTTGCCATATCGCCAGAATAAATGATCTGGAAGCTGTTAGGCTTACTTACAGCAGTAGCACTGTCTGTTATCATTTTGGTTGTGGTATCTTTTTATGAAAAATACAAGAGTAAAAGTGCTTTTAACATGTGCTTCAAAGCTAAATTTGACTGGGAACCTCAAAGCTCAATAGCCTGCATCCACAGAAATCCAATGCAGCCTATGTAATGTTTGATGCGTCATTATTTATTCCAGTCTATCTTGCAAATACATGTTTGTGCTGCAATGTCATGCACAAACACAAACTATTAAGATCAAACCTATGTCAAAATTGTTTCATTATATTGGTCCATTGGAGTGTGGTAAGGCATCGAAGGCCGCTACTAGAAACTCGGAATATTACATGAAATTGCTTGCTTGGCCAAAAATGGGTAAATGATGTAATTTGGACCCACTAACAAAACGGAAAAGGATAAGTAACATATATAGGTCAGTTCCACACAGCAGTCAGTTAAACTTTAAACATTTCAGATCACCTTTATCAAATATGCTACGGTTAAAAATCCTGTAAATGGAGAAATGCCAAGGGGGTGGACGCTAATTAATTCTTTTTTTTAATCTTCATTTAACATGATGATAATCTAGTTTATGATCAAATTACCCGCTTTGATTATATTGCTATTTGTTTGTCCCATAGGGTAGAATGAGACTCAGAGACTAATGGGAAAGAAGGAAGCACATTTTCACACAGTCCTGTCAAAAGGCCTGGAGCAAAACCTGCCTTGTCGTGACATGACAGGCTGACCAGTATTTGCTGCAGAAGTTAAAGGCCAAGGGAGGAGGACGAGGGATGGTGTTAAAGGCAACAGGAAGGGGCACGAGGTCAAGCCGGTGCAGATACATGGCACTCTGTCTGCAGCTATTGTCTCGACCTTACAACGAGTGGATGTTACCAAGGGCACAGAAACATAGCGGCAACAATAGGCACCGGAAAGCACACAAACTGGCATTGTTACTCTCATGGGTTTGTATACAGAGAGCCAGAACAGAGACAAAATAAAACACAAGGCTGAAAAGGGCAGCCAGTGCAACAGAGCGTAGGAGTTATGCAGATGCACCCATAAAATATAAACCACAAAATAGCAAGTTGGTGTAAATATAGACTTTTTGGGGGACAAATCCTATTTATTAGATATCTAGAAGTACAGGGAGCAGGTAAACTTCCTTGGAAAACATTTTGATATTTGATTAATAAGTAACCTATCAAGCAAAACTGGGAAGATTTTCTGCTTTAAACTTAAAAATTACTGGTTACAACTCTATAGGCAGCCCACTGACCTCAGAGGAACTAAGGCTACGTCCACACTAATGGATTTTTGTTTCAAAAAGGCATTGTTTTCTCTCTGTTTTGGCCTCCCGTCTACACTGAGACGGCGTTTTCGCTCAAGGAAAAAGCAGCGTTTTGTAAACGCAAACATTTGAAAACGGTGCTTTTGCGTCGCAGTGTGGACAGTGAAAACTGAGACTTGATGATGACACATTTTAGTCATGTGATGCAGTCAAGTGACCAATTAAACTAAGATAGCGGAGGGCATTATACAGCAGTTGTTTTGTTTGCTCTCAATTTTGACAGCCCTATTAAAGATTAATATCAGTTTGTACATGCTCCAGATAGCTTTTCTTCAAATTCTTTAATTCTCACTCGCTTTTGCAACTTTGTACTTTTGTGTTACTCACAGCAACAACTCCACTTCATTGTTAGTCCATTTAAAAAACTCTGTGCTTTTCCTCGACCTTTTGCTGCGACGTTTCAAAGAGCCGGAAAGTGAATAAACAGCAGACCGAAATGAGGCAGGTCAAATCGTCGTGCATTTTACACATGCGCAGTACTGAAACGTAAGCGTTTTCGGCTGTTTCAATGTGGACGCACGACTCTGTGAAAACGACTAAAAACGATAGCGTTTTCACATGAAAACACCGTTTTCAAATCTATTGTGTGGACGTAGCCTAAATTCTGCCACTAATTGAGCAAATACTCCATCTTAATTTAACTTCTCCTTCCATTATTACTTGTTTGCCTGACCCTGATAACCGAACAGAGGTCACACTTTTCTCACCTTTTTATTTACGACATTACATCCTTGTTGACACCTGTGTGTTCCTACCACCACCATTGGGGGTCTAAATTCAGCAAGTGGAGATAAGCAGAGTCCTGTCCTTGCTATTGAAGCTGTGCAGAGGTCAGCAGGAAGGAAGGGAAGTGCTGCGGGACAACGTGAATGCTATCACAGCCGAGCAGAGACCAGTCGGTAGGCTGCCCTTCTGTTTACAGAGCTGTCGTTACTGCTGTGATTGATGGCTCACTACAGACAATCCACATCGCCCTCATGGGCCACACGGTGGGAGACCAAATGGGAAAAGCCAAAGTGTGTGAAAGAGTGAAATAACAAATTTGATGAATTTTATTCTTTCATTTTTCTGGATGTTAAAATTAGTTAACGATATTTCATTTGCGTGTCTAGTGAGGCCAGCTTTAATTATCTATATATCACTTTAAGAATAATTTCCAATTGAATCCTAAACGTTTAAAAATAAATAAAAAAAATACATAAAAATGTTTACACAGTAATCCAAAAAATTAGATGGCTAAAATTGTATGGACAGTGGAATATTAATTTCATCTAATAAGAATTAGAGGAAGTGGGAAGTCACCATAAAAAGCTCAGGGGCTAACTATAGATTAAAGCCAGTTCCTTAGGTCAAGGCCATAGGAATAGGAGAATTAACCTAGCATGTTTCTGATGGTGGGAGATCAGGGGAAGTTCATCCCAAATGTGTTTGATGTGGTTCAGGTCAGTATCTGTGCAAGCCAGTAAACTGTTTTATTTTTGTGGCATTTTTTATTTATGGGCCTAGCTTTGTGTTCAAACACGAAAGAGGCTTTAAAAAACAGCCTCAACAAAAATGGAAGCACTATTGTCTAAAATATCGTTGTTCATGTAAGCGGAAATTTTCCTTCAACTGGAACTACACACACAAAAGAGCACTTTCAGAGTCGCCCACTATGGCGCCCCCTTCTGCATAAATAAGTTACTGAAAGTCGTTTCTTTAGCACTAAGAAACCCAAACAAATTAAGACCAACTCCATATGAAAAAGCGAGTAGATTTTTGTCCAGACACCAGAACTTAGCTTAATTATCTTTAGTGAGAAGACTGAGGTGTAATCTTCACACACTAATGTGAACTTTCATACAAAGGACCGAACCTGAAAGGTGGTGTACTTTTAGAGACTAGCTACTGTGAAAAAGTAACATACTGGCTGAGCCTTTGCTTCATCCTTTCACATTTCGCTCCATCTTAAATGATTCATGTTTTCTTTCCTTTACAACTTGCAAGAAAACTCAGTGGAGCTTGCACCTTTTTTCACTCTATCAAAAACCTTGCAGCACTTAGCATCTGCAGGGCCGTGTCCAGACTTGTTGTCATTGATGGTATTTATTATTTATTTGAGCTTTTTATGGCTGTTGAATTCAGCTGCGCTGCCACTTAGATTTGTGACCTTTCACACCAAGCTCTGCAGACAATAATGGCAAGGACAGTAAGGTACACTTTGAGCTGAAGTCTATGCTCAGGTGGGAAAAAAATAAAAAAATAAGACACTGTGGTAAAAAGTGCAGCTAATGCAGGTCTGCCACTCCTCGGGCCTCGGCAGCTGGGGACACAGGGCTTCCTCTGCTTTTCAAATATTTATCCCCTCATAGCGCGAGGCACAGCATGGGACAGAAAACAAGATGGAGTCCTGCTGGGCCCAGGAACTGCCACTGTACACACACATATACACCAGGACAAACACGGCAGTGAAAAAACAAACAGATGGGCAGATCCGGACACATACATGCACCCAGTTTTTAACCAGGATTACAGTGCTGATAATGATGGCAGCTGCTATGAAGCAGCAGCCAGTTCTGTCGTATGAGGTAGCCCGAGGTCGCGTTCAGGGGGTGACCAGAGGACCGTCTGCTGACAGATTGCCTTTATTCCCTGGCCGGTTGTTGAGCCATCTCGGGCTTCCATCCAGGCAATTCTGATTGCATTTTATAGCCTTGAGCAGCCTCCTCATGTTATGTATCCCTCATCATGTATTAGACATCTGGGTAGCTCTGGGCTCTTCTAGTCACTTCTATGCTCCCTGCTGTGCTGGATCGTTTGATTAAGCCTGCATCGCCTGTAATCAGACTCAGAACTTCTTCCAACCTCTACCCCATGTCTCCAGACCTGCTTCCCAACTTCCTGACCCCAACAAAAGGAATAATAAATGAAACCACTGCAGCAGGTCCCTTCTAGTCTGAGAGGTTAGAGGTTTGATATCTAAGAAAACTGCCTCCATGACTTTTTATCCCCAACATGTTTTGTGTCTAGTGTATCAGATAGAAATTCTTTAAATCTAATATTTCTGTTCAAATGTTAATCTTATTTACAGGTTACAAAAAAAGGAAGATATTGATCTGGTTATTTTGTCAGTGTAAACATGTAATGGAAAGCCTTTTGCTCTCTACACTGTCCTCCTTCAGAATGCATAAAACGTTTCTGATTTTTTATGTCTTTTATCATACATAAATTCCACATTATTGATATTGTTTTTTTTTATAGCAAGCAAGAAGTAATGAATTAACACTTCTTGAGCTATTTCTCCTTTTTACTGCAAAACATCTGTCAAGTTTTTTAAAAGTTTTTTTTATTTTAACACGGCGCCCTCCCCCCCCCCCTCAAAAAAAAGAAAAAACTCAACTTTGGCAGACTGCTTGCTGGGGGAATCACTTATCTTTTAACACACTGTGAGACAAATTGTGTTATTCATTTGCATTTTCTAACCTGTTAAACTGTGAGCCACATGGAACCCATTTATTACCGCATCCTCACCTGCCCCATCGCTAAGCTATTTATTATCAAGGTGACTAACCTGCACAGCCATTAGCTGCAGTGCTATTCATATCCTGTTAGTTAGTGAAGGTATGCTGTTAATGGGCGACGTGCCATTAATTCTGCAGGTAAAAAGAGACGTGACCCCGTTTCAGAAAGCCGTGGTGAGCCGGGTGCGGTGCCATCACATGACCGCCGTGTGGTTAACGGGCCTCACAGGGGAAACAGACTAACAGTGTGTTTACACAGTGGCATCTCTGAGCTGGTATTAATAATAGAGCCACTTAGCATTCAGAGGCACTGGTCTCAGCCACGCTGTTTGTTTCACAGGTCATTAAATTTATGCCGCAGCCCTAATGTTCATTACAGCAGCAAGCTGGCCAGGGGTCTGTAACACTCGCTCACTGTCTTTAATCCCCCGCTGTATCCCCAACACTGGCTCTCTTTTCATCCCTCACCCCTTCTCGCTGCATTTGCTTGACAACAATCTCTCCCTGGTTTAATTAAAAAGACACTGCCAATGCTTCCAGGTTTCCTGTCTTTCTTTCTTATTCTGACCGTATCTTTAAACCTCTGACTGCAGGGCTAAAAGAACAATTTTAAATAAATGCCTCAACAAATATTTTAGTGTGGAATAAAGGTTTATGTTTTAGAAAAACTGCACCCTACAGTGAAGCAATTCTTCTACCTGTGCTGCTGTGAACTGTGCCAGTTTCACCTTGGTAGCCAAAACTGGAAAGAAGAAGGTGAGCCCTGCTCACGCTTAACTGCTGCTAATTCCACTTCCACTGTGAACAAGCCAAAGTCACTGTGTAGCAAGCTAGCTGAGACTGGAGGTCAAAATGAAAGACAAAATCCAACACACATTGTGAAAAGTCATTAGGGACTAACAGACATGATGGAACTGGGAAAAGATGGGAATTTTTAGTAACTAACACAAAAACATGAAGAAATTACTTTTTTCCCTCCTTCAGCCAAATAATTTATTCTTATGTTTTTGCTCATTACTCTCATATTCCTACTGTCAAAATATAACAATTAACATATCACATCTCCCACATCGTTTGTTAACATACATGTTTAGTCCTTCTACAAAGCCACCACTGAGAGTGTTCTAACCTATTGCATATGCATCTGGTACACTAGCTGCACAGTGACTCAGAGGAAAGCACTCCAAGGGATCACTAACACCGCCCAAAAGATCACCGGCTGCCCTCTCCCCACACTGGAAGATCTACACAACACCCGCTGTCTTAAAAAGGCCCAAAACATCATAAAAGATACCTCACATCCTGGCCACTCCCTGTTTGAACTCTTGCCCTCAGGCAGACAGTACAGAGAAATTTGCGTAACGACTAACAGACTCAAACACAGCTTTTATCCAGCTGCAATAACACGTCTGAATACTGCAACAAAAAAAATGCCAATCACGCCACTCTTGTATTAATCTATGCGCTAACTGAAGCATGTATGTGGGGATGTATGTGAATGTTTGTTGATACCTCTTATTAGCACTTTAAGTATTCTATTTATTTTATTATTGAATTTTATTGTTTTATTTATATTTTGATATCGTTAGGGATGATGCAATGATCGGGGACCATTTTTAATTTCGTTGTACCTGTGACAATGACAATGAAGATTCTCTGCAAGATTCTGATTCTAGTTTATAGCTTGTATCACCATTTTTGGAGCCTTTTATATCCTTTTCCCTAGCAACACTAGCACTGCAAACAATGTTCTGACAATGGATATAACTACTTGTTTAATATCACGTGCTGATATTGCAGATGGTTCATAAGGCATGGCGGGAAAAGTATTGACACATTCCGACCTGGCCATCCCTCCCAGTAAACCTGTGTGCAAGCCAGACTTTGTCGTGGCAGATGAAAGTACTGCAAAAGCTGGTTAAACACACAAGCTCTCAACAGCTTTTCATGTATTTTAGAGTGACCTGGGCACTTTAATGTACCATACCTGAGTTGCAAAATGATTACAGGCTAGATATGACAAATGTCTTGGTTTTTTTTAGTTTGTTAATTCAGTAAGCTTCTCTTCTGTGTCTTGTACCTCTATATTCTACTTGCACTGGGGTACAGTCCTCTTCTCTTTTAAGGTGCTTCTAGAGCAAACAAACAAACAAAAACAAATCTTCTAATAGACTGACTTGGTGGGTGCACGTTTAACATGCGTGCACACTCTGTAAATCAACACTGCATGATTGCATGCTGGAGCCACAAACAACCATCTTGTCCCATAGGCTCCAAACCGCCAACCAACCCATTCATTATTCCTTAATGTGGCTGATTCTCACTATTCTCTCTAGGAAAAGACAAGAAAACAAAACAAAAACCCAAAACACTGCCACACTTTCCTGCAGGAGAAAACAAACACAGCAAACAGCCTGTTTAATTGAAATAATCCTCTTGGAAATTCAGTGCACCATACAGCTGCTGGAGGAAAAAGGAAAAGTTTGTGGGTCAGACACCAGTAACAGCGACAGTCACTTAACAGCTGAGGCAGATACAGATCACAAACCTAAGAATGACGCAGATGCACAATAAAGTACAATTTTTCATGAAACACAAAACAAAAACACACAGGAAGGGTGGAGAAGTACATTTTAAGGGGTTTGCTTATGTGTCATCCATTTTGAATGAATGTTTGAACATTTGCTGTCACAAAACAAAAGAATTACCTAATAATGAAGGCAAACAGCTTTGTAGTAAGCCTGAGTGCATTTACTGCTGGTACTTGTGCCGAGGGCCTGCATGGCCCTGAGAACAACCAAGGACTTTTTGTCACAAGCACAAACCAATTCCTGATGCAAACAGGACCGGCGATCTGCAGCTGCATGCTGGACCTAAGCTGAAATGCAGCAAGACAATAAAAACACGGTCTACTCATCTCTACTCCATCATCATTAAGTAAAGAGTGGAGAATGTGAACAGTCGTTATGTTACAGCTCACAAACCAGCAATCATGTACGAACATTAAATCAGAACTGACACTCTTTGGCTTCAGGTTAGAGGAACTCAGTGCTAAAAGCAAGAGCCAAGTCCTTGTGACCCCAGCCAAGTGGAGCATACAGAAGACAATTCAACACTTTAGCTTGCTGGACATAACAGGTCATAATAGGGCTTTCTGCTAGCACCATAAGAATACTATACTGTCTGTTCTCACACCACACTAAACCCTCTTCTGTGGAACCAGCTTCCAGTTTGGATTCGGGAGACAGACACTATCTCTACTTTTAAGATTAGGCTTAAAACTTTCCTTTTTGCTAAAGCATATAGTTAGGGCTGGACCAGGTGACCCTGAATCCTCCCTTAGTTATGCTGCAATAGATGTAGGCTGCCGGGGGATTCCCATGATGCATTGAGTTTTTCCTTTCCAGTCACCTTTCTCGCTCTCTATGTATTAACAGACCTCTCTGCATTGAATCATATCTGTTATTAACCTCTGTCTCTCTTCCACAGCATGTCTTTTATCCTGTCTTCCTTCTCTCACCCCAACCGGTCGCAGCAGATGGCCCCGCCCCTCCCTGAGCCTGGTTCTGCCGGAGGTTTCTTCCTGTTAAAAGGGAGTTTTTCCTTCCCACTGTCGCCAAAGTGCTTGCTCAAAGGGGGTCATATGATTGTTGGGTTTTTCTCTGTATCTATGAAGCGCCTTGAGGCGACTTTTGTTGTGATTTGGCGCTATATAAATAAAATTGAATTGAATTGAATTGAACCGCCACAGTTTTTCCATCATCCCTTTTCCCTTCTGCATTTTCTGTCCATCTCAGTTCAATTCAGTTTAGTTTTATTTATATAGTGCCAACTCACAATAACAGCTGCCTTATGGTGCTTTATATTGTGAGGTAAAGCTTTTATAATAATACAGACAAAACCACAACCATCAGATGACCTCCTTTGAGCAACCACTGCTAGATATTCAAGCGTCCATGCAGAGCTGGGTCTCCAATTCACCGAGCATGGCTTCCAGAGCTGTAAACGGGCTACATTTCTTACAAGTATTGTAATTACTATAGAAGGCCGAGGAGGAGCTGAACATCTGACACACTGAGTGGGAAACTGCGTAAGGGACAGGTGAAGAAGCCATGCTGCTAAACAAGCGAAACCCTAAAGACAAAATGAGTAAGTAAAATGAATATATTTAGCAGAGTGTGCTTTGCATAAAGCATGTGAAGAAAGCACTGTTCACTGTAAAGGCTAAAAATGTGGAAAGACAATAACAGGAATATAACAAGATAATTTTTTTCTATGATGTAGTGGTTATATTGTTCTACATATACTGGTTTCAAGAATGAGAACCAGATACATTTTGATTAAATATTGATAAAATGTAATTGCTGCCCAGTTGTTCTCTTGGGCCTTTGATAGCAGATGACCTCACGTGCTCTGTGTGTATTCTTTACTCATTACATGCATCTGTTGTCCCTTCTGCCCGATCAGGCCTGAATCTGAGGGTTAGCCAGTCTAGGATCAGAGGCTCTGCAGAGCATTGCATGGTGTGCCTTTCTAATTAAACCTGACGCTCCAACTGAAGCCTGCCAATCCCAGGGTCAAAGGTCACCACCCAACCCCTGATACAAGCAGGTACTCAGCCGCTGTGAAACAGGCTGAAAGGCAACCCCCGCCAACAGTCTCCCTTCCCCCATTTGTTTAGCTCAACACTTTCCCTGGTCCTTGCTTCTCCTTTGCTTTTCCTTCAATTTCCTCTACTGCTTCTCAGAGTTTTGTCTTAAAAAAAGGGTGGGGGTGGGGGGGTGGGAAGCCCGCCTTCATGCATTTATCTCGTCCTGACATAGAAGAAGGAGTAGAAAGGAGAAAAGGAAAAGAGCAAGGGGAGGAAGCGGAAGAGCTTTTAAACAATGACTGAACATCTATAGGAAACTCGCACTTCAGAGGCCTTTTAGGTATGAACGTGTGGGAACCATCGCTCTGAAGGCCATCAGCAGAGGGCTAAACATGTCTGAAGAAAAATAAATATACTGTAGATGAAGCAGTTGCTGCTGCACGCGCCTCTCATGTGAATGATCCAGTGTGTTCATCAGAACAAAGGAACAATGTTGACCTCTACATATCTGTTCTGTAAGAGACAAGTGGAACAGGACCTTCTTGAAATACAGTGAAAAATTCTTTGGGGATGCTGAGCTAAGGAGAACAACTGCACCAAAGTGGTCCATTTAATCACAATCATATATATATATATATATATATATATATATATATGCAAAAAAAGAGTGAGGGAGGGAGGACAGAAAACAGTAACCGCTTCAAATGCAGCGTGAAAGTTCCTTGATGAATTCGGTCCAGCAAAAACTAACCTGAGCTGTAAACACAAGTCGCACGGACTCTGAGATCTCTTGTTTACTGGTCAGAGTTGTAGCAACAGGCCGACTTTGGAGGTCAGACACGACAGGCTGCAGAGGAGTAATCACTGCTACTTTTTTTTGCCTTTTAGCTTTCCAAACCAAGATCAGCTGCTGGTTGTTAACATCCAGCTTAACACTTTCCTACCCAGAAACTATTGTGTTGTTTTCTTTGTTTTCTTTTTTAAATGTAGTTTTGTTTTACGTGAATTTACATGTTCAATCCTATTCTAGTCTCGTCTAGTTTTGTGGTTTATCTGATATGGAGACACATGCAAACACACTGACAACCCGAATGCAAAATTACAATGTATTGCATCAGATGTTACAGTTACCACCCATCGCCCATAATGGAACATATTTATCAGCATGAATCCAGATAATATATCAGATTATTACGCATTTTTTATTAAATTTATAGCAAATAAATATTTGTGGAACAGAAGAAATAAGAGAACATGATCCAGTCTTCCATTTTCTCAATCATTTATCCCACTTAAGGTCACAGATGTCATATGGTGGAATATTGGGCACATCTTGACCAGGTTACTACTCTTTCACAATGAGAGACACAGAAAGCCAGAAAAACACGTTCTCACAAAATGGATACATTTATATTTATATAGGATGCAAACTTTTCTTTTGGTAGGTTATATTTTTATTAAAGATCAGAAAGACAGACAAAATGAAAATGAGTCCAAGAAACACATCAATCTCTGTCAACGCAACCAAATTTAGCTTAAGATGAGATGCATCTCCTCTTCACCTCCTGTTAAGTGTCTCACAGCCACAGATGGATGGCATTTCTCACCCTTGTGCAAAAAAATCAAGGGCTTCCACATAAAAGATGGAAACCATATTAGGTGAAAAGAGCCAGGTGACTCATAGCAGGCAGTGCTGCGGATTGATGTCATTTTTTTATGTAGAGACTGTGCTCTATATTTCAGGTACATTTTAGATGCATTATTTTCCTTAAGTTTGGCTTCACAAATTTAAGAAGAGGAGGAAGTTTCTATCCCAGGGATCAGGTCACTGCCATCTTGGATAGTGTGGACCGAGCTATCACGCTTTCTGAAAAAACACACACACCAGCAAACCGTCAGGAACAATTACCTTCCAGCCACAGGCTCTGCGCATTCTGTAACCAGAGCCTGTCCACACTACCAACAGCAACCTGACCTCAGCAGCACCAACAGTCTGCTACACCATGAGAGACGAAACACAGCTTTGGCTCAGCAAAATATAAAATTATTACTTTCATACACAGAACACTTTTTTTTTTTGCCCGCATTACAGCTAACTCATGACTGTACTGCTAACATAAACAGAGCAAACGTTTGAAATTATTCATCATCCTTGGAGAAAAGGAGGGAAAATGTGACACTAAATATCAAAATCAAGGGCAACTTTGGTTTATTATGCCTTAACTTTATATTTTTTCATTTCTAACAGAACTGATTCTCTGATGAAAACTGAGAAATCCTACAACCAAAGACACACAGAACAGCTTCAATCCAAAACAACAAAAACAATCAGTCAATACAAACCAAAACCTGACGTCCGGAGAGGCTTCTAAATCGATACCAAACTAAATGACTAATCTGTCTTTTATTGGATCCACCACAAGTGTCAAGAAAACGTCACCACAATTCCCACAGCGTCTGGATACGAAATGGGCTGGATCAAAGCAAAAGGAGGCAGCAGGGGTTTTTGTTGTCTCCGTTGGGAGATTCTGATATGACACTAGATAAATGTCCAAGTGTTTCTTCTTGAAAAACTGTAAACCTCTACACCAAATCTGGCAGCGTGCCAGCGTTTTCATGGAGCAGATTTAAGTTATGCCATGTTAAAGTAAAACAGCTGTCACCTGGAATGAAATTCATTGTGATTTCACTGCAAACAAAAACTTGATCTTATTTCTGCAAACTTGAAACTTAACAAGCTGACAAGATTGAAAGCCAGAGTAAATGGATTATCTTTTCTTTTTCCAAGTGAATCTTGCACTTTAGCCCAGAGATCCAGAGCAGGATTTTGGCTGTGTCAGCCTTTATCCAGGCCTGCGAGTGTATGATGGAGCGGCCGGCCGCTGCGTGGAAGACCTCTGCCTGCCCAGCCGGTGACTGATGCGCATGAGGCCATAGAGGAGAGCTTTATTAAACGACTGCAAAGACCCATCACTCTCCTTCTGACATATTGGGGGCTCACCTTGGGCTGGGGATGGGAGGTGCAACCAGAAGGAGTCAGGGAGACGTAAAACACTTAGTCGGCCTGTATTAACACACCGCTGTGAGGATGTGCACTACAGTTGTACTTTTCCCCTAGTATACTACACATTTTCATTTTGATGTTCTTGTTGCATAATGCCCATATGACAAATATACGTGCCTGCATGTGTGTGTATATTGTGAGTGATTTAGAAGGAAACACTGGAAGTCATTATAATGTGGAGAGTGACCCTCTCACTCACTCTTCTGACGCACACACTGGAAACACTTTACACAGCTGCTAACCTGGATGCCCCCACCCTGCCTCCAACACCAGCTGCAGGAGGCTCCACACAGTCTGCATCTCTGTAACTCTGCAGCTGTAGTAGCACCCATGGGTGCGCACATACAGCAGGCGCATCCACCACAATAGAGCCCAGCTAACAGATGCTTGATGATTTCTGTTTTATGCGCCATTAAGCTAAGGTGGCACCATTTGAACATCAATAAATCATTAACTCATTAATGAGCTGAAATATTGCAGTAATTAATGAGACACTTGGAAGTCTGTAGTCTGGGTAAAAATGTATGATTTTTAGATCCTTAGATATAAAAGTTGTCGGTATAGTTCAGTTTCAGATGGTCACCTAATTTTTAACTCTATGTAAACTTTTTGCACTACACTAAATGCAAACTTCAGAAGGAATTTAGTACTAACAGAGTGTATAGGCTTTAATATAATAATAATAATAAAAAAAGAATAAATGAATCGCTCCACTTCAGTAAAAGGGAAACTAAGAGCATGACTATAAGAATCAGAGTCTTGAGACTGAAGTCAAATCTGATGAATTGCTTTAGATGCTAAAAAGACAAAGAGGGCTTTTGCAACAGGGGTTAAATGGGTTAAACTTTAAAATTAAAGATAAAATGTCTTTAAGCCCTGGTAAGTATTAGACTGTTACCGTGAGTTTATGTTCATAGGTTGCAGGTTCCCAAAGTCTTATTCTATATTCACATTACTTGTTTTAACCCATCGTGAGAGGGGTTAGCTACTGAGATTAGTAGCCAAGTTATTTTTTTTCATGGAAATCTGAGAAGAGAATGATTTTCATTTTAATTTATAAGGTAGTTTATCAAACAGCTGTACATTAATTTTCTAAGACTTCCATCCATTTGTTTTCTATGACATTACAAGAATTTCTGGATAAAAAATTAACTAAGCCATTGAAATGCATTTACACAGAGATGAAGTGTTTAAATTTAAAGTGCAAGTGCTGTTACCACTGCGTGGTTTGAGCATAATGTGACGCGTCAGGTTCAGAAAGTTTCACTGAGTGAGGTCTCTGCAGAGTGAAAGAAAGAGGGCAGAACGGCTGTGAAGCCCTTGACTTTTTGGTGACGGACATTTATCAGGGCCCATTGCCTCATTGGAGGTGAAGCTGCCATGTGTTCTCACTCTGACAGGTAAAATAGTGTGTCACCACATGTGTGTGCGTGCGTGTTTTTGTGTGTATGTGGTGGGCAGACGGCCAACAAAAACTAACAGAGGCTGGCGCCAACAGAGAGGTGACTTAGGGGTGATTAAGCTAAAAGCAGCCAACACAAATGCCAGATCTTGTTGACGTGGACAAATGAAAATAGCGCAAGTTAAAACTGCCTCCACTCACCTTACTAAAGTTTGGAAATAACTGCATAACTGTGAGGAAATTGTTGTAAAGAGAGAAAAGAGAAACATGACTCTAGTTTCTTAAGTGCCAATTAGTATATGCTGTTAATAGAAATGATGAAATCCTTAACATTGCATATTTGGCCCATAACGACCTCCCCCACTGATAAGGATGGATTTGGGCCTAAGAAGGAAAAGCTAGTTCGACAAAAAGAAGACATAAAAGTTAAATGGAGAATTCACCGTCACACTGCGAGGGAACTGTGGCATATGTAGGACTTTAGGATCAAAGTCCAAAGTAAAGTTGATACTGCTGACACATTTCTGTTGATGTGCTGTAGTTAATTAGTTGATATAAATAAATCCACTGTGCAGTTTTGCTATACTGTAACCTGGCAGGGCTGTAACCTATCCTAGCTACCAAGCACATCCTGCACAGGTCGCTAATCTATCTCAGGGCTAACACAGAGAAACAGACAACCCATGTGCACACAATCACAACTACAGCAAATTTAGAATCACCATATTAAGCTAACATGCATTTTTATTTTCAGATTTTCAGCCTTCTTTTTGGTTTAAGGACCAATTAAAGATTGTAATACCCTGCCTCTTGCCCTACGACAGCTGGGACAGGCTCCAGCCCCTCTGTGGCCTTGCATTAGATAAGCAGATGAGGATGCATCAAGGTGTGCATAAAAAGAGGTGGATAGAAACCAAACTGTTGTTAGAAAGGCTCTCTCTTAAAACAAAGTCAAGTAACACAGTATTGTTTAACATGTAATCTGTAGCATAACGATTTGCAGTAAAAAGTAAAAAGCTTTGGATCAAATGCAGACAAAAGTATGTGGTCAGGGTGTTTGTATAGAGTATCTATCTGGGGAGATGGGGAGAGGAGGCAAAAATGACTTCAGAGGAACACGCGCACGCACACACACACGGCTGACCTTTACAGTGAAAAATGAATACATGAATACAGCTAAAATCTGCAAATGACAAATCTGCATTTGGCCCTCCAGGTTTCCCCTGAGGTGTGCATCAGAGAGTCAAATGAGGGCAGTCGGATTTAATCTGCCACCTCTGGGAGGCACACACTGAGACGCACACACACACTGACTTGCTACTGAACATACCGAGCAAACCTTGATTGCGATTTCGCTGGTTAACAGAATAAGTACTGAGAAGACCGACAATGGGAGAATGAAGAAAAGGGAAAATGAAATAGAACAGAGGAGAAATGAAAAACAGGGGGGCAGATTTGAAAAGTAGGAGAAACCTAGTCACTCTAAAGTGGATGGCAGAAGGAGGAGGGCTGGGAGGATAAAGGAAAGAGAACACAAGGATCAGTAACAGTTTAACCTTCAGCCAAAGAGTTAAGTTGTGGTCAAGTCCAGAATCACAAAACCGTCTCTACAGCGAGCAGAGCTTATCAGAGTCTGAATGCACGACCCACCCCTCTACCAATGTGTGAGCTGAGCACGCGGTGCATGAAGACGATCCATTTCTAATTTAAAACAACAACTACCGCTACAACATTATGTTTAAACAGCTTGTTTAGCCTGACAAACACTGACAGAACCCAAAACAATACAGCAAACAGTCATAGAAAAAATGGAAAAAACAAGTCACTCGGAATATTTCAGAGTGAGCGAGGAAATTTTATAGCAGCTGAAAAGCCATTTTAAAATCACCATTTGACGACAGTGCTGACCTCTGAAAGAACAGAGCGTCCGACAAGAAGGCTTAGTTTGTAAGTAGCTACAATGTCGCCAAGATTTTAGAGCCACATATTTTAATGGCGCTAAATTATTCAATTATATCTCACACAGAGAAAGACCCTGTTCATATTTTAAAAGCTGTTCAAATATAACGCCTGATCTGTAGTTGGTAAAAGGCAGAATCAAAGTCTTTGCTCTTCAGTGTCTCAGCACAGATCTTAGCATTTTAAGTTTTTAAACCTAAAGCAAAATCAGCAAGACTGCAGGAACAGAACTTTACTTTTATACCGTTTAGAGAGGCCAGAAAAATGGAAATGATGTTGGTATTAAAAAAGTAGATTAATAAAAAGCTAATTCTGTAACTCAACAACTTTCTGTTTAGTTAAAAAAAAATTTTTCGGAGCATAAACACCTCATCTGAAGAAAATCCCAAACTGTCCAGCTCCACGAGACCTTCAGCTGCTCTTAAAGAGGTTTGATTGACAAGGTGCAGAAGCCCGCTCATCCTTCCACAGTGTGCACATACGAGGAGGGGAGGCTTAGCTATTCGGTCTGTTAAGCATCTGTCATTAAACAGTGCGAGTTGTGTGTCTTTCACAGTACACTGCTTTCACTCCAATCCCCTCTCTTTTCCAAACAGGAGTGAACCGGGCCCGAGCACGGCTTTACTCAAAATGTTCCGAACGCAGCACCGGCAGCCACGAGGCATTAGAGTGTTTACCAAGTCAAATAAAATTAGCTTCTGATAACGACGGAAAAGAGGTGGAACATGTTTGTTTTAGAACACACTGTAACGGACACGTGGACATCCGCTGACAACATTTTGTCCTTCGTAACACAGAAGTTGCATTCATAGAGCTGATATCAAATGCAAATGGTTGACAAAAAATAACAGAAAAGACGTTGACGACTAAAGAATCACCAAAGCTAATCTTTTAATCAAACAATTCAAACTGTTCCTGGTCTCAGCTTCTCCACTGCGAGGAGCTGCTGCTTTGATTTCCAGCTGAACCGAACAATCAGCAAGTAGATGTCACCTCAGAAAGCGCAGGTGTGATCATTTTAAAGGCCAATTTACAAAATAATAATCAGGAGCTCAAACGACAAAGAAAGAGCACTTTCACAAGAAATGTTTTGTGTAACCTCTTGCTAATCGCTTCCATACATCACCTCCTTTTTCTTTGCCATTGAAAGTTCAAGGATCTTTTCTTATAGAAGACATTTGTACAACATTTATTCACCATCTTCCTTTTCATGTTTCAGGAGCTGCATTTCGTTGTTCTCAAGGAGGTTACTGTAATTCAAACCCTTAATTCAGCCACAAGTGGAAATAGTTCAACCCACAGGACAGCAAAAAACCACAAAGAATTTATTTTGCAGATTTTTCAGGTCAACTTTTTTTTCTCTCTCGCATAAAAGACATGTGCAGCAAATACAACAGAGTTTTGTTTAGGGGAGGAGAATGGCAGGAGGGAGTTCTTAGATTAAGGATCAATTCAACTTCATGAAGGCCAGCCAGTTTCTTTTGACTTTACTGAAATGGTATCAAGAAGGGAAGAGAAACTTAATTTTATAACTGAATACTGATAAAATGAAATAAAAGGATTGAATGAATTATAATTCATAGCTCAATCTTTAAATCTTTCATTTTAAAATAAGTCCGGTAAAATAACCGAAGTGAGGAAGAAAAGATAGCAAAGGTTTGGGGCTAGAAAACGGCCGACACAAAGAGGCAGGGTCTAAGGGCAGAATTTAAAGACCTCTGCTTTACATGCTGAATTGTAAATACAATGAAGTACATAAAACCTGTACAGTGGTTCTAAAAATCACAGAGCTTGCAGAAGGCCAACATGTTATAGCCTCTCAGTAGAAGACAGACTTATGTTACAAATTTACCTCCCGAACTCCTACAGCTAGTTAACCAACACACATCAACTATAACTATTAATAATGATTTTCACCTGTAGGGGTTAGGAGGAGGAGTACGTGAGATGGTAAAAGTAAAAAAACAAAACAAAACTTGATGTCAGAGTCAATCAGAGGCAGAGTGAGGGGGGTGATCTTCTCAGAATATCGGTGGGAAAAATAACAGTTCACAGAGAGTTCACTTCTCTTTGGAGCTGCATGATAGCGAGGAGTTTGCATCTCTGCTCATCTCTCAATACATTTTTTCCCCTCACTAATAAAACGAGCAGCTCGGGAGACGCATCAAAAATCTGGGGCATTTTTTCCTTCATAGCTGGTTTTCAGATACTCTAGCGGAATTAATCCAAGTTGCCAGCAAAAATTTACCCCATATTTAAGCAACCACAAAGCTATGTCAGTGGTGAAGCTCGACCTTGTTCAAATCCACCTTTATCCCTGAAGAGCTGAGTTCAGAACAAACTTTACTTCTCAGTTTAAGGAGATTAGAAACTTGAATCCATTTGTTTGGGAATATTACTTAATTAAAAAACAGATAGCTGCTCTTCAGTCATTGATCCAAATATTTTCACTGCAAATGGAAACCTAATGACCTGCTGCAGACAAATAGAAAATGGATTATGCTGTCGTAGAATCTCATTTTCATGAATAAGACCTTTAAAACAAACAATCAAATGAAGGACTGATTTTTTTTGTGATGCTGGGAAGAGTTATGGTGACAAAGTTATGTTAGTGTAAGTTGATCAGTACAGATAAAAAACTTAGCATACTTCCTGTTTGCCTTTGCAGTATAGAGATGGACCGATACGATATTACGTATCGGTATGATACTGACCTAAATTACTGGATCGGATATCGGAGAGAAATAAAAAATGTAATCCGATCCATTAAATATCACGAAAGCACCTCACAAAACTTGCAACATGGCGTAACTCAGCTCATAACCATAGCACGTCAGACCAGTATGCGTCACGTGATAGAGTGGCTGTGGTGTGTGAGACCTGTTGCTGGTCTGGTTGAGCAGTTGGAGCCTCACTACCAAACCAGCATTTCATCTCCGAGAAAGTTATCCCACAGAGAAGTAAAGCAAGTGTGTAAGTTCGTCTCTGAATGTTTGTAAAGCATTCCCACGCTAAGCTTAACAACCGATATATGGAGCGACTGCCTCTTCCCTCTCTCTCTCTCTCCTGCTGCTACTTCAGTCATGAAACTGATCAATAATCGGCTGATCAGCTTTTCTGTCGTGACTCCGTCTCTCTTGTTTGTTTATCGCCCACTTTGCACCAGAAAGAGGAAACCAGCGGCTAAACAACAGCGGAATGTTTAAGCTTGACAAGCTGTTAGAATTTATTTAATATTACTTTCTACACCAGGATCCTTTTCTACGTAGCGGATGGCTGGTAACTGTGCAGGGGCGGATCTAGCAAAGTTTAGCCAGGGGGGCCGATAGGGCATTAACAGGAAAATGGGGTACAAAGACATACTTTTCTTTCTTATTCTCATTTAAAATGTCTAGCTTTTAATAAATAATTATCTGAATCTTACACCGAAAGTTTTAATCTGATGTAAAATGTATAGAAGTCAACTTGCAATACTTGAAAAGTAGATATTTCATTTAAGGGAGGAAACACTACGAATATGCAAAAGCATTTGCTCACAAAACACGCGATGACCTTAAATGAATGTCGTGTTTTTAATTCCACTCCGGACTCGTGAATCTCAACCCAGCAGCAGCGGTAACGTTTGCACGTCCTCTCCCGTTAATGCGGCAGGTAAATAATCAACTAACAGTGCATATTATGTTAGCGCGATCTGCCTTATTACAAAACCTGCCATTACTGTGCATTTAGGTGACCATGATGAGAGAGACAGAGTCTGGCTGGCGCTCACTGGCAGTTCTCGCTGCAGTCTACCGGTAGTGTTTCCTTTCAGGCCAGGATAGACGAATGTCACCGAGCAGTGACTAAGTTTGTGGTAAAAGGCTTGCACCCATTTGCCACAGCAGATACCCCCGATTTTCGGTAAGGGAATGTGTTTAATTGTAGGCAGGGACATTACTGGATATTCTGGTGTAATTGCTACAGAATAATTTATGTTATACTTTGTTATTGCTACAGAAGAATATTTATTTTATTATTTTACATTTACAGTTTTTTTTCCTGGGGACCCTGTGACACCCCATTGAAGAGCCATAGGCTGGATCTCTTAAGATCTCACTGTTGGGTTTGTAAGGCCATGTTACTCCTAAATTTCTATCTTGTTCAAAGAGAAGATAAAAAACAAAGTTCTAAGCTAATCGACCTTAGTGTTCTCCTTTTTTAATCGATAAGAGAATTGATAAAGAATCGAATCGTTTAACAGAATCGAAAATGGAATCGGAATCGTAAAAATCTTATCAACACCCATCCCTACTATTAAGTCTATTAATATATACCCTAGAGTACTACAGTACTTTTTCCTTTGGGAAGATACCATCTGTGCAGTCTGCAATTCTGTTGAAGAAAGATGTTGAATCTATTTAATTATTGTAGAAAAATAATTGATTTGTGCTTTTTTTTTTTTTTTTTTTTTTTTTTACACGTGCATTTAATTAAAGTTGACTATGTCAATCAAGCATAACGAGGTGGAGGGTGGGGGGTGGTTCCCTATTTTTTTTGCAGTGTATTTTTTGCATACAGGTATAACAGAATAGCTTTAGTGGTTTTTTTGTTTTTTGTTTTTTTTTTAAACTTGAGTATGAACTTATACAAAATGCAGCAAAATATATAACCCCCCACCCAGTTTTATTGATTAAAAAAATACACTATATCGGATTCATATCGGTATCGACAGATATCCTAATTTATGATATCGGTATCGGACATAAAACAGTGGTATCGTGCCATCTCTAGTATAAACCTGAGTAACTGATTCAGTAGCTGATCTGTTTTGTGAATGCAAAATTACTTCAGTGGATTTCGTGTAACACAACAGTGCTACTTTGAGAAGAATATTTGAAGTCCTGTATCCCTCTGTGCTGGAGATAATCTAAATATCTGTATTGTGGTGTGTGGAGAAGAACACATGAAAAGTGTTTTCTCCTTCAAAGTGAAAACAATCAGCTCTTTCATCTTACATGCAGAGAGAGGTAAGTGGACTCAAAAACTAAAAATCAGGTTTTTCTTCTCGGAGCAAACAAGCTTTTGAAAACAGAAGTTCAAATCACAAGAAACATCCAGACTGCCTTTCGATCATTTTTTGTACCTGTCGTTAACAATACATATGTTTTAACTAGACAAGGCTGCAGCAATAATTATTATTATTATTATTATCATTAAGGCTGCGACATTTCACGCGTTTTTAAAATAGGTCACTGGGGATATGAACAAATGCCTATTTATTAACATATATGGGAAAACTGCAATATCTAAAAGGCATGATTTTCTGAAAAAGGCCAGTGGCATTTATCATGAGACTAAAAGTTGCTATACACACACACACACACACACACACACACACACACACACACGGAGGTAAGCACCACAAACTGTATTTTCAGGCTTTCGGTAATTTTTCTAAGGCCATTTAAGAAAACGAATGAAAACAGATGCTCATTAAAACAATTTCTCTGGTTAAACCACCCAAAACTGGAGAGGTTAGTTCAGACAATACAAGGACAACCTGCAGTGGCAGAAAATGTTCACTGCTCAGGCATGTAATTATCTAAAATCTGGAAAATTGTGACCAATAAACATTCATAAATAATCAATTCAATTCTGTTTTATTTGTATAGGGCCAAATTACAACAACAGTTGCCTAAAGGACCTTTTTTATGGCAAATTAAAGATTAGAGTAATACAGAGAAAAACCAACAATCGAGACAACCCACTTGGCAACAGTGGGAAGGAAAAACTCCCTTTTAACAGGAAGAAACCCGTTAAAGCAGGAGGAGGTTTAGGGAGGGCAGCTAGCTGCTGAAAATGGTTGGGTGTGAAGGAAGGTTGCGGAAGAGAGCCAGAAGCACAGTGTCAATTTCTTTACAGTGAGTACTTTCAAATTGCTTGTGCACCTTCAGCTTTTTACTCTGTAACAACCTGAACAGGACATTTAGAAAAAAAAAACATTTTCTAAGCAAAGATCTTTATTGTGGCTCTGACTGCTTTGATGGATGCTCAGGTTTGAATATTCATTTCACGTCAGGTTTTCACTCATGTAAACATAAGCAACTTGCTTTTAAAGCAGTAGCAGCAGCAGCAGCTTAGAGGACGACTGAACCCCGAGCCGCATTTATCAGGTGGTTGTTACACGCTACATTTCCTGAGTGATGCTGTCGGGTCCCGGCCTGTAGCAGCAGACCGCTGAAGGCTCGGAGGAGCTCGGCCACCCAGGCGGCGAGATGGCGAGCTGTTGATGAAGTGAGGGGTCACTGCAGGGATAAGTGAGACCTCACACTGGACAAGGAGTCCAGACCTCAGGCCACGGTGGCATATGGGTGTGAAGGAGTTGAGGAAGCTGAGCAGGAGTAGGTGGGGGGGGGGGGGGGGGGGGGGGGGGGGGGAGGCCAAGCTGTCCACTCGGCCTCTCACGAGACCCCCAGCTGTCACAACAGACATTTACCAGGCCTCACACTAAACACCCACCAGGGAGAAGGGGAGGGGTAGCATCCTTCCCCTTTCAAACAGAGGAATGGAATAGAGGAAGGACGGAGGGGGAAAAAAAGAGTGTAATCTCATCTTCCTGCTCCTGTGATGTCTGAGGAATGCTGCGTTTTGCCCCCGCCTCTTCCCTGCCACTCTCCTCTGCCACTTCTGAAGCCAGGCTGCAAACCTGCTAATTATAGCCGCTAAAGGATGAACGTGTGACCTCAATAGTTATTTTAGGTCTGCTGTGCAAAGAGAGCAGAGACAGTCACAGCAGGACGGGGAAAGCTCCAGCCTAAACTGTCACACAGCAAGACACACAGCTGCAGTGCAGGCGAGCCAAGGTCAGACTGCAAGACTGTTCAGATACTGGGAGATGACAGCAGCTCACACTGAGCTACAGAGGTTTCTTTCTATTTGGCTTATCAAGCAAAGGCAAATGGATCAGATACCTCAATAAAAAGGACCTTAAGGCACAGGATACTGGCAAGGAGCAGTTGTCCAAGATCACCAGGACAAAACTGCAGCTTCTGGGATTCATTAGATTTAATTTGATAATGCTTTAAGACTAAAATAATTAGTTAATTATCAGATTAACAGATACAGACACATATGGACATTTCTATGGAGTGAATCACTGAAAAAATAACTCATGGGTGGATGAGTGTGGCGATGTTTTAAGCAGAGATGACCGATGGTTAGATTTACTGCAGGTTGTACGTTATGGCGCTGCTTTCATATACATGTACATTTAATATAGCATATATTAAATGTATTTGCTTTACCATTCGGCTTAATCAGGTTTTATGTATGGTGTGTGTGTGTTTTAAGTTTCACCTTCCTAAAAGATCTCCTCCAGAGAACTATAAATTCTTAAAATCAATTAGCGAATGGATGATAGCATTCTTTAAAAATATGAAATATAAGTATTAAAAGAAAACACGCACATATCAAATCCTTATCTGGCGCGGATTTCTACTTCCATGGTGCAAAAATCCATGCTCTATATGAATATTTATAAAAAATACAGGACAGGACAACAGTAGATTCAGCAGTAATCTCAGGAGAGTTTTCGTCATCCTCAATTCTTTGCGCACACACTTCTCACTGTAAGAAGAACTCCCCTCTGCAGTCGTCTGCTGAATGAACGCCTCTCACACCATCTCCGTACCCAACGTGCTCCCCTTCCAGCATTACTTCCACACCTGAGAGGCTATTCACAGCGTCCTGGTACCACACGTATCACTTAACCCTGTGTCAAAACACAGGTGTAACATAAGCACGAGGTGCAGGCGAAGGTCCTGAGCTCATAAAGGAATGTGCGTTCTGGGAATAACGCTCTGCATGTACGAGAGGCCCCTCGCTGTGAGCGTGCAGCAGACTAAAGAGTTACTGCAGCGAGTAGCTGGAAAACAGCCAGAAACTGACAGACTTGGAGAAGGCATACTGTCACCTCAGGGATCCACAACACGATGAGACAGAAACGTGACTCAGCGGTTATGCTGGGCAGACAGTGAGGAGAGCAGTTTTAGTCATTAACAAAAAGCAAGTAAACAGGTGGCACTCTTACCATGGTGTCCCGTATATCCGGAATCCCTTTATGGTGACGTCTGAGTCCTGCAGGTACACACAGTTTGTGAGCAGCGACTGGACATTGTCAAAGTCCTCTGGTTTGAGCTTGGACACTGAGGGGAATCGGTAGTAATCCTGCTTGACCAGCTCAGCCATAAAGTCCTTATCGAAGGTCAGCTCATGGTTCCCCGCGATTACTACCTTAAACTCATACGGTAGGCCACCTAGAAGATAGAAGAGAAGCCAGGAAGAGGATGGTGAGCCGAAGTCCCAAATCCACACACACTACACACTAAGCTCTGGTTGGAATTGTTTTCGGGGGATCGATAGGCAAGACTGCCTTCCTCAGACATTTTTAGCACTTCCGACCTTACCTGAAACAAACGAGCATATACACCTTATTTGCAAGGTGAGTGTAGTGATATGGGACCTTTGTGGTATATTTTTGACCAAAAAATTAAGAAATAGTGAGATAGATCTCTCAGAGTTTTGCTTATTATAGCAAGTTGCACGTTAAAGCTAAAACTCTAATAATTACCTTAGTCTTTTTATTCCTGTAGATGCAACCTAAAGAGAACCTCTCATCCTCTCACATCACTGGTCGACAGCACTATAGTGTCAAAAGTAAAAACTTAAAGAGACCTAAAGGTCAGTGTATGGCTAACATTTAAATTGATCTGATCCTTTGAAATTGACTTGTTGTGCGTTTCTGTACAGATCTTTGTCAAAGGCTTTAATATCCTGTGTCCTTCAGTTGCAGATTTCTGTTATGAGCACAATACGTGATTCAGCCTTAATATTATTCTTCTGCCAAAGCAGAGGCTGAGAAGCATCAAGGTTTATACACAACCCACTAAACCAAGTTTCGAGAAACTTGCAGGAGAGGTGGAGGCCAAACAAAGCGAGAACTCATTAACTTTTGATGCTGATCTGGATCACTTTCTTTAAAACTAGCTTTGCTGCTCTCCTAGTGCCCCTCTGCAATATTAAATCAATGAGAAATGAAAGAAACATTAAAAAAGTTCACTTAAACTGAGAAAAGTTTAAACCTTTATTCTTTTGACCCAATTTTTTTTTTTTAATTCATGGGAGTTATACAAACATGGCCTATACCAAGGCTTGGCACGTTAATTGTGTACCCTGCCTTAGAGTTTGCCCTCTAGTCCCTAGATCGAATAAGGTGTTCTGAGTCAAATCAGATTTGGCAGTTTTTTAAAGGCTGTTAATTTATCTATATCGAGCAGTTTAAGGCTGAACAGCATTTTATAAAATCACACAGTAGCTGTATGTATTTTCCACCTACTCTCTCTCTACAGACACAGCAGTTTATCCCAATAGTTTGTATATAAAGAATACACTCCCTCAATCGCTCCCTGTATACCTAACCCTGAGTACAGATCAGGGCTGGAAAGAAACTCAGATAATTGGAGGGAAAAATACCCTCAATTCAGACAGTCAAAGAGGTTACAACCACAGCTGACGGCTCAGTTTGACCCCAACAGACCACCGTCTATCTCTGTAGATGCCAGGCAGCTGGAAAAGGCATGAACCTGAACTAAATAGCGAAGAACATCTATTACAATTCTCATCCCCTCATCTTTCAACTTCTGCTGTGCCCTTTTCGCTCTCCTCTGTCGAGGTGATTTGTCCTGGTACCCCTTCGCCATCAAGAAACTGACTTACTACTTTATTCCAGCCGACTGAGCACTCAACAAAAAGGGCCTGGCCTTCATCACCCTTCGACTCACTCTCTATATTTCTTTTCTCCCCCCCCCACCTCCTGGATTCTGTGTTTTAGGCTTCCTGGTGCTCTTGCTCCAGTCCTCCTTCCTTTGTCTTCTTGAATGCCCTGCGGAATATGTATAGACTAATATGCAGGCTCATTTTGTATAGTCAGTTGAGAAAAAGCCATGAGAAGAATGAGCTCTGAGGGAGCGGTAGTACTCTGCCGGCCCCAAACACAACTGTTAAAACAGACAATCTGACCACAGCTAATGATTTTTGTTTTAAAATAACGGATTAACCTCCTGGGGTTTTCTTGAATTATCTAAAAACTGTTTGGTCTACAAAATGTTAGACAATGTTTCTTTAGCCAAAAAGTCTTTCAACAAGTTTCATTGTTTAGTTACACCAACCTCCAAAATCCAAACATTTTATGCTCAGTATCAAATAAAAAAAGCAGACGTGCGAGTCTAAGCTAATGCATGTTTGGCATTTCTGCTTAACAAATTACACAAATTATAAATCAATTATTAACATCCTTCCAGATTAATTTTCAATCATTTCCAAGCACATTCTGTCAGGTATTGGATCTACTTTAGTGGGAAGGTTTGGATAAAATGAATACTGACTTGTTGCTATGCTAATGAATTCATCCTGATTACTTAAGTGCATTTCTTAACACACGATGCCACACTTGCTGGCTGTCATGCCATATAGTTCTGTCAAAGAGTGACTGTTCATACCTGGTACTGTAGTGGCCTTCTGCAACAAGGTATGCGTCTGGTTTTTGTTTCATAATGCATACACAATTTCACAAGCTGTGAACGTTAATATATGGAACTTCAAAAGAAAAGGAGTTGTGTAATTGCAGACGTTACACAGTCTAAATATGAGATGAAACACACACAAATATGACACTAAACGGATGATTGTGCAGCCAGCATCCCTTGGTCGTCCAGATGAAGACAGAGGTTTGTATTCAAGCAGGTTTAAGCTGACTTTAGGAGATCTGCTAAACATGCTCAATTACAAAAATGGTAGAAATTCAGTGTGTGTAACACTACAGTGCTATTACAGTTTTATAAGTGAGATGTCTATATCTATCTATAAAATGGAGTTTGACAGGAAGGCAGGTGATCCCGGTTTTGTGTAAAATGCTTTTCTGTGCTTTGTTTTAAGTGTTGCCATTTATAGAGGAATGCTGTGATGCAAGCGAAGAGGATAAATTGAATAAAATGCTGAATAAAAAGTCCAATAAAGAGTATTTATTGACTAAAATTGGTTTGGATTCATAACGGAAAGTGGAAGAAAAAAAAAATTGAGCATATTGCTCAATTTCTGCAGTGGCCAAGACCAAAACTGGAACTAAAACTAATAGAAAGTGAATGCAAGAGAATAAAAATTCAATCAAAAGACATCAGCTCAAGACAAACAAAAAGTCTGCCACATCCAGCTCAAGTGTCTGTGTGTGTGTGTGTGTGTGTGTGTGTGTGTGTGTGTGTGAATGTCTGGAAAAGAGTGTGTGTGTTCTCTAATACTGGAAATGAAAGAATCATGGCTCCCCGGTCTATAGGTTTCATTCCCGCTGCTCTAAATTAGCTCTCGTTGCATCTCGGGATCATAAATTCCAGTGTAAACTTAAATGAGAGCGCCGTCTCTCAGTCCCCCAGCACTCTAACTGGATCACGCATCCATTTGCACGCTCACACACAACCCAAAGCGAATCATCCGACACCAGGCAGGGAAAATCTGGGGAAAACATAATTACCATCAAACAACTCCGTCTCCATTACTCCACTGGGAATTTCTACTGCTTTTTATTGCTACCGTGATACATCTAACATCCTGATGCTGTGATACACCTGGATTTATTTTTCATTCTTCACCGACAGCCAGAGGTATGAAGGAGAGTACAAAGATCAAAACAAAACTCTGAAGAAAACGACGCACTGAAATGTTTTGTCATACCTCTCAAAGAGGCAGACGAGACATTTAAGACGACATCTGCACATTAAAAACATTTCATTTAGAAAGTGTTTTCCACAGTGCAACACTAAAAATACACACTTTGCCAGGGTTGAATAGGAGTTTAATAAATCATCCTTTTGTCTGTTTCTATAAATTCATCCCTTAAGACATGCAGAGTAATCAAGCTATGCAATTGTATTTAAAAATCTATTTTAATTAGAGCCGAAACAAAAAATATACCCCTATTTAACAAAACAAACGTTCACTCATTAGTCAGTATCTAGATATTTAAATATCAGGGTTTCAGCTCAGAGTTGGCCTATGTCAGTAAACATGACCGGCAATAATACACTCCAGTGTTCTGCCTTCTTACTAGAAGCCAAAGGAAAAAGATATATAAAACCCACCGACTTCATTAACATTATTTACCTACTTACTTCCATATATTTTGAGATGAATTTAGTCATTTTTGATCATGCTAGTCCCTTTCATAGTTTGTCTCTTCAACTGTCACCGTGTGTGTGTGTGTGTGTGTGTGTGTGTGTGTGTGTGTGTGTGTGTGTGTGTGTGTGTGTGTGTGAGCTGGAGGGTAGAGCAGTGTGTAGTCAGTGAGGTAAGACAGGGAGAAGAGAAAATAGTGAATAGAGATGATGACAATCCAGCATCAAAAGCTTCCCGGCAACTGTTAATTACTAGAAAACAAACAATGGACTGACATCATTGAACCCCAGTGTCTGATTGCAGTGGAGCTTGTCCTAACTATAGCCTCGCTGACCTACTCGTAGATACAGTCTATATGGAAAGAATTCACTGTTGTTCACTCGTTCCACACAGCGTCATGTTACAACCTTATTCCAAAATGGATTAAATTCAGTTTTCACCACAAAATCCTACACACAATATCCTATAATGACAAGGTGAAAGAAGTGTCTTTGAAATTCCTACAAATTAAAAAAATATATATATAAAATAAAATAAAGAGGTGCAAAAGTAGGGATGGGAATGAAGAAGAATTTAGTGATTTAAATTGCATTAGCAATATGACTTATCAATTCGATTCCTTATTGATTTTCACTGGGTTCTCTTTGAATCTCCACCATTGGTAGAGAACAAAACAGAGCAAAGAAACCAAACACAAAAAAACAAACAAATGAAAGCATTTATCCTGTGATCGTTGGAGGGAAAACAACATTAATGAATGCTAATGATGCTATGTGTGTGCTGGAGGTGGATATTTTACATCTCTAAGATGATGACCTCAAATGCTGTTTAGCAGGAAAAAAACACAACTGAAAAAAACTGGAGATGTTTGGGGTTTTTTGTTTGTTTTTTTGCAGCTTGATTAGGTAATTGAGGTGATTGTACGTTTTGAAGTTGGGCCAAATGATTTATTCTTTACCCACAAAAATGCGCGCGCGCACACACACACACACACACACACACTACAGAGCAGCTTGGGAGCAGCTTAAAGTAGGAGATCAGAGTCAATGCTCAGCCATCAGACAGTCCGGGTCAGGGAGATCTCGCTTCTCAGCATCGATCTCCAATGATCTCCAAGAGGCCAAACAGCAGTCGATGGCCCGGACAAACTGCTGTCTCCTCTGTAGTGTGAGAGGAGCAGATAGATGAGGCAGCACAGACTTTTCAAAAAAAAAAAAAAAGCTGCACACCTACAACAAATTCCTCCTCCGTCCCAGAAAATCTGTTCAGATTTATCTGATGAGACCTCTGTTTTTCCCCAGTTTCAGCTTCAATAATGTTTTGTACCATTAAGATGCCCACCTGCAGGATGCCGCTTCTGCCCAATAATTAAACTGCGTTACGCAACCACTGACCTATACATTTTGATCTGGATCTTTCACCCTGAGAAACACTGAAAACAATTACTGAACTGCTGTGCCTGACAAATGTAAAAGACGGTCTAGTCTCCTGGTCTCACTTTCACTCTCTGAAACTCTCCTACATCAACAAGGTCCAAAAGTGACCTTTAAGCCAATATCAAACCTTTGACAAGTACTTGCTTCAAATTCATTTGAAGCCATCTTGCATGTAAAGCTAACAGCAGAAATGAAAGAGCCACAAGATAAATAAACTACATTTCTCTCATTGTGGAGGCTGCAGAGACCTGTGTGTCATCTGAAGAGCAAATGATAAATATGATTAAAAAAAAGAAAAAAAAATACAGCACAATCAAATAATTTTAAATTTAATTATGTAAAAGTGTAACGATGCCGAAAACTAAATTCATTTATTTAAAGGTTTTTTTCCAACAAGCAGCTAGACTACCCCATTGCCATTTTCTACCTCTTCCACTCTACGTCAGTCATTTGAGTTGGAGGACCAGGTCTATAGTCTGCAGACACACAGTCTTCTATGAGGCATTAGCAGGCAGGGTGCTCCCAACTACACAAAGTCATTTTCCACTTTGCTCTGCATCGATTCCCCATTATGGCCAATATCTCTGTTTTCACTCTGGATGAACAAAGCGCACAACCACGTCTGCACACGCAGACACACACGCACTGACTGTCTGCGTTGATGGACAACCTCCTGGTGGGGCCAGGTGCTGTTTAAGGGGGGAAGAAAAGGGACGTGTAAAAGCCAGCATGAGTGTCTGTTCTTTTTTTTGGTATGAGTGCATGTATGATGTGTGTGTGTGTGTGTGTGTGTGTGTGTGTGTGTGTGTGTGTGTGTGTGTGTTTGTTTCAGGGTAATTAAGGGCAAAGCACCTGAGAGTACTTTAAAGAGTCAAGCTGGCAAAGTGGGCGTACTACTGTGACTGACAACCAATCACATTCAGAATTCATAAAGCTGAAAATGCAGACTTTAAAAGGTTTAAATGTGTTCTATCAGCTCTGACCAACTTTTAACGTTTGCAGCAGGTTTTGAACTTTCAACACTCACATTCAGCCTTTCACATTTTAGTTTGAACTGGTTAAGATGCGTCTCAGTGTAGAAAGTCCTCTCTCCTCTACTCTTCATCATGTTTAGCAATATTTTATATATATATATATATATATATATATATATATATATATATATGATAAAAATATTTGCAATGTATCTGCAGTCATGTGTTACATGGAGTATAAAAGCAGTAGGCTGTGAACTCAACAAGACTGCGTATTAGGAGTGAAATGAAAATGCATTTTCAGCCAAATTCTATTAAAAATGAATTAAAAATGGATACAGAGTGTTGGAGAAGTGGATCATGCTGCAGGAAAGGGTTGAGAAGTTTCTGTAAACTAGATTTTTATTTGGCTGTGAAAATTGGGTCAGTGCTAGAATCCACTGTAAATGCAGTGAAAGCAGACTGACTGCAGCCCCTGTCATCTTTGGAGAGGCACAACTTTGACAACCACCTTTCAACTCTACAGGGGGGCAAAGTGTTTGATACTCAAAACACAGATTTCGAGGAGTACTACTTCAAAAGGTTTACAAGCTAAAGGTTTCCACTCTGAAAATATGAAAATAAGTCGTGACAGGTTCATAAATCAACTTAAAAAAAAATATCAATGTTTATTCTCTAAAATTAAACGTTGTTTTCGTTACAGTTAAATAACACCACCACCAATGCCACATGTTCAACATTTTCCATTTTCCGTCCACTTTTCAGCACACAGATCAAACTACTGAAATCAACAATATGCGCTGATTGAACACAAAGTGAGTTGTTTTTTTTTTTTTTGCTGATGAACTGTTTTTGCAGGCCATGTTTATTAAACCCCTCCGGCCAGAAATATTATGTAGGGCTTGACAACATCGTGAATCGTCTCTGTGAGTCTGTGCGACAGTTCAGAACATAAGAGCTTGTGAGGGACTCCAATTTGTCAAACAATTTCCTTCAGCAGTCTTCACTCTACATGCTCAGAGACTGCAATCAAAGTTTAAAGATTCTTTCAGCTGCTCAGCTTGAGTCTCCTCCTGGTCTTGAACCAGGGAGACCAGGGGGTGTGTGAACAAATGCAAACAGTTAAAACTAAAGAAAAAAATAATTCAAAATCCTGAAGTACTATAGCCCAGTCTAGTTAGTGGTACCTACTGATTTAGAGTGTGAGAGGCACAGGCATGGAGCGTGTGTGCTTCTACTGAGTGAAACATGTCTATAACATGGGGCGAAAAATGGTTTCATGGGTCCACAAACCAAGCACTGGCTAACGGTTCTGAAACCACACAACTTGGAACACACATACACATATGAAAGCTAAAGATTTACCTACAGCATGGGGCCAGAGGGAGAGGTGAAAGGTTAACTGATCCAGGGTGTTAGGTCAAAGGGGTTAAACTGGACACTTTAGCACAGCAGTTGGGGCTAAACAGAGGGGAGGCGGAGGGGTTCATTGTGTTGTCTGGTTAACAGTTAAACATGCTTCAGGCCCTGCCCCCTGCTCTTTAGAGACTTTGCATTTGTGCGTGTGTGTGTTTGTGTGTGAGAGAAAAACAATGCATGAATCTAGAACAGCTGTATTGAGCATGTGGGTTAAGTAGTTCAGTACCTAGCCAGTCGTTGAACTTCTTAACTTCAGAGGGCAGGCCCAGCTCAGTGAAGTCACCCATGTGCAACAGCACATCACCATAGGGCATCTGGATGCCATCTGTACGCGAGTGTGTGTCTGAAACACACACAAACCTGGTGTGTCCCGCTGGCTTGGGAGTGTCATACGGAATAGGGTCCACCCTGAAAAAGACAGAGAGAAAGTTGTCGTGACTAAAGCTGCATTACATGACTGACTGGGACCTGACTAGCTCTTTTTCAGTAACTGAATTAATTACCAAAGACTATTTAGTGATTAATTAGAGTCAGTATATTGATCGCAGTACAATCTCAGTGTGTGGCTGTTGTCACAAATGGTGATTTGATAGCAACATACTATACAATAGCTACATACTGAGATGGTTTGAAGACACTTCACCGTCTATTAGGTCTGTAGGACCTGAGCTTTGACTTTCTCAAGAAATTTCTATTTACCTTTTTAAAAAAATAATAATAATAATAAGGAAATTGAAAGTAGTCAAACCTGATTTTTATTTATTCAATTTCCAATTTTGAAAATGACCATCTGAAAATCTTCTCCCTGTTTGTGATAAAATATAAAGTATCCTCAAAACAAGACTTTTTATTTTTTTTAAAAGAAGAAAATATATACTAAATTTCACAGCAGCTTTTAGAAGGGACACAGCAGAAAATAGGACGCTTAAAAAGATCATTTGTTGTGCAAAATAAATTACACGGCTCACAGGATAATGCATGTAGCAGAGTAAAATCCATCTCAAAGAAAAGAGGGGACATTACAAGAGCGCCGAAAAAAAAGAAAAAAAAAAAACACAAGAAAAGTGTAGTGTGGACTGGAAAACAACCAGTTTGCTGTGGCTGATTTCTGCACATGGTGAGGGCAATAGCTGTTTTGTGGCATCAGATTGGCTAAAGAGATGGTGAATTATGGCGTTCTGTGTCCTTTCTATCCATTATCTAAAGAAAAATCACTTAGACCCAAGTCTGGCTGAAAAGTAACTCCTTTATTTAGCCTTTTGTTTGTTGTAAGCACTTGTGTTAAAAGGAAAGAAAAACCTGTATTTTCTTTCTGACAGGAGGGAAAAAAAATCTTGTCTATAATTGAGGTCTACAATGTGCAATCCTCCACCACTCTGGCACTAGACCATTATTTCATTAGAAGGGATGTCACTCCGTCGGCAACATCAGACACATAATCAACACTGCAATCTCCAACCTGACAAGTATGCACGCGCGCACACACACACACACACACACACACACACACACACACACAGAGTTAAAGTTGCATGTGTGCACAAACGTGGCGTGGAAACAGCCAGAGAAGCAGATGAAATCAAAAAGGTTTCAGACTGGAGGAAACGCCATTAAAGGAGATGGAGAAAATAGGCACTTTTGCACAAAAGAACATCTTATCTGGTCCGTGTGTGTGCGGCTGTACTTGTGTGTTCACATTTTCACGATTTTTTTTCTGTGCCACACAGATCAGAATATTAGACGTAGCCAGCCAACAGACAGCCTGGATACTGGTGCTGCTCCCTTTTTAAAACACTTTTTGTTGAGTTAAAATGTCGCAAGATTGTGTTAATGGTAAGACAACAGTGAACAAGCTGGTCACTGTCTGTGACAAACATCTCTAGTGTGCAGTTTGCTGTCGGTCTGATTCCAGAAACCCTCTCTTAGCCTCCGTCAATGTCAATTCTCACCCTCAAAGGAAAACCCTACTTATGCACAGCATTCAACCTCCAAAACATTACGAATACCACTCTTCAAAAAGACGCGACTTCATTTAGTGGCTTGATCATACCCATCAGTGACCCCTACATAGAAGTGCTATGTTGTGATTTAGAGTATAATTTTTTTTTTTAAATCAAAAGCCAAAAAAAGGGGAAAAAATGGTGCAAATATATTTTCACCAATATGATTTAAAAAATCAATACATGAAAGAATGACTAACTCACTGAATAGCAAAAATAGTTCAAAAGTCATATTCATTGCTTTGTAGCACTGACCATAAAAGGCCTCGCACATTCAGAAATGCTTTGATAGAAACAGAAAAGTTAAATCCAGCTGACAAACTTTTATCATCTCAACATGTCTGCATCTCCATGTAGAACAACTGTTTGTTGTTGTTGACTCTACAAAACTACATGAACTCAATGTACTGCAAAAAATATGCTTAAACACTGACTGACATGCCAGCGTCGCTGTGCACTACATAAAAAAACCCTCGATTTTCAGACAGGAAAGCTTACAGATTCCCACCATTTATCAGCTGTTTACAGGTTGTGAGGTTTGCAGACCCCAGCCAACAGGATGGGGGTAGGGGAAACCCCCAGCCCCCAAAACAAACAAACAAAACTAACAGAAAAAGCAGAAAATGAAATGGGTCCTGAAATCCAAGACGACACTGGTAACCACGGCGCTGCGTTGTTTGAACGTGTTAGATAAATGAAGGCACGCATACTTTAGCAGAACCATAAATACTTTTACAAGTAAACTACTGTGCAGTATTTCATCTGATAAAGCTCTAAAATCATGGATCTCTGACTCTTACAAAACATTAGCAATACCTGAAACAAACTTTACCGTCACTTACCTTCTCTTTTGTTCTTAAATACACAGGCAGAGCTATGCCATTCACACCCAATACCAATAAAGAGCAACTTTGATTGAGAAAAGACCTCTTCAGTTATTATATTGTTCCTTTTTAATTTTAAGATCTTTAATGTACATCCCAGTGTGGGGCTGGGCGATATATCAAGGTTGTTGTTTTTTTTTGTTTTGTTTTTTTAAATATCGATATATTTTTTATACGAGATATGAATCGTGACAATATCGTTTATATCGATATAGTATGTTACGTAATTATACTTGTGGAGCCGCAAGTTTGCCTCTCTTTCGTCCACTTTTGTTTCTACGCACCGTTACTCAGCCTCGCCTCCCCCTCCCCCATAGCTTCACCTGCAGGCAACGACAAGATGGACACGGCAAATCTCCGTTAACGAGTTACTGCGCATCGCCCCGTGCGTGGGGCTGGACGGCGTCAACGTGTTAACGAGCTAACCACGCTAACGCCATGTACGGCCTAAAATCATTTCATTTTCTCAAAAGTCGACAGCGCGCCTTATGTATGAATTCTGGTTGTGCTTGATGACCGCGAACCAATTTTATGTGGTACATGGCGCTCAGAAATCTGTTCAAAAAATGTTTTAGTACGACTTTGGTAAGCTACGGAGCTGCACCGCTTGATGGATTGTCGGAGCATTACGGCTACCGAGGAGCCTCGCGGAGTGATACGTACTGTGCTTAAACGTAATATTACCGCACTGTGCGTGTATAAGAACCATAAATGGCACCTGTTCAGCGACGTGGTTACAAAGAGGATTTCAAACTGTCAATGACGCAGTAGAACTTGTGAACAGAGCAGCTGTAAAATCTGTCTCTTTGTTATTCTGCTCAGCATCTTTTTGTTTACATTTGACTGCACAATTGTGAGCTTTTTGTTATGCACAAAAATAACATTGTTTTCTTTTATTTATGGAGCATTATTATTTAATAAATGCTCAAAATTTATTTTTGAGTAATGTTTTCAGGTACATCTACGCTGTATGTTAATAAAAGTGCCTGTGTGACATCTGAGACACAGCTTTGACTAAGAACTCTCTTTTTGTTCTTACTTTATGGCTTTAAAAAAAATATATCGAGATGTATATATCGTATATCGCCATCCAGCTAAAAAATATCGAGTCCTGTCAGTCCTATCCCAGTGCCTGATTCTGGTCTACTGACTACAGTCTGACCAGCTGCTTGTGTCCGCAGTATTCAACCAGAAATCTGAATCTAGCCTTCGACTTACATTTTCTTGCATGTCCCTTGCACTCAGTCAGCATTTGCTATTTGTTGCTTCTGTCCCTTCTTCCATTGCCTCAGCTGGGAGACCTCAACTTTGCTCTGATACACTGTAGCATATGAAGTGTCTCAGTTATCCAGGCAGACCTCGACTACATATTAAACACACTGAACAAATCAAAAAGTAGCCACAGAGTTAATGATATTTACTATTGACTGTGTGCAGTAAATGAGTCTCTCTACTCCTAACACACACACACACACACACACACACACACACACACACACAAACAAAAAACAAACGAAGCCAGCAAAGTAGTGTGTACATTTGACTGTAGCAGCTGATTAGATTTGGTGCTCTGTGGTACCTGGGCGGCATGCAGCTTTACAGGATTGGACAGTTCTCGTCATGGAGAAAGGACAAATGCAGAACCACATGGGATGACAAAAATACACACACACACACACACACACAAAAGCGTTGATATTAAAACAAAGCCAGGAGAAAAACAACCTCCCCTTTCCTTTGAGATTTAATCCGCCCAGAGAATGTAAGTAAATACCAGCAGCCCCTATCAATTAGAGCAGGCCCAGGCCAAGAAACCTTCATGACAGTAATGCATTGGTCTCACATACACACGCAGACCGAAAGAGAGAGAGAGTGCGCCCCTGTCTTTCCTGTTAACATATGACTGTATAACAATCCAGAGGTTCATTAGTAATGTATACAGGAGTTCAGGAGTTCAGCGGTGCAGCAGAGGCCTCTGATCTATTGTAAACGGAGACAGTGAAAATGAAAAAGTCTTCCTGTGCTCCAGAAGCAGGTAAAAGAATATTCTCCAGTGACAGACTGAACTGTGTTAGCATGAAGGTTTGTGTTAACATGTCTGAGCTTCGGTGTGACATCAGAGGGAAGACTGTGGAGGGGGGGGAGAAAAAGAAAAAAAGAGTGGTGGGGGGAGAGGAGAAATGCTAATGCGCTTGGGGAGGGCAGGAGCACACTTTGAAATCCGCCATGACACTGGAGCTGACACAAAACCGAGCTTTGCGGCTGCAGAAATATCTCGGCGATGAAGAAATGCCTGTGATCCTTCAGCTGGGAAACTGAAGGGCATTAACTCTGTTCACCTATGGCTGCAACACATTACTAATGTCAATTAAAAAAAATCCAACTATACTGCTGCAACGGTTTTTATTCTTACTGTCATGCCCTTATTGTGTCTTTAATTACAAAATTTGCAGATGACTATAAATAATCTACATTTTGGAACTGAAAAGCTCTTCTCTCTAACAAAACAACAGCTTGTTCTTTCTTTCTTCCCTGCTTTATTTAAAAAAAAAAAAAAAAGTGAAGTATCTCTTCTAAAGTCATTTATTCATGTCACACAATACAGCAGATTGAAATTTGACAAGGACTTTGTAAATTAATCACTTCAATATCATGATGTGATTATTAACATTAGAGTCTGGAGTAATATAAAACCCTCACATAAATACCGCGCTCACAATAGCAGCATTAAAGTCACAAGCTGGAGGTGCTTTGCAGAGAGGAAAACTGAACAAAGTAAATGTGAAGCGCAGCTAAAACGTGGACCTTATACAGTTCTTGCTCACATGTGTCATTGCAGAAGAGTGCAACTGTGAGGAAAAACAACTGTGTGGGAGAGAGCAAAGGAGGAAAGGAGAAGTGCTCTCTGATGTCTGTAGGAGGACATTCGTTTGACTGAGCACACTTGGCTCCGTGGCCTTTTGAAAAAACACACAAGCAAACGGGGTCAAAGTGCTGCCTGAGCTCGCTCCTCTTAACTCGGTGGAGATAAGAAGGTCGCCATCTCTGTCACTCTCCTGGCTCGCTGAGCTCTTTAAGGATTCCACATAATCATTATGATTGATTGCATTTCTTCCGTTTTCTTAGTGGAGAAAAAAAACCCTAAACAAGACCAAAAACCCACAGATCTCTAGTGTGTGCTGCACAGCACGAAGAGCCGGTTACATTTAAATCCTGCTGTCCAACACAAACAGATGACTTCATGTATACAACCTAATGTAGAAAACAAAAAGACCAGAGGAGTCACTGCAGAACTGTAACCTCCCAAATATTGCAACCATGAAAGTCATTATTTTATCAAAGCAACTATAGAGTACAAAGACAAAAGAGAGACAGGTGAGCCTGAAGATCCCAAGACTCTTAGAGACACCATAGTCTGAGAGTTTATTGCCTCTTTCTCAAATGTCTGAGCTCTGACAGCAGGGATTGTATTGTTTTACTCTGGAAATCTGTGCGTGTTCGTAATGATGACAAAATGTGTTCCTAATAGGATACACCTACTATAGCAAGTGACACAAAGGCAGTTCTGAGTAAGAATGACATTAATATGAAGTCAGAGTTCAAAGATGGGTGAAGTCTGAGAAATCATTTGCGCTTGGACTGATCTGCTTGTAAATGTTTTTTTGTAGCCTAGTCGAATTTCATTTGTAAATGGCAAAGTTTTAAAAGTTTGTCCAAATGTTTTTGCGGTCGGCTTTATAAGCCATTTAGTTACAGTTTGTCACAAATGTTCATGTTTTTGAAACCTTAGACCCTTTTCTTCAAAATTCCTAATCACAAAGTCCAACTTCCAATTTGGGTTTGAACAAAAACCCGTGACCCTTCTGGCAAAAACCACACTAATGGCATGAAAACAGTGCTATCCATGCTCAAAACCACACAGTAGTGTTTTAGATCACACAGAGCCAGTCAAAATAATAACAGTACAAGGCATTCATTTACAGTCTACATGAAAACAAATGAAAACGCAGTGTTCAGAACACAAAACCCAGATCTTTCCAACCACATGTGGCTCTTGTGTAATACTGCAAAAGCTACAAAAATGTGATGCAAAAACAGAAACAGGACCCACCACTGCTACCCCCATCTGAAATTTTGCTTTTTATTATTATTATAAGTGTTGCATTGAAACATCAGAATACAGTAAAGGCTATTATGGATGCAACAGATGACCTGTTTAGGCCAGGTTGTTCACTTTGCTCTACGTCCTTTATTTACAGAACAATCACAATAAAGCACACAGTAAATGTTTATATTTAATACATACTGTATATCCCACAAGACTTATGAAACATGAAGTAGGACTATTTGCCGTCCTTACTTTTAGTATGAATCAAGTAAACATTATGTTGTAGGTGAAAAATGTGAAAGGAGGCACTCATCGTCCAAGTCTCCCAGAATATATTTTTCCCCTCTTTCTTTTCATGTGGTTCATCATTCATATACAAAAGCATGGTCTATCACAGCTGCTCAAATTTCATCTGTAATTACTGTTCTTGATCTGGCTCTTCCTCATCTTCCTCCTCTGCTTCTCAGATTGCTCCCACCTATTGTTGCTGTTGACCTTCAGCTCACCCTCACTGGTGTATAATGGTCAACTGACATCATTAACAGCAAGAGTGAACAAAGTGTGCTTTGGAAATGACATCTGTGCTTTAGTTGTTTTTAACTTCTTTCTCACTGTTATTGTTTAATAAATTCTGCAAATTATTTCTAACGCGGTGAAAACTGTTAAAGATTTTGCCAAAAGAGTGACTGATTCAATAAACTGGCTGTAGACACTGATAATGGGCTTCGGAGAATAGAAGAGAGTGTTTTAGCAGTTTAGAAAATTTGTAATTGTCCTCTTCCAATAGGAGTGCTCCGACATTTGAAATAAACTTTATGCCATTTTTAGGGATAATGCAATGTGATTAAACATAAATACACAGAATTAAGCTGATTTCTCACTAGAAAGAAGAACAACAACTATGCAAGATATTCAAAATCATAACAACTGAGCTTCTGTTTTTCTTTGTCACACACTTACCGGTTAACACAGTTACCATGGTTACCGTAGTTAAATTCCCAATTGCTAGGCGTTACCGTTTCGAATTTTAATCATCATTAAAACCATGTTTGACTGTCACGCTTCTAATAAGTCACGGTAATCGCTCTCCAAGCTCCACCGAAGTTAGCAGCAGTCTCCCAGATGCCACTACGCAGGCGCAGCTACAGAAAGACGCGAGTAGACAGAAGCACTGCAGGGGATTTTGTCAGTCTTTTCAACCTTTTTAACACCATCAGTGACTGTTGTGACTAATCAGTTTTAATCTACTGAGATTTTATGATTTTGGACTTGTATACAAGAATAAACATTATGCATACAATACATTATGTATGAACTTAATGTACTGGTGACCTATCCTTGGTGTACCCTGCTGCTCACCCAGTGACTCCTGGGACATTCTCCAGCTCCACTGTGACCCTTAGTTGGATAAGCGGTTAAGAAGATGGATAAATAAATGGATGAACTTTACTTAGCAAGTTAGTCTAGCAAAGAATGAGCATGCCTGAAATCTGAAAACCACAGATATCAATATGGTGCAATAGGTTTTGATTTGGGATCTGGTCCACACCAGCAAAGCTAATGACATCTGAGCTATCCCCTTGTTTCCGTCTCAGCTGCCCATATATTTTATACCTGCTACCACCTGCTACCAAAGGATTAGCCTCTTCCTGTTTCTTAGTTGTTAATGGAGTTGTCCCATTAATCAATGGAGACCACCAGTGGAGTGGAGTTACCTAAAACCTCCAGGGTCAAAAGGAAAATGTGGAAATAGTCTGCAAATTAACCGAAACCTGTCAGCCTATCTATACATGATACAGAGGATCACGACTTGTATACTCAGTGATTCACTGACCAGCTGAAAGACGCATCTCATGTCCACTTGACTCTAAAATATTTATTTTAATATTTGTTTTAACTGATTAAACGTGTATACTCAGTGCTAAAATGTTCCCATGTGACATCAAAATTAAAATAAGCAAACAGACTTTTCAGGACATCTTGCTTCAAGTGCTGGGGAAATCTGTAGGAAACAGGAAGAGGGGAGAGGTTTGCGGTACAGAACCACATTAAAGGGGAAACTGCAGGATTGAATTACTGTCTGAAAATGTTATGTCCGATTCTGGTACTACTAAAAAGATGTTTCCAATAATCAATTAGCTGTTAATTTGAAAAGGTATCAGCAATTTATAATAACCACTCAAGAAAAAGGCTAAAGCTCTGATTGGGTTCAGTTTCTCAAACATTAATTTGTCATTTGAAGAAAACATTTTTACCTTTTTTTTTTTTTTTTTTTTTTTTACATAATTTTTTTCTGTTGCAGCCCATAACACTTTCCAAGAAGAAGAACCAACTGAAAACAACGCGATGTTTACACTGGTTTATTAGTGAGTATCATGCCGTTGGTCACAAAAGTTGTTTTGATTGTAAACTGAGCAGTGTGCGGTAGCACGACATAAGAAAAAAAAAATCATAGCAGCTGACGAATGATAATGCACTTCATTTTTTTTAGAATGTAAAGAGAAATTTGATTGCGTGTCGACTTTGCAAAAAGAAATGGAAAGATCAGGCAAACAATGAAACTGGAGACAACAACAACACTACTTTTTCACCACTCTCAAACTCCCTTTATCACCCTTTCAGGAGAAACATCAACACACAATGCTCCCCATTTCCTCTGCCTATAACCTCTGCATCAGCTCCCCTCCCCCTGCTGTAAGAGTCGCACACAAACACACCGCTCACTCATCCACGCTGCAATACCATTTCTCTGAGAGGAGCACTGAGCGCCTCTCTTATCTTCTGCGTTTCAGCTGTCTGCGTTAATTCAATAAACTTCAGAGGAACAAAATGAACACAGGAATAACGGAGAAAGGGGCGCTGGTGGTGGGGGGTGCACAACTGAGCAGAGAAGAGAGGCAAAGGTGGGAGACGAGAAAACGGGAAAAATCCAAGAGGGGCCAAAGCACAAACAGAACGTGAATTTATGAAATAGTTAAGAAAAAAAAAATGAAAACACACAAGTATATTAGTAAAAATATTCAAATCAGAATTGATTTTCAAGAATGCTGAAATGTGGCCTTATGCCTTGATGCTCCCCCCCTACTTCATTTGTTCAGCTAGTGTGTGTCCTCCTTATCCCTCCCTTAATGGCTGAGTAGAGCACACAAAGCCTGCACTGGAATATCAGCGCTGGAGAAACCTTCCGGCACTGCGCTGAGAAATAAATTGCTTCTGCTAATGCCCCTTTCATTATGGCACAGCCCTTAATTGTGCTGCTGACAGTCTGCCTGGCTGCAGGGCTGATGGGAGAAAAGGCTGAGGAGACGGTCATGACGTGGTCCCTGGGGCCAAACACCAACCAGCGGACTGCGGGGAGAATAAACTAGTGGAGCTGCGTGTTCACCTGGACAGACAACATGGGACCAAGTCTGTATTAAAAAGTGACTTTTAATATAACACTAGAAAAGACAAGATTATTCCAAAGGCTAAGAGCTGAGCTGGTTTTAAGGTCCCATTTAGAATACATATGTATGTATTTAAACTGCCAAGAATTTTTTAGGATTTATAGGATAGAGTTTGATCTCTGAAACAACTGTGGTACCAACCAGAACTATTAAAAACTACAGCCTAGCCATGCAGATCTGATTGGCTTCATAATCTTACCCAGTTAAAAGCCATATATCATTTCCTTCCTTAAGAATTTTTACAGCTTCGTTCAGATGAAAAATGCCATAACACGCGCACACACACACACAAATTACATCACTTTTTAAAAACAACATTCTTCTGTCTTCCTCATTCTTCATAGAAATGTGTTATTTATCTCCCTTAAAAACAGTAGGATGCACCCACAGATTCACGAAAACCTCTGTGAAAAGGAAAAAGAACATCTTCCATAAAAATCAACTTCCACAAAGTGTTACGAAAAGACTAGACAAATGAGTCATCGCTAAAGTCAAGCTAAACACTCTTTAAACTGCATAAACGGACGACTTGTCACATTGAGAAGCTGCAGGCCGAGCGTGCTTCATGTTAAAGATGACGTGACATTATCAAGCGATTGTGCCCTGCGATGCCAGGTCCAGCATGCAAGAATAGCCCAAAAATCTCAAAGACATCAAAAAGAAAAGAAAAAAAAAAAGAAAGAAAGAAAAGGAGACCTGTCCAATGTCAACTGTCACTTAACCCTCACCACCACCATCCCGCCAGGCCCCAGCAGCAGGTCAGGGGTAGAGAGGGAACTTAATCAGAGGGTTCTCCTGTTACAAAAGCCCCTCCACTCCTGCTGGCAAGCAGTGGCAGGCCGACAGAAACAAAAGGCAACCGAACGCGACTAGCGCTTTGTTCTCAGGAGAGCTGTGACTGTGACTGCTGCTCCTCCACAAACTGTTTGAGGTTAAAACAGAAGAAGGGATGCCGAGGTCAGGGGTAAACATGAGGCTGGGAGCTTTTTATATGCCACTGACTCGTGAACACAGGCTACTGAGGCGTTTTCAATTCTGGGAAAGTCTGATTATGGCGAATCAATAGTCTCATAATGCGAGTGAATTGCTCTTCACTTTCTTATTATTCAGGCTGATGCATTCATTTTAGCCATTTGTTCTCAGTAGGGTCTGATGTATAATTTCAGTAACAGGTTTTTTTTTTTAGTCTAGTCTACAGAGACTGCTAAGTTAAACTGACTGAATAGGGGAGATGGAGGACACCAACCTATACAGCTACGTCCATCTCATTTGCACTTGTCACCATTCCTTGTTAGAGTAAAGTAGAAAGGGACCAGTGCATCAGAAAGATGACTGCACCACCCAAACATCTGACTCTCTTTGCTGTTTTTTCTAATCAATGAATAAATCGAAGGCGTGGGTAGAGATTAAAGAGATCTAAATCTGGGCTAGCATTGCCATTACAACCGATCTAAATCACAACCATGTGACCCAAATAAACAAAGGTGAAGAAGCAGCAGGGAAACCTCACACCAAGCGCCTCACATCAGACAAAACAAAATCTTGAACATATTTTAGTTCCTGAAAGTGGATCATCATCTGTCATCTGGAGACACTTTTGGTTTTTAAACCAGACAACCACAAGCAGGAACAGACTCTGGAAAGAGGTTTACCTTCAGGGTGTAGGTGAACCACAAACTAATAAAAAAATAACAGCATTACAACAACAGCAGTGAAATAGTCATCAGTGAAAAGCAGACTGTGTAGCTGCTGCTTTAAGAAACACTACAATTAAACATATTTGGTCCAATTACGACTATCCATGCTCTGTGACGTAATAGAGAGGTGAGAGTAGAAAAAACCCTGAAACTGAGCAGCAGGTTATTTGTACATAAGATGACTGCATAATGTATTTAATGTGAAAATTCACCACTGCAACAACATACGACAAAGGATGGAAAAGTATATTAGGTCTCCTTAACAACTATACTGTGCCACCCAACACTTAAAACATCCACCGTACCTACAGCTGAACTAAAGTGTGCTGTATATACATTTTTGATTCGTTTTGCATATCTATATACATATATACTGTCAAATCTTTGTGTACATACATCATATATAGTAAACAGTTATCCATTCCAACATTTTTGCAAGCTGCACCCTGACTATAATATTAGGTTAATGTGCTGGTATGGTGGTGACACTACAGAGCCTTGTTGTTCTAAATGGCTGGTTTGCCTCAAGAACTCAAACAAACATGAATCAAAAGCAGAAACATTCTGTTTTCTCCTGTTTTTACTTTTGGTCGGCAATGACCAACTGAAGCTCTGAGGAGAAGGTGTTTGTTGTGCTGTGCTCACTGACAAATCAGACAAAAGGAGGGAGCTTTAAAACGCTTCTATTTACAAATCACACATTTATTCAACAATTATATCACCAATTATGTGAGCCTTTTCATCTTCAAAGCAACCCCCCTGCTGAAGGGTTCGCGTAAACAAGGTTTAACTTGTTTATCCACAACGTGATTGAAGAAAAACAGGATCTCCTGGATGGAGACACAGTCCATTTCATGTTGAAAGTGGAGTCACATGGGTGGAAAAGCTACTATTACTGACTCGGAGATGGAAACATCCTGTTGAATTATCATCCCGCCACCTCGAAAGGATTCTTATGTCACGTGACTCTACATACTGAGCAACCTCCCTCTTTGCAATGAGCCAACTCATTTACCCAGACTGACAAAAAAAAGCTGAATTTCACCGAACGCAAACACGACAGCATTGGCTCAGAAACGGGTACGGGCAGTGGTGTAACGTGGATGGCACAAATCCAGTTCCAAAAGCCATTTCCTCTGCTGCTTTTACAGCTCTCCTCTAACAGACTAGAAAAAGGAAATATGGCACATAAAAAAATCCCTTCAGGAGTTCATTAATAAAACCAGGACTGTGCTGAAAATGAAAGTGTCAAAGCCGTGCGTGTGCTTCTCTTGGCGTTTCCTCACCAGCTCGTGTCAGAATATCCACGTGTATTGATGCACCGGTAAATGATTCATACTTACAATCTCCTCAATTATTCACAGGGCAGGAATAATTAACGAGGCATGTGGAGAAGAAGGATTTTGTTAAATGTGGAAGATTTTTTCATATGTAGGGGGGTCGAGGGAAATTCCATTTCTGTGCATTGCAGTCAATGTAATGAGCTCAGGTGTCTCCAGTGACTGATTTTAACAGACAGTAAACAGTAATAAAGCACCAGCATCACAAGGGAAAAGAAAACATTTTAAGACTCTCTGTTCTCTACAACCTCACCATCGTTTGAGGGTGGAGCATCTCTGTATTCACCAGTGATTTTTGGGTGTGAAGCTGTACCGGTTGCCTATATTCTTTTTTTAAATTTTGGCTTTCTCAAAATTTTGAAAAACACTTCAAAATCCTGCCACATTTTACAATATACACATAGATGGATGCAATTCTTATTTTCCTTAATTTAGGAAAAGCTTTTCATTTATCAGATTAAAAGTATAATTTTTTCTGGTAGTATCGACATAGATAATTTCCACTGCTTTGTATTAAGATGAAATTGAATAAATATAAGTACACGAGGAATTACAAAGCAATATAAAAATCTTTTCTCTCCATTGCTTAGATGTTCTGGATGGCAACAACATTTGTTTTTTCCAATCTCACTCACACTCACACACACACACACACACACACACACCACTTTAAATCCTAATAAATGCTAAAAATTATAACATGTAAGAATAAATTCCAGGCTGCTCCTAATGCTTCTATTTGATAATTTATTTAGGTGCATCAGCTGATAACAACACATTTTTAAAAATTATCCAGCTGTAATGTGGAAAGTCAAGTTTATATCTGCCACTTAATAACCATGGGATAGCAAGGTAAATGATTTGCTTGTTTTACATGTTCTTGTTACAAAAGTTAAAACTGAACACTTTAAACCTGAAACACAAAGAAAAGCTGAGGGGTACAGCGGGCTCACTGTGAAAATAAAAAGAGAGGAAAAGGCAAAAACACCATTGTCCATATTCACAGAGGTTTTAAAAATGCTCCGACTGCTCTTAACTCAGCAGAGTCCCTTTTTAGGTGCCATTAAAAAACTCAGAGTGAGAAGTGGACAAGAACTTTGCAGCGTAGGTTCTTCTCCCTGAGGCGCTGCCATTGGGCCTTCATTAAAAATCCCAGCAGGATTCTTGTTAGTGATGCTGAATCCATGCAGGGAAACTCGTTCCGTAATGACAAACATGATTTAACGGGGCTTACAGGTTGGGTCTGAAAGAAGATACCACAAGTCAAGGAATAAAATTCGAGATTTAAATCGGCTATTTCTCATGAATGGATAAATAATGTTGTTCAATCCGATTATATCTTTAATGACACAACAACGTCTCCCATCACCGACCCTGGTGGTGATTGAGAAAGCTTTCTCCGCTGACACAGTTTTGCTGGCTTGCATGGCACGCACATCCAGTGGGAATTAAATAAATTAACACTCCAAAGGCGTTAATGGCGTAATGCAGTTAAATCATCGAGCGAGAAATGCCAACGCATCTGCGATCAAGATCAACCACCAACAACATCATCTCTGCCCAATCTAATCCGGTGCACTTGATTAACTCCTCGTTATTGCGGGCCTGGATCGCGTTTCTCCCTCCAGTGTTTTATGCTGGGTGAGGTTTTTTTCCCCCATGTCTCACCTGCACACTCCACTGCTTAAAATGTGATTACGAAATCTTAGGTTTAGGCATAAAAGTAAGCAAAAGTAAGGATTTTTTGTTGGGCACTTTTTACATTTTTGACAATTTCATGTTATTAATAATAACAATAAAAAAAAACTATCAACATGTAACTGATTGGAAAAATTATCATTACTTGCAGTACAACAAGGATTTAATTCCACTTTGAACCTGAAGAAATTAAAGATTAAGAGCGATGCAGTTCAGCTGTCTATGTCAAAATGTTAAGAGATATGACTTGCCACCAACCTTCCCCCGAAGTCCAGTAACATCATTTAAAGTCTTATTAAATCCTGAAATGTAAATGTTTTTCAAGAGCTTTTCAGGAGTCCTTTTAGTTTCAGCTCTGCCTGTCTGTCTGTGTGTGCCTGTGTGTCAGGCCTTCCCACAGTCTTGCCCAGATCCTGCCCAAATTGGATACGAAGTCATTAGTGTCCCAACTCGAAGCATATGTTCCAAGTTGCTGAGCATTTCATTTCACAAGACGATGACGAGGGGGCTGAGGAGAGGGAGTTAAAAGGAGAAAAAAAAAGAAACACAGTCGGCACAGAAAAATAAACCAGACGCAAACTGGGCCAGACTGAGCCTGTCGCTCACTCACACACAGAGGCAGGGGTGTCCCATGCTCCGAAGAAAGTCCACTTTGACTTCGGGGTCACGTTCCACAGCATCAGCTTATGAGCTCCACTGTGTGCGTGCGTGACTCTCTACATTCATGTTTTCATATGCGGGTCAGGGAATGATACCTTCCACGCCACACAAAAGGCACTGCTGTACTCCATCTGAGAAATCTAAATATTCTGTCTAGGACGGGAGGGGAAAAAAACATTAGAGCGAGGATTATATTTCAAAAGGCGGGCAACCCCCCACCCCCAGCCTCCACCCCTCTCTTTGCTTGCAGAGAAGCAACAACTTTATTTATGTCCAAATACTGCGGATGCAGTGAGAGAACGGCGAGCAAGTCGGATTATTATCTCCCAAATCTAAACAAGCCTTTACTTTCCTCGAACAGAGCTCGTATTCTATAAGCACTTAAACATAGCAGGGGTGGGGGGGATGGATTGTGTGTGTGTGCATGAGCGCGTGTAATCTCAGGGTTCCCAGACCGAGTTTAAGAATGACAGGGTAAAACACTGCAGGCTCTGTGGAAGCCAGGAAACAGCCTAATGTATTTATCCAAACACATATCTGCTGAGAGGCCCCATGGCTTTAACACATCCCCTTCTACACGGGCTCACCTCCAAAAAGAATCACACTGAAAACTGGACTTAAACCCCCCCCAAAAGAAAACAACCCCACAATGAGCAAAAAATACAACAACAACAACAAAAAAAAAACCTGATTACAGTGATTATAGGAATAAATACTGAGATTACATTCTCAAAGTTTTCAACCGCTGTATTATTACATTTTTACCACTCTGTTCTTCTTGCACTGAACTGAAACTCCTGCCGTAGACCCTTTCACAAAATAACACCAAAAATACACCTTATAACGACTTTCTTACAGCCGCATCTGTTCTCGTTTGTCATCGTCTGGAATAAAAGTAAAACAGTCTCCAGATGACGAATGAAGATGATGATCCACTTTTAGAAAATGTTTTTAAGAGTTTCCTTGTAAACATCAGGAAGATCCATCCTTTTCCTACTTTGCTTTCTCCCCCTCCTCCTCTTTCCATTTTCTTCCAAAAATGTTTTATGTAGGGCTTTCACAACTTAACTTATGCACAACTGCTGCAGCACTGCAAATAAAAAGGCAGGGAGAAACCATAGTAAGGCTTCCCAGGGAACCAAAAACAAACCCTGTCAATTCAAGAAGCATAAAAATAATAAATCCAAAAATAAACCATGGTATTTCAGAAAAAATGTTACCTCAGAGAGGATGTGTTTGTTTTTCTTGGGGTTTTTTTTTTTTTTTTTTTTTAATTTTTATAAAGACAGAAAAAATATTGTGTGGATGTTCTATTATTTGCCTTTTCAAAGACTGCGGAAGCCTCACCAAACATCAAACCAGACTCTGTTCTGGTGAATCCTGTGCTGCTCGACATGTGTTAACCCAGACTCACGACAGCGCATTATTCTAATTTTTAATGTTGTCTTTGCGATCCATTAAAACAGGACTGATGTAACGCAAGCTGATAGGTGAGGTCGCCTCCCTTTTCACCACACTCGGAGGCACGGGCACTTGCTGTACTTGGCAGCCCCAGTTGCAGCTGAGGAATCCCAAATCAACACAGTGGCACAATCGTGAGAACACTGCCAACACCAAGAGAAAGGCAAAACTCCACTGAGCTATTTACAATACTCCATCTCCCATATATAATCCTGCTTACATGAATGTGATTATTATGCACACGCACACACACACACAGGATTGTGGGACTCTGAGTGTTTCAGGCAAACAATATTTTAAAAAATAAAAAAAACTTGTCTGCCAGATGTTGCTGCTCCCTAAAGTGAAACAGTGCAGCTGTTTGTTGAAGATCTTGGACTGACTAAAAACATCTCCTTTATGATTGTTTACATATCTGCATTATCTCAGCCTCTCACACTTCACATACAAAATTAATTAATTAATTTAAAAAAAACTCCAGTTCTACACGACAATCCCAACAGCTGCCATCTCGGTTCAGCCCAGTGCAAACACCCTGCCACCACCGCATCTGCAGCCCAAAGCAAAGACTTCTCCCGGCCTCTTATTTGGCTTCATACACACCAAGGTGACGTGGTTACTCCACTTAATACATTGATTTGCCGATTTTTCAGCTTCACCTTTGATTTCAGTGTGATCTAAGAACGCTGTAACTGCACAACAAGATCGAACATGTGTGCACAAATCTTTAATCGTGGCTCTGCAGCTCTCTGGAACAGCGTCTCAGCGATCTCTAAGATGTGATTTTGAAGGTGCTGCAATGAAAGGATTCTCACAAGTCAATCATATGTTGTTGTTTTTTTGTTTTTTACCATAACATAGCCTAAACTGACAATTTTATAATTACCATTTTCTGTGCTAACAAGGAAAACTGTGAGGGGGAAAAAAGCCTTGAGCTTTGCTGTGATTTTACCCCCAACAACGTAATTATATGTGAGGACTTGGGAACAGCACATTTGTACAGACCTCACTGTGAAAGCTGTCTACAACAAAGATTAGAATGCTTTGGTTAGCGCTCTGTGTTTTGGCGTGGGCTGGATTCTCTCACATTATTGTACATTTTGGTGTTTTGACTTTCAAAAATTCAAAGCAGCGTCACCATCGGCACTGCTCTACAATGTTTATTTCGGCCATAAATTGCATTTATCCCTGTGTGTTCCGCTCATGATGTAGAAAAAAGAAAATAAATTGATGGGCTGTGCTTTTCCCCATAAATAAATGCACACGTAAAGGCAAAAAAATGAAAAAGAAAACAGGAGAAAAGAAAGAAATGACAAACAACTCCATTACAGCGATGATGGAAACTACAAACAGGCTCTTCAATCTCTTCCTCTGCTGCAGGTTAACTTCACAACATACACAGAGAATAAATGTCACGAGCACGCAGTGTACACAAAACCAGCAGTCACCAACCTTTTGGAAAAATCTCACAACTGCTCTAATTGGAAGAAGACACAAAGTGAGCTGCAGCTCTGTTAATATCTGGTCACAGCTCAAACACAGCGTTGTAAAGTGTGTTTGTGTGTGAGGGTGTGTGTCGAGGGTTGATGGGTCACAGCGCTCTGACCCACTAATGAGAGGAGCAGCATAACCACATCAGACAAGAGCAACACTAAGTAACTGGTCTAATAAATAACTAAGGAGAGCGCCTTAATGCAGACAAAGCATCCACATACCGCAATGACAACATGGCACAAATGATAACCGTCTCACAGCGAGACCGCAGCACACACCGGTGAACAGTACGCACCAACAGCACACGCAAGAAAGATTACAAAAATAAATAAATAAAACAACACCACAAGTTAGAAAAACCAGAGCAAGTATGTGTGATGCACAGAATCAGTGTTAGTCTGCAGATGATGCGCTTTTGTTCAGTGCTTCACTGCCGCTAAAACTTTTATTCACAAAGAATGGTTTGTACTGCGTTACATCACGCACCACCATACACTCAGTGAACAAGGGCCAGTGATATCAGGAGTGCAAACAGAGACTGCATTAAACCTGCTGGCTTCCTGTATTGTTCTTAAAGCGTATGCATGATTCTGAAATTAGTTTAAAATGTCACAGAAAGTGCAGGTTTATAAATGACACTGCTGCAATGTGTCATTTAAATGTTCCTCGTGACCAACTGAGTTTGGAATAAAGATCATAAATAAAATTCATTTGGAGAGAGAGAAAATATTTCTTTCTGATTTAACTTTGCCAGCTCATAACAACTGTGTGTGTGTTTGTGTGCGTGTGTGAGCGTGAACTTACATGTGGACGTGTGGGGGCTGGAAGCGGCTCTGGTTGATGTTGTAGTGTGTGAAGGCCTGTGTGGGGTTGGAGCTGTACTCGTCCACAGTGATGGTCACTTTGCCATGAGCCATCCTTCCACAGTTTGGACATGAGATGCTGTTCGTTCACCGAGATTCAGCAGCGAGCCGTGCGGCGGTCATCCTTCAGAGCTGCTCTCCAGAAGCCCAGGAAGCCTCCCTGCAGCAGCAGCAGCAGCAACCCAGCCGACTGACTCGACCACGACACACTGCACTCTGCACCGACAGGAGACACACACACACACACCAGCTGCTTTAACAAGGCGTGCACTTTCTTCTGAATACACTCACGAGCAAGGGCTTCGCATAAGAAAATAAAAAAATATCGCAGGTTAGACTTATACATTTTAAAGTGAATGCAAATGCAAAGACTAAAGATAAAGCACGCATGCATGCAGTGACGGCATGTACAGTCTTATTCAGCTTCAGAACAGAAAACACCTGAAATTTGCTAGAAAAAAAAAATCCTCCAACAGCTCATCAAACACATCCTCATAAAAGCCTCAATAGAAAAATACAATGAGGCAATTTAAACACAATTAGCAGATGTACTCTACCTTTAAAAACAGCAAGGGAATTTCTTTACAGTGAAGTTTACAAAAAACTCTTCTCTGACTTTTTAAGCAACAATTTCTACTCTGGAAAGGACTTTATAAGCTTCAATGAAAACATATTTAAATGTAAAAGAATTAAATTAAAATAAAAAAATTTCAATCACTACAAGCAAATTAAAACAAAAAACAAACAGAAAGGCTGCAGGCAGAATCTCTGCTGGTGAGGAATTGCTGCAATTGCTTCTATAAAATGAGAAATTCTTCACAATGCATGCATCAAAGAGGTCTCCTTCCCCACTGACTGTAAGCCAAGCACAAAAACATATCCATGCTCCAATTTTGAAAGGATCCACTAGCAATTAATGAGATGCTATGGCATCTCTGCTCCACTGTACAACAAAGACTTAAAAAAGAAAATGCTGCTATGATGCATCCCTGGAGCTCACTCACCAGATCCGCTGTGAGTCTCCTTGCACCCTGAGCCTCCCTCCTGTCTGACCTCCCTAACTGATAGTAAAGTGGCCACTGTGGGCTTTGACAGCCGTTTTATACCAGACCTCCTGATGCAGCCATGAGCAAGAGAAGAAAAGAAAGAGGGAGAAAAAAATGCCCTCAATTTAACAAGTCTGTCATATCTTTTGGAGGGAAATCAACAAAGCTCGAGAGTTCACATGATGGTTAAATCCTTGGATGGAGAAGTGAGATAAAAACAAAAAAAGCAGCTGCTGGATAAACAAGACCCCAATTTAAACTTTTTTTTTTTTTTAAAGAAAATGTCCTATTTTCACTAAAGCATTGATTTATGTTTTCTGGGTCGGCTGCATCCTGCTTCCTATTATGCACGCTATAAATTTAAGTCAAAAAGATATATGCCAGCCGAGAAAAAGGTGGTTAAACTAGACTTTTAAAATAAAATAAATAAATAAATAAAAATTAAAAATGCATGAGCAAAATCTAAGCAGCTCCACTGCACACTCAACTCTTTACATTTCAAAGTGTGGAAAAAAAGAGTCACTTTAAAATCCTTGTTACACATGAAACAAGTGTATTGAGCTTCCTGGGCCTTAAATTAAAAAAAAAGAAAAGAAAATTCACTTCTGTACAAAACTGCCCTATCGGATGTCCTGCACTTCACCTCCTCTGCAATCAGTGCAAAATCTAGTAGTGCTGCTACTGCTGCAGTTACTCGGAAAATTTGCTTTTTCTCTGCAAATGTAGGCCGAAAATCTGTGTGCAGCATGCTCCACAGTCTTCTGATTTTGTGTGTGTGTGTTTCTATGTGTGTGTCGGGCTGCCGAAACTCGCCTGTCTGTCTCTACCTTATGGCTACAGTAGTAGCAACTAGCACTCTAGCTTAGCCTGCTAAACCTGCCCTGGCAATAGATTTTTTTATTATTATTATGCACGCTGTAGCTTCGCGTTGAGCTGCTTTTTTCTGTAACGTCGGTGCGCGCACACATGGTCGGTGCAGTCCTCGGATATGTAGCGCGCTCGTACGCCAGCATATAGCTAACTTCACGAGTAGAAATCACTCCGGTAAGCAGAGGAGGGGTTGAAGGCGAATAAATTGACCCTTTCTGATAACACGCACACACAACGATGCGTTCTATGCGCCGCTCGCTATTAACACCGCCGCTTGCAGGAACGTACACAAAAAGAAAGGTCCGTGCAATCCTGAACTCTGCTTCTGAGATACTAAAAGCACCCAAAGGTGGTCAGTGTCACAACATCGTCGCGCTAACCTCTGGCTCTTCCTCGTAAATGACAAGCCACCTTATAACCGACAGCTTTGTGTCAGGGGTTTCTTTTTCCCCCCTCCTAGTCTCCTCTCTTTCCCCCCTCATTCCCTTCCCTTTTCGGTTCTCAAAGAAAAGCGGAAAGGTTGTTCTACCTTCGTCGTGTGGGTTTTTTTTGTGCGTGTTTTTTGTGGCCGGAGAAAATAGTGTCGGGTCGGGGTCGCCCTCTACGCAGCGGCGGCGGAGGAGGCGGCGGCAGCGGCGGCGGAGGGACGCGGGTCCATGCGGCAGCAGCAGCAGTAGAGCGGGCAGGTTCGTACGCGACCGTCCGGGGGTTGCGGCAGATAGGGCAGAACCTTCGACCCGGCGGGACCTCTGCTGGCTCCTGTGGAAAGAAACCAGACAAGAAGAGAGCGGAGGGGGTAAAAGCCAGAGAGAAGGACGAGAGACACTGACAGACAAGAGGGGGAGAGAGAGAGATAGAGAGAGAGCGCGAGAACAGCTTCGGTCTGACGGAGGGGGAGCCGGAGTGCAGTGAGTCGAAGCTGCCACTGGGGTCAGAGAGCAGGAGCAAGCACAACCCCCCGCCACCTCCCGTGCGCGTGCCCTTACCGGCGGGCACACGCAAGAGGCAGGAGAAGTGGAGGGGAGGGCGGGGAAGGAGGAGGGTGCTCGCGCAGTCCCGCTCTATGCTGCATTCACTTACTTTCGGAAATGGCAAGTCTTGTCAAATGAATGAAATGAGTAAAGATGATTAGCCAGGATGAGTATTTTTTGTGTGTGGTAACAACAACAACGTTGCTTTGGAATAAATAATACTTTATTAAACCACAATGCACATTTACATAATTATTATTTTAAGCCCATGTTTCTAAAATGCCAGCTAATTTACAAAATATATAAGTATATAGAGCCTAGACTGCAAAAATGTGATATGTTGTAATATTCAATTGATTTATTGAAGATTGATCAGTCGTTTATGTGGCAACACTAAGATGCTGGGAATACATGTCTGTGGGGAAGAAAACAAGAACGTCTGGTATAAATGCTACAACTTACTAATGATGTGATCTTTCTAAAAGGGATTACAAGTAGTAGCAAATACGTTATTTATAAAGAGTTGTCAAGTGAGTTAGCTTTTAATAAATATAAGTTTCCAAGTATTGACTGATAGTATTAATATTTAAAATCTAAATTAATGCATTTTTGTGGCACAGAAAATTGTTGCCTGGAAAAAAGCTAAATTCTAAATTATTCAACAGAACTTTTTTTGTTTTTTAAAGAACATTACAAAGAGTCTGTAAGTATACCTAATGGCTTAATTAATGATTTATAAGTCATAGAATGCATGCTTATTAAGCTGGATCAAAGTACTTGTCTTAACATTTAGCTTACGCTATTATCATGCCTTGTCTTTTTTTTTATCTAGAGGACAAATCCAAATATCTATAATAGTTCATTCAGTGTCTTTTGAGAACATTAACAATAGACTTGGCAGATTACCAAACAGCCTTTAGTTACAGAGTAACACCATGACAAACACTCATCTCAGAAATATTTCATAACATGAAAACCTAAACCTTGAAATACTAAGAAGCATCCATCCAGGTTCTGAAATTTACTGTTCTCCCTCTGTGTCTTCAGTTGGCCATGAAAAAAGCTGTGGACTGGAAGGTTTGCTTTTGGATATCAGGCTTTACGCCATGGTCTAATAAAAAGGTTGTTGATTTTATTCCTTGAAATATGCAGTAATCAATACTTTGGTAGCTGTACCTTGAACTTGTTTGTAACAAGCATATATACTGAAGCTAACTGATTGTCCTGGCAGTGACAGACAGGAAAGTACTGATAGGAATGCACTTTATCTTTTATGGGTAAACTGGATACCTGTATGCCTCACTCTTTCCTTGTATTTGAGCATCAGCTAGCATGCACATTCTCACACTGAAACATAGATCAGTGGAAATGTTGACCTGGAATATTTTTTTCATAAGATCACAGATGTGTGGGAAATGGTGCCAGAGTGTAGAAGGTGTTGTAAAATCAATGATTAGAAGACAGCATGGCCCCTTTGGGTACACAAGTAAACAATACTAATGAGTACCTGTGGGAGTCCATCACACAACCTGAAATGGGGCAGCACAGTTTCCAAACTGGGAAAATCCTGAAACTTGGCCGACTGGTTGTAAAAGCAGCTTCCTGATCACCAGGGTTTAACTCACCGACTATCACTTCTCTGAAGTATAAGTGAAGTCTAGGAAAAAGGCTTGTCTTGATTTTCTTCAAACACATAATTTTTTGATTGATCTTGATTTTTTTTGTGTTTCTCTCTCATGGTGTGCAGCCTTTACTATGATCTGTTTGTTTAAAATGTATTTCCACATGAAACTGATGTCACATTTTCAGTATTCAAGGTATAAAGCATCAGATACCGCATTCGTGTAGAGAAATAATCTTATCTCAAGGTCTGGGTGCCATCAGCTTTGAATTATACTCTTTTTCAGTGCATGGTACAGGCTCTATTGTCATCACCTGAGCAAAGTAGGGTATCTGCCATCTTTAAAAAATCAAGTTTGGCTCAGTGGGAATTAACACAATTATTCAAACTATACTCTTGTACAGGGGTGCACATAAGTGGTCCGCAGGTGCGCATGCGCTGTCAAAATAAAAGACCCGCACCAGATAAGAAGTTGCAACGCGTGTTTGCATACATAAGATTTTCTGGAGGAAGACAGACATTTGTTTAGAACTCTTAAAGATGTGGAAGAAGCAAGCTCCTTTAAGCAATTACTTTGGTGATCCTCCACCTCTAAAGAAATGTCAGAAGGAGTCCAAACCGCAAAACAAGCGTGTATTCTCGGAAAAGTGGTTGTAGGAGGTGAGCTGGCTTCAAACAAATGATGAATGCACGGAGATGTGGTACAGAATATGCCGTGAAAATCCCACTCTAGCGGACAACTTCTTATCTGGTGCGTGTTTTTTATTTTGACAGCGCATACGCACCTGCGGACCACTTGTGTCCACCCCTGCTCTTGTATCATATAACTAACATATAATACTGTGCAAAAATCTTCAGCCACCTCTCATTTTTTATATTTTAATCGACTGTATTTTTGGAAATACAGTAGATAAGGCAAGAACAGATTTTGTACAATTTTAAAATCTGATGGTACATTTCTATTTTTATAATTCTGTCAGATTTAACAAAATCCCATACACCACTCTCTAAAATGTTGTCCCAAACCATGACAGTGCCACCACCGTGTTGTTACAGACGACTCTTTGTAAAAACGCATTGTACTCTCGATTTAGATTAATCTCTCCTGAAGACCTGTTGCTTCGATTTTTTGTTGGGTTCTTGTGTAATTTGATCTTTTCTCTTATTTAGTTGTATTATGAATCTTATTTCATACAATATTCTGTAAAGTTTATAAATCATGACACCATTTAGTGATAAAATGTTCAACACTGCAGGGTATCCTTTAGTCATATCCTGCTTTAAAACAAAACAAAATAAAATAAAAAAACAGTGCTTAATAAATCAATCAATGTGAGGTCCACATTTTATAATCACTCTGTAATCTTTCCTTAGTGGTTTGAAAGGTAATGCATTTTTTGTCCCCAGATAATGAGCCATACTAACTTTGAAAAACTGATTTTGCCAATTGAAACCACCCCAATCAGAAAACAGTGAACGCTCTACAGTGGTAATCCATCAGTGTCTTAAAGCACCTTTAGTCTTTTGCAATTCGTGGTGTTGAATCCAAGCTTCCACATACTGACATTCCACATACTGTTTACAACAAACATCCACTGCTCAAGCACAATGAATGGCGTGCTGTGTTTTGCACTGTTTGCTAAGTGTTCATTGTTCATTTGCAATCCTTACTACAAGTTTCTCCTCCAGGTGAGGCCCTGTCTCCAGGGCGCAGCAGCACAGAGCTGTATGGATGAAGGGTTTGTGCTGTTGAGTTTGACTGTAGCTTTGACTGGTAACTCAGTGTGAACTGATAACTGCATTAATCATTTTCTGTCTTGCAATCAATCTAATTTCAAATAATGTAAACATGCCAGCTGTAAGTTATTGTCCACTTCTGAAAAATGGAGGTGCCCAACTACTTCCATCATAGTTAATGATGCATCACATCTACAGGATATTCACAGCTCGGCACCACATGTGCACCACATATGCACAGAATGAACCCCCCCCCCCCCCCCCCCCCCCCCAAAAAAAAAAAAAAGAAGTTCTGAATTATATTGTTAAAGCTGTTGTTTGTAAGGGTGCTGCTGCCACGCGATGTTCACGTTCTCTTCACGTCTCGTTTTCTGGCCGTTCACCTTGACTTAATTCGCTGTTATTGTAGACCTTCGGTGTTACTCATAGTCATTCAGCTATAGTCTCATTAAACTACTGTTAGTGCGGAGTCATCATGTGTCTGTGAAGGGAAACCTCTTGCAGCAAACTATGTAATCTACTCAGAAAAGTTACCTGCACAGCTTGTAAGAAAACTGCAGAAGAGAGTATTGAGGATAAAGTGAACATTTTCATAGCAAATTGAAGGCTATTAAAAGTCTCAGCTTTAGGCAACATTAAAAAGATGAAACAATAAATCACTATATATTTTTTCTTTGGTCCTTATTAGACTAGAGTGTGTGTTGTGGGTCATGAGTTAAACTGCCTACAGACAAACTTTAAATAATTGATGATAATTTAAATGCTGCCACCTCTTTCCTTCACTGCTTATTGCAGCTTATTCCTTGATCCCATAAAGCCTTTCTTTGAAATATTATGGTTGACCTCCATGTTTGCAGCCTTCTCTGAATCTTTGAATCAGTCTCCACCTCACCTCAGTGACCACAGAGGATCTTGAGGTGAAAATCATTATACGTAAGGTAGAGCAAATCAAAATGAAGGGAAATTATTATTTTGCAATTGCTGTCTATCACTGAGTTCAACAGCAATTTAAAGCATTCAAGACTAAAAATATATATATAATAATAAAGCATTAATTTGTCAGTGCCAAGGCTATACCTTTTAATATACTGATGGGATTTTTGATGAGAAAAGGCTGCGTGGGACTATCCATAATGGGCCCATCTGAGAGGCTCCACCACATTTACATGTCTGCCAGTTGAGGCAGGGCTGGCTTTTTTCTAATTTTACTGACATGCTTCAATTTCCCAGGACCATCAGCGCATCCCCCCACTGCCACAACAGCCCTGCAAGTCATTTCCATTTGACTTTTCTCTTATCTGCGCAAAAAAAGAAAAAAAAAAGCATTTCCATCTACTAGCCGGGGGGTGTTAATGTGAAAGCAGGGTTTAAATTTTATGTGGAGAGGCCACATTTAAACATTTGACCAGCGTTTGTTCTCCTGACTGCATATAGAAAACTGATGATAGATACGGGACCAAATGTCAGAGAAAGAAATGGCTTTTGCTGTGAATGTTTTATTCAGCCCCGTGCCGCGCCAATCACATTTATACAATAGAAAATGTAAATGTTATGCAGAGTGCTAAAAAAAACCCACACTATATATTTTATGACCTTCTATAAAAGAGGGTAAAATGACTTTCCATCCAAATAAGGCAAAAAGAAATGGAACACATATTTAATGGGAGAAGGAAATAGGAGTGCAAGCTTCTTGCGGGAGGCACAGGGTGATATTCACTTAACCTACCGGCCGCGGCGGTTCACCGGCTCTAACCTGCATAGATTTATGCCCGTCTGTGGCACTGTCTGTCTTCACTGCCCGCCTTGCGGATAAATAAAACGAAAGGCCTGTCTGTCTGAGAGGCCCATTCACACATAGGCAGGAGTTGGGGTTTTTCAAATGTTAATGTCATTCAGATTTATGGGAGGCAGATAGATGGTTGCTGAGGGTATGGCAGGCTAGATACTGTTTATGTCATTGAAATGCACACAGACAAAAAAAATGTTTGCCCCTGAGCCACAGCAGCAGCAGCAGCACTCTTCTGGCACCAGCCTTGTGTTTAGAAATGAACACACAAAAATGAATACTATCTCAAGATTCAAGTTTTCTTTTTCTCACTTTTCCTCAGCCTGGTGTTATAGGACTGATAAAAAAAAAGTAGGGGAGAGGAACTGAAATCTACATACCAGCTAATTTTATTAGCACATAAAGTGCTTTTGTCCAGTGGAGCTTGAAGAGAAAGCGAGGAGCAGAAGTGTAGGACAGAAGAAAGGCAAAGAGAGAGCATACTGGCATGAAAGCCAAGTGTATTAATTCCCCTCCCATTCTCCTGCTGTGTTGTGATAGACTGAGTAATATGCAGGCTCACTTTCTCTGCCAAAGGCTAGACGGAGGCTCACTCAAGAGGACTCTGTGAGTCAGTCTCTCTCTTTTTGCCTCCTCTCCGTCTCTTTCTTCCCAGGCCCCTTTCAACTTTAGCAGTGGTAAACTGCAAAAATAAAACAATCACTTCATTTCCCGCCCCACCACCCCTGAGATCCAGCTTTACTCGCAACCATTCAACACAATCAGCGTGCCTCCGCTCCATCTCTCCATCTCTCCATCTCTCCATCTCTCCCCACATGTGTGTGAAAATGGTCAATACTGTATAAATTAGGAGAACTCTGAGGCACGTTGTGATCCACGTGGAGTGAGCGTGTATTAAATTACGTTAATTGACTGGATGAAGTTCAGAGGAGGACAACACTGGGCTGCACTCAGTCCTCAGCTGCTCTGCTGAAGTGGCTCCTGTTCTCCTCAGGTGATGACCTGAGCAGGCACATTCACAATTAATCCACTATTTATTCTATCACGGTGATAACTTTCTTTCCGTCCTCTGACTGCATTTTCCAAGAACTCCATGCACAGTTTTACGAGTCAAAGCCTGTAAGTCCACATGATGTATTCCAGTGTGTGGTATATGCATGTGGCGCACTTAGTATTGTGGAAACCAGAAAGTGCATTACATATTCAATGGCCTGAACAAACTGATTTAAAAAAAAATTCCAGTAATATTTATGATGTCTTTCAGCAGTCATTTGGCATGAGAGCCACTTATCCTTCCTTCTTTTGAAATTCACTTTAAGCCTCTTGTTGGGCAGATAAATGGCAGGAAGGGGTTAGACTTTTAACTTGTTTTTGCTCTTGTTGTACAATAAAATGCTAATATTGAAATGCTGTTTTCAGTGTTCTGCCTGCTGTATGTAAAAGGGTTGAAAACACAGCACTTCCCTGTGTGCTTGTGTGTATTTGTGGGTGCAAAGGTTCACCATTACACTTGCTTCTAAGGATCAGGCGAGTAAGAGGGAAAGGAGCAAATAACAACGGGATAAAAGCATGTCAGCAGGTCAGCTGGTCAGACAGTGAGGGCTGATCTTCCAAATGCAGAGACTCACCCAGAAAACAGAGCGACAGAAAGAGGGCAGAGACCGCAGATGAAAGCCAATGAACTCAAAAACAGCAGAGAGAGGGAGAGAGAGAAGCAGAGAGAGGAGGACGATTCCTGTGAACATAAGATTAAAGGAAATATGCACACTTAAACAATGTTAAAATTACCCCTGGAAGCATACCATGCTTTGTTTCAGCTGGCTTTGCACCTCTCAGCTTTGCTAACCTCTTGATGCAGAGGGCACGGCTGAGTTGCAGACTCCAGTGTTCCATCTGCCTTCGTTTCAATGATGCATCAACTTAAAAAAATTAAACTTTCTGGAGAAAAAAACCCAGATGCTCACATTTCTTTTCTTTGCTTCTAGTTTCAGCTTCTTCTATTGCCATACCAGTGCTGATGCACAGGTTTGGGTTAAAATTGTTGCCAAAGAGGTACATGTTGTTGAGTTGAAATGCTTATTCATATTGACTGCTGGTGTGCAGCTAGGAGGCAAGAAAAGTTTTTGGACAATTCTAATATCTGATGGTACCTTTCTGCGTTTTGCTGTGAAAACCTCCTTCGACATCTTCCATGCAAACCGCAAGCCACAGCTGTCCATAGTTTTTATGGGAGATGTCCACTTGTCTGCAAACAGCTGCCAACTACTCTCCAAGAGGCTGTGAATCTGTGAGAAGTGCAACATAAAACAGAAACAGACTGTATAAGCTGCACATTTTGATACATGATGGCTGCACCAATTAGGTATAAGTTTTACTTCGAATGTGATGCTTTGGGTGTGCGTCATACTTCCTCAAGTTTTACTACCGCTCATGAGTAGATAGTGAGTGTTTGCAGACCAGTTGGCGTCTTCCATGCAAAGTGCAGCAACTGTGGCAATCTGCTAATGGCCAAAGCAATCACAGGGAAGTTTTCAGCACAGCTCCCTCTTTTACCTACAGTATCAACGGCCAGCACCCTCCAGAAACCACACACAACCAGGGAATACAAATTTCATCACTCCGCACACATGGCACCCAAGTGGGCTTTAAGTCAAATAGTTTGTCTTCCCTGTTTCTGTCTTATCTTGCAGTCTACTTTGTTGTTTTCTTGGTCAAAATCAGTTGGCTGTATATTAGATTTTTCTAGAGCCACTGCAGACTTTGACATTAGCACAATTAGACAGGACTTCTCTCTACAGCTGCCACTTTTCTTTCTTTTCCAGAGACTCTAGTCTTAAACAGTGTTGGGGAGTAACGGAATACATGTACCGCCGTTACGTATTTAAAATACAAAATATGAGTAACTGTATTCCGTTACAGTTACCGTTTAAAAAGGTGGTATTTAGAATACAGTTACTTTGTTGAAATAAATGGATTACACGGCGGTACTTCCCTGTTTCATATTGTGGCGGGTCAGGCGTGTTTGGGTTTTGTTTGACAGCTACGTTCTGTTGTTCCAGGCGGCAGCGTTACGGTTGCCATGGTTACAGGGTGACGCTCTCTCTCTGCGTGTTTCCTGGGTGAGAGAGGCCTTGTTGTTGTTGTTGTTGTGCTAAGCTAATAGGCAGAATGCTACAGGTATAGCTCTAAAGAATGTAGCATCATAGGCAGTGTAGTTCGTGCTGCAGGGAGAATGGACTGCCATACACGTTATGTGTCTGTGAGCGAGGGAGGGAGGAAAAGGAAAAGTACGAGCTGTCATCGAGCAAAAACGGGAGCTGGAAGCATGTAAATATAATAATAACCACTGCAGCCAAGAAGAGTGCCTGACGAGCCCAGTTGTAAGTGCTATTAAGAGTCGACTGTACACCGTGTTCCTGTTTTCCTCCGAAACAATAAGTTCCGTTGGAGCAGCCTTTCAACGCCTCTCTCTGTCTCTCGCTACCAAAGTTGACCCAGACAACAAAGTAAAGCTAGTTTTCGGCTACGAGCCTGACACAGAACCCACCGTATTAGCCAGAGGTCCCTTTACTACGGTTCGGAGCCGCGGACCTTCAGTAATAGTAATAAATCACAGCAATAGTACATTCATGTAGTTGTAAAAAGCATGATAATATATTAAGTAATCCAAAGTATTCAGAATACGTTACTCTCATTGAGTAACGTAACGGAATACGTTACAGAATACATTTTGGGGCATGTATTCTGTAATCTGTAATGGAATACATTTTAAAAGTAACCTTCCCAACACTGGTCTTAAAGGGTATGCCTGTAGGCCTGTTTCCAGCTCCATGTTTTTTCTTTTCTTGGACTCCACTGGTGTAGCTTTGTATGATTCACAATTCAAAGACAATAATCCTTATTCATGTTTTGTGCTTACAGTTGGAGCCGTATGACTTTGATGTCATCCAAGAGGAGGAAACGGAGTGTTTAGAGCAGCCAGAAGCCTTAGAGTTTGGCTCACGGGGCTTTCTTGCACATACCTCAATTATTTGAATCTGTGGCCATGTTTATTATGAACACTCACCATTCATTGCAAGTAAGGAAAAGCATAATAGGTCATGTTGAATGGAGCAGAATGTAATGGAGTCTTGAGATCATCAAGTTGTGTTTCTGTTGTGGCTGCATCATTAAAAGTGCATTGTGTCTGAAAGCAATGCTTAGTTACTCATTTTTTATTTAAAAACAGTTTGTTCTACAGTGTGTAAATAAAATAGGATTTCTGGCACTTATGAATCATCAATAACAGATGTAGCACCGCATAACTATTTTCAAACTGACAGTATCTATGACTCTAGCAAGGGTTAAGGAGTATTTAGTGGGATTTTGAGCAATAACTAATATGTATGTTCCAGAGTCAACTTTTTCTGGGGGTCACAGGTGTCACACAAAGAACTCAACTAAAATAGCTGGATTTAAGGTGGATCACGCCAATGAAGAGGGATTTCATCAACTGCAACAAACCTTTTTTCAGGAAAGTCATATTTAAAGAAATCGGTTCTCTCTTGCACAGTCATACACTCACACCTGAAAGCTCCAGCTGCATCTCCTTAAGAGAATATGGTCCATAGTACTGAAAGAAGGGCTGGTTTTTATTTATTTATTTTATTATTTATTTATCCACATGCAAATGCATCTTTTATTCTGTGCAGTTTGGCACAAAACACATGTGCATGTGGGGATGATGGACACAACAGTCGGCTTCGTTTCCTGAAAATTATGTTTATATAGAACTAATTTGCTGCAGTGAATAGATGCTGAAGGACACCACCTGGATCATGATTTCTACTAATGTAACGAGGAAATGTTGTTAATTAACTTGTATGAGGTTGTCAGAATTTTGAATATTGAACATGTCAGTAAAAAATACCTCTTAAATACCCCTTTTTAAATACCCCTAAACTTTTTGTTGAGCATCTTTTTGGGGTATTTAAGAGGTAACAGTTGAGTGCCACACATACATGAGGTCTTTGGGGACTTGATACCTGGATTTTAAATATATCTGTGTTTTAACCATAGATTATACAATGCACGCACACACACACACACACACACACACACACACACACACACACACACACACACACACACACACACACACACACACACACACACACACACACACACACACGTTATGGTTAAATGTTACATTCCCTATACTTTGTAAGCAGAATGTAAGGAGAGACGAGGTCTGAGTTTTTAACCAAACCTTTGAAAAATGCATGTGCTATATTTACTGCTTCAGTTTTAGGCGATAAGTCAGAGATGGTGCTCTTGAATTTATGGGGTAGGAATAACCAACATGTTGTTGCACCTGTTGTTCAAACCTCTCTCTGAGGCTGGGCACTGATCTCTTTAATGTGCCACAAGAATACAGAGCAGAAATATTGTTTACATTAAATACAATCCTTATAGCAAATCCATCTCATCCAAAATATATAAGATAAACCAATTTAGAAGTATGCAAACATATTTTTGTAAGCAGACTTTGTTTAAATGGCTGTGTCTCTGAATGGTTCATTCATTGCTCTTTATGTCAGAACGATGTGCCACAAGTAAACATCCAGGTCAAGCAGACCAGGAGTCCAACTAGGGTGTCAGCTGCTAAGAGCATTTTGGGCCATATGATGTGTGTTAACTTTAACAAAATAAATGATGAAATCATTTATATCATTTAAAGTGTACAGAGTTATAGATGTTGTTGTTATGGTGCTACATGGTAGAAGATATTACATTTGCATTACTGTGGTTCATTTCTGTGTCAGAGTGGACGCAAGACTGATTTATTTTATAATACAGCCATGTGTTCCTGGAGGATGCTGAACTACACACTAGATCAAGGGAACATATGCTTCCAGTTTGTCTGACAGTGTAGGAAAACTGCGCACAGAAGCAGCATTTTATGGTAAAAGTGTAGTTCCAATTAACACCACATAATGATTTCAGACTTTAGGAAGATACTAGAAGGGGATTAGGCTCTGTCATAGTCTGATCAGTAGATGCTTACTTATAAAGAAAGCGGTATTTAACAGCATCAACTCAACACCACATATGAGAAGTTTCCTCAGTGCATGCACATTTTTGAGGTCTGATTTTTATTTTACAGCACACTGAAGCCATATGTGCGTTCAGTAATTTCTATTGGAGGCAGACTGAATGAGTGTTACCTGAGGGAGCCATTTGGCATTCCTTGTTTCAGACCTCACAAGAGCCTCCCACAGCATGCTACATCTCTATGTGGTGTGCATGTGCATGAGTGCGGCCACAGTGTTGGGCTCCCAGTAGTTCTCTGAGTAACTGCATCTGCAGTGTGTGTGCGTGTGTGTGTGTGTGTGTGTGTGTGTGTGAGAGAGAGAGAGCTAGTCATGACAGCCTGGGATGTGTTTCATTGTGCTGTTCCCTGCTGTGAAAGTTGATGGGGTTTCCCACTGAGGACGTGCAAAATGATCCCGGCAAGTGATTTGCGCATGCTTCTGTGTGATTGTGCGCGTGTGTGTGAGAAAGGAAGGGAGAAAGACAGGTAGGGTTGATGGTGTCATCTGATAGTCATTGTGTGTTGCGTGTGTGTGTGTGTGTGTGTGTGTGTGTGTGTGTGCGTGCCTGTGTTACAATTATGTGCGAACAGGTAAGATAGGAAGTGAGTCTGATTGAAAACCCAGGCGATGAGGTGTCATGCTGTAGCTCTCATTTTACCTCACAACCGCTTGGAAACCTATTTGATTGTTGCTGTGTGACTCGTTTCAGTGGCTGTCAATTTTCTAAACTCTTCTTCCTCTGGTCAGACGTGCTTCCTCTGCCTGCTATATGAGCTGGTTGAGAGAGCTCAGCCACGTCAACCTAAGATGCAAATGGGCAAATTCCAGTCAAATGAAAGAAAAATGTTCTTTCTGCTTTATTTATTTCAGTTTAAATGTTCCATTTTTATGATTTTGTGAATATATTGAATGTAATAGAATATAATAGAATAGAAGGCCTTTATTTGTCATTGTACTGATGTATGTACCAAAATTTACAGCATCTCTCTGAGCAGTGTATACATTCAATATACACATACATGTAAATATGTATATATATAAAAATACGAGAAATTAAATTAGAGGGGAAAAAAGTAAAAAGTATAAGTTAAAATACACACTGTGGAATTATGAGAAATACACAAACATATCTCTTCGACAGTCTTTTGTGATACTACTTAGGTTATTCTGAGTTATGACAGTGCACAGTGTCATGAGACAGAATTCAGTACATTGATGATGTTCAGTGTTGGGAAGGTTACTTTTAAAATGTATTCCATTACAGATTACAGAATACATGCCCCAAAATGTATTCTGTAACGTATTCCGTTACGTTACTCAATGAGAGTAACGTATTCTGAATACTTTGGATTACTTAATATATCATCATGCTGTTTACAACTACGTGAATGTACTATTGCTGTGATTTATTACTGTTACTGAAGGTCCGCGGCGCCAAATCGTAGTAAAGGGACCTCTGGCTAATACGGTGGGTTCTGTGTCGGGCTCGTAGCCGAAAACTAGCTTTACTTTGTTGTCTGGGTCAACTTTGCTAGCGAGAGACAGAGAGAGGCGTTGAAAGGCTGCTCCAACGGAACTTATTGTTTTTGGAGGAAAACACGAACACGGTGTACAGTCGAGTCTTAATAGCTTACTTACAACTGGGCTCGTCAGGCACTCTTCTTGGCTGCAGTGGTTATTATTATATTTACATGCTTCCAGCTCCCGTTTTTGCTCGATGACAGCTCGTACTTTTCCTTTTTCTCCCTCCCTCGCTCACAGACACATAACGGGTATGGCAGTCCATTCTCCCTGCAGCACGGACTACACTGCCTATGATGCTACATTCTTTAGAGCTATACCGGTAGCATTCTGCTTATTAACTTAGCACAACAACAACAAAAAGGCCTCTCTCACCCAGGAAACACGCAGAGAGAGAGCATCACCCTGTAACGCTGCCACCTGGAACAACAGAACGTAGCTGTCAAGCAAAACCCAAACAGGCCTGACCCGCCACAATATGAAACAGGGAAGTACCGCCGTGTAATCCATTAATTTCAACAAAGTAACTGTATTCTAAATACCACCTTTTTAAACGGTAACTGTAACGGAATACAGTTACTCATATTTTGTATTTTAAATACGTAACGGCGGTACATGTATTCCGTTACTCCCCAACACTGATGATGTTTGGATAGGAACTTTTTGGGAGGTGTGAGCCTTACTGATCTGTAGCACCTTCCAGAGGGCAGCAGGGTGTAAAGACGGCAGCCAGGATGACAACAGCTCTTGACAATGTTTGCGACTCAGTGTGAGGACAGGTTCTGTAGACCTGTAGAGCTGAGTGTTTTTGGTCCTCTGACAACTCTCTGAAGAGCTTTTTTGCCCACTCAGTTCATCTGGTATATAACATCAAGATGCCATGGGTAAGTATACTCTCCACTCTCCAACAGTAGAAGGACACAAGCAGCTGTTTGGACAGGTAGACTCTGTGCGCTGCTGTTAAGAAGCAGAACTGCTTCTGTGTCTTCTTCACCAGAGTTCAGGTCAGGTCCTGGGAGATGTGTGTGTGTCACAGAATTTAAAGCTAGGTACTCTCTCTGCAATGTTTCCACTTACTGTATGCATATTGTGCCAGCTCTTATTTTCTCCTGAAGGTGACGATCAGCTCTGAAGGTGACAATCAGCTCTGACCTGCAGTCAGCTGAGACTGAAGAAGTCACTTGGGTGAGTGACGAAACGTTTCTCCCACTGAAAACGTTACGTCCAGATGAAGAGAATCAACTTTTGGAGATCAGCACAGCTCCCTCTTTCACCTACAGCATAGGTGTCAAACCCTGGCCCGCGGGCCAAATTTGACCCGCAGCCTAATTACATTTGGTCCGCGAAGCCATACCAAATTACTATTAGAGGCCTAGTGGTATTATACAGCTAATATATATATATATATATATATTGTTTAGTATTAAGCTTTGCTTGTTTCATATTCAGTTTTTCAGCAAAATGTGTTTGAGTCCATAAGAAAAGATTCATTCTTATATCTGGAGGAATATCATAAATATATTTCAATAAATATTAATGTTAGCCCGCGACTTTGTTCCAGTTTTGAATTTTAGCCTACTGTGTATTTGAGTTTGACACCCCTGCTGTAGGCACTGGCCGGTGTTGGTGTTGTCTAATGGTGTACAGTTGTGGGTGTACAGGTAGTAGAGACAGGGAGTAGCGAAGTGAGGTCAGTCTGGGTGAGTGATGAGAGATTAGACTGTGGTTAGTTTGTTAACAAGTCAATTTATTAAATATTATTGGCTTATATTATCTCCATGTACATGTTTTTCTATCAGCGTTATAAGGTATTGTGCAAAACTTCAGGGCATTTTATTTGTTCAGATTCCCAATTATCACATGATACCACCAGAGAGGCATCTGACTGGTCCTGAATTCGTAAGTCATCATGAAATAAAGTCCAGCAAACAGTCAGAGTTTCCAAGAACTGTCTTCATCAACAGGAACGATCCCAGTATTAGCGACACAGAGCCCAGTTCTCTACATTGTGGAGTCTGGGATTACATGAAGAGGCAGAAACAATTGAGTTAGCTCCCTCAGCCACCCTGCAGTAGTGATCTCATTTGATCTGGGCTTGAGGTCTTTATTCCATACTTTTGGGCAAGATCTTAAAACAGGCTTGTGAAAAACCTGCCCAAACTGCATAAATTAATTAAAATGGGCAAAGCAATGCAAACATCATCTGAAAGTGACCTGAGGACAGAACTAGCTTGAAACAGACCAACAGGATAATTACCCCCAATATCAAATGACCCAAATATAGAGAGAGCACCAGAACTGGCAACAGGGTGATGAGCTGCCAATTAGCAACAGCAACAGCAGTCAAAAAGAGTAGCAGGAGGCTATGCCACTTGTGTAAGTACTTTGATGCTTATACTCTCTGTCTCGACTTGAAAAACTTCCCTTTTTCTCTCTTACAGTGATGAGGATGCACTGAACTTTCATGGTATTAAAGAGAGTTGGTTAATCTGAATATGGGCTCTCTTAATTGGACACATTTTATAATCCTGCATTCGTTTGTCAACACTTTTCTGTTTTAACATATGATGGAATAATGTGTGACTCAAATTGTCACACAGTATGGCGGTGTTTTTACTTGGTTAAATATCATCAGTGTTTCCCGGAGGAGAGAGGGAGGGAGCTGGTCGAGGTGCTCACAGTTCACTGTGGAGAGTCTGAGAGTGCGTGGTTTATCTTCTGTCACTGAGCTTTCAGCGCTGCGCTGTGCTTTGCTCCGCCTTTCAGTGATTTACTGTCGTACAGCAGCCCTGGCACTGCACTGACGGAGTGTGTGCATTTCTTTGAGTGTGTATTTCCCAGCACCAAAAGAAACTGATGGTACGAGAACACATACGTGAGAACATAATAAAAAAAGTGTCTCAAAAATGTCATTTAATTGAAATCTTTCCCCGATATTAACTATCTATATCTTGACAGCATTATTTTGCTAAATTAAGTAAACCGGTCTTCATACAGCCCTAGAATTTAATTTGATTTCATGCTATTAAAAGCATCCCCCCAGTCCCCAACAAAAAATTCTCATCTCATTTCCATAATATAGTACAACTTGTACGTTACTGTATAATTAATGGATTTGAAATTAGACTGAAGGACGGAGGGACAGGCTGTAGCAATGATGTCACCCAGAGACAAAAATCCAGGAGCTCCTCTGTGGACAGTGAATAATGGAACAATTACAAGGACACTGTGACTGCAGCCATAGTGGTTCTACTGGAATATCCCCTCCATTCAAATAAAATAAAATTGGCTAAGAGTAAAGAGGGAGGGGCAGAGCTGTATCAACCAGCCAGGGTTCAGAGAGTAAAGGCCCACTTTAATTTTTCCAGAGACAGTAATACCTTTTCACAGCTCAAACACTCTTCAATTCATTCGCTCATTATTAGTCCCCCCCCCCCCCCCCCCCCCCCCAAAAAAAAGGTTTACACAAGCTACAGTATAAAATTATATGTCACACAATCCATAATTAAAAATAAGCAAATGAAAAATTAAAGGGTATACAGTGGGGCAAAAAAGTATTTAGTCAGCCACCGATTGTGCAAGTTCCCCCACTTAAAATGATGACAGAGGTCAGTAATTTGCACCAGAGGTACACTTCAACTGTGAGAGACAGAATGTGAAAAAAAAATCCATGAATTCACATGGTAGGATTTGTAAAGAATTTATTCGTAAATCAGGGTGGAAAATAAGTATTTGGTCACCTCAAACAAGGAAAATCCCTGGCTCTCACAGACCTGTAACGTCTTCTGTAAGAAGCTTTTCTGTCCCCCACTCATTACCTGTATGAATGGCACCTGTTTGACCTCATCATCTGTATAAAAGACACCTGTCCACAGCCTCAACCAGTCAGACTCCAAACTCCGCCATGGCCAAGACCAAAGAGCTTTCGAAGGACACCAGGAAAAGAATTGTAGACCTGCACCAGACTGGGAAGAGTGAATCTACAATAGGCAAGCAGCTTGGTGTGAAAAAATCAACTGTGGGAGCAATCATCAGAAAATGGAAGACATACAAGACCACTGATAATCTCCCTCAATCTGGGGCTCCACGCAAGATCTCATCCCGTGGGGTCAAAATGATCATGAGAACGGTGAGCAAAGATCCCAGAACCACACGGGGGGACCTGGTGAATGACCTGCAGAGAGCTGGGACCAAAGTAACAAAGGTCACCATCAGTAACACACTACAACGGCAGGGAATCAAATCCCGCAGTGCCAGACGTGTTCCGCTGCTGAAGCCAGTGCATGTCCAGGCCCGTCTGAAGTTTGCCAGAGAGCACATGGATGATACAGCAGAGGATTGGGAGAATGTCATGTGGTCAGATGAAACCAAAGTAGAACTTTTTGGTATAAACTCAACTCGTCGTGTTTGGAGGAAGAAGAATACTGAGTTGCATCCCAAGAACACCATACCTACTGTGAAGCATGGGGGTGGAAACATCATGCTATGGGGCTGTTTTTCTGCCAAGGGGACAGGACGACTGATCCGTGTTAAGGACAGAATGAATGGGGCCAAGTATCGTGAGATTTTGAGCCAAAACCTCCTTCCATCAGTGAGAACTTTGAAGATGAAACGAGGCTGGGTCTTCCAACATGACAATGATCCAAAACACACCGCCCGGGCAACAAAGGAGTGGCTCCGTAAGAAGCATTTGAAAGTCCTGGAGTGGCCTAGCCAGTCTCCAGACCTCAACCCCATAGAAAATCTGTGGCGGGAGTTGAAAGTCCGTGTTGCTCGGCGACAGCCCCAAAACATCACTGCTCTTGAGAAGATCTGCATGGAGGAATGGGCCAAAATACCAGCTACTGTGTGTGCAAACCTGGTAAAGACCTATAGTAAACGTTTGACCTCTGTTATTGCCAACAAAGGTTATGTTACAAAGTATTGAGTTGTATTTTTGTTATTGACCAAATACTTATTTTCCACCCTGATTTACGAATAAATTCTTTACAAATCCTACCATGTGAATTCATGGATTTTTTTCCCACATTCTGTCTCTCACAGTTGAAGTGTACCTCTGGTGCAAATTACTGACCTCTGTCATCATTTTAAGTGGGGGAACTTGCACAATCGGTGGCTGACTAAATACTTTTTTGCCCCACTGTATGATCTACTGCCAACGTTTCACAACAAATCACATAAATGCCCCACCACTTTTTGTCTGCATTTGCTTTTAACGTCTTTTTTATGTATGTGAATGTACCTTACATAGCACATCTTTTACCAGTTTCATATAAAATAGCTATTTACTTAAATATCACTAAAAATATAAAATATTTGTGTTTGCTTTCTATGTAAAATGAAAAAAAAAAACAATGCAAGGGACAACAAAAGGATGGAACGGTAAATGGTACTAAAAGAAACAGCAGAAGGATGATTTTACAATGAATGAATGAATTAATGTAACTGGCAACCGGTCAATAATATAATTGCATAAAGAAACATAAATTGGTGAACAGACCGCGAATACCTCACAACCTATGCACTGGGGGTTTAAGTATTACAATGTTTGAAATGTTCCCGGAGATCCAGCTACTGGAGGATTAGGTATTACTGTCCTCTTATGTCCACAACACCACTACCTTCTAAATGCCTGCAGAACTGAAAGGTACAGGTAATGAACCTCATCATGGATGAAGCCTATACACAAGTCTTACACTGGCAGCATAATTTCAGAAACACACAACTCCTTCAATTATAAAACAAAAGTCAACCTTTTTAGAGAAGACAGATGACTTTCTCATACTTATTTAATCTGAAGTATTTGCTGTTTTGCTCTGTGATCTATTGGATGTAAAACATTTGTCCTTTTTATTGGTTTCTATCCTGCTCAACAGATGAGCACTTTGTACATTTAGCCATGAAATGTGCTTTTCAGCGAAGCATATCTCTGTTTACTTTTTTAATTTATGAATTTGTCATTTATAAATTTAAAAACCGAGTGTAACATTTGCACTGACAAAGGCTAGCAAGTTTTAAACCAAACACTAACCACAAATTGTTTCATGAAGTTTCATCTTGACCATTTTAGTGATCACCACCTTGGTGTCTTGAACACATAACATACCGACAATTTGTCACGCCCCTAGGCATCACATAGTAATGTGAAAGGTACCCTCCTGCGTCCTTATGCTCTGAGTTCCCAATTGAATTCAATAGAATGCTGCTCGGTGGTAAGGCACGCTTCAAGCAGAGGCTCTAGCCCTCCGTTCCAGCTCCAACCCTAACCTTAACTCTAACACATTGTGTTTTCCAAAGTGATTCAGGATCAGAACGTAAAACACATTTATATGTATAGATTCATTCCAACCAGCACTTATGCCTCCAAACGCATAACATACTGACAATGTGTCACATTTGTTGGTACGTTAAGCGTTGGGATGAGAACGTGTTGGTCAAGAAGGTGTCAGTCTGAAAAAACCAAAGGACATTGCACACTCACACAGTAGCGACTGTGCCCCACTGTTTGATTCCAGTGGGTACCTGTTAGGGTTCCTGCGGTTTCTGTTTTGTACCCTTTATTTGTGTTCTCTTCTTAGTTTATTTTTGTGAAGGTTTTGGTTTCTGTTTTGCATTTCTATTTTTTACCCAATTCTTCTTGGTATTTGATTATGTAGTTCTCAGGTTCTGGTTTCCATACTCCCTCTATTCTGAGTCCAGTCAGTGGTCGTGTCCAAATTCATGGACTGCATCCTCCTGAGGCCACATTTGTAGACCGATTACGTCACAGCGCCGAAGGCTGTCCAAATTCGTAGACTCCTCCGAATGCAGCCGACAAATGCGTCCTCCTTTTCCCCGAATTTGAAGGATGGGTCGGGTGTGTCCTTCTTGGCCCACCATATCCCAGAATTCATAGCGCGGCCCAGCCAAGCTCCAGTTTCTGGCAATGGCAGCCGCTACTAAGTTTTAAAATTACTCTTATTAATCTTTCTGGGCCACAAAATAAACTTTAAACATATTTTCAGGCGAGAATGTGGATTAGCTCGTTGATAATTAAAAATGAACACAAAAAACGGAGGAAGATTTCGGGTCCATTTTCGATTTTCGTGCCGTGGCGCTGACAACCAGAAATACTCTGAATTAAGGGCGGGAGTAGATCGAGAAGGCTAGACCGTCCAATTCCATAGCCGTTTACTTCCGGCCTACCCGACCTCCTGAGGACCCGGCCCACGTAGACCGCGAAGGCCGGGTCCTCAGGAGGATGCAGCCCATGAATTTGGACACGACCAACGTCTGTGTCTGCCCTGTTCCCACATCTCTGTTGCAGTGCCTGCTTGTGAGTCTGTGTTTCCTGTTTTACTTTGAAAGTCTGTGTCTCATGTTAATGTGTCTGGTTTTTGCTTCCTTTGTCTCATCAGCCCTGATTTGTCCCAGCTATGTTTCCCTCTGTGTATTTAGGCCCTGTGTTTCTCTGTGTCCATGTCACAATCTGCTCTCATTCATGTTGTGTGTTCTGTCTGTCTGCGTAAGTTTATTTGGATGTTTGCTACTTTTTGAGTTCAGCGTTAAAGCTGTATTTAAGTTCACCTTTGGTTTCTGTGAGTCTGCATTTTGGGTCCTTTTCCTGCCTGCACACAGCCTTCACATGACAGAACCATAATTTACAATACAAACATTAGGTTTCATTCAGCATGACTTGAAACAAGTGACTGAGACAATAATGATGTCAGGAAATAATTTATTGAGGTCATAGATCAAGCAAGCTGTAGGAGGTATTTTTGCCCATGAACTTCTACGCAATGTGAACACATGAATCTCCCCCTACTGGCTATTAGAAAGTATGTAATTTTAAGCCACGCTGGCTTTACTTTTCACAGCATTTACTCACATTCATATACAGCCTATGATCTATAAAAAACATTGTGATATATGGTATATTTAGTGTGGTATATAACACTGAAGCAAACACTTCACATGCTTTATGTATTTCATGATTGTATTTTAATTTGCTGGAATGGTATTTGACCATCTCTTCACACATGTTGCGCAGAAACAGGATGATGGTGTAACTGTAACTAACTGTACTCAGGTTTCAGTTTCCACACCAAAAGCATATTTGTGATGCACACAACATGAACTCTTCCTGGTTTTAAGTGAATCAGATAGGCTACCCAGCCCCCACGAAGGAGATTACACAAATTTATGCAAAGCCTGTAAATGATTTATAGTGCAGAGCACAACAAGGGGCTTTTTTTCTTCTTTTTTCTTTTACAACACAGTGGACAAGATGAGGAGAGAAAAAGCAAGAGACACCGAGTCCTTTAGTAATCCTTACACTCACCACCACATGCTCTTCCTATGCCACTGCCAACAGGAGTGGAGCAATAAAACGTGATGGAATTTCGGCATTTTTTTTATATCATAAAACTAAGAGTCTGCTTTCAAGGCATATTCAGCCATTAGTGTTATTTCAAAGGAAATGGAAGAAAGTGCTTTTTCTCCCAGCACACGGGAAAGCTATTGTGGCTAATTCTACTGCCATGCAGGCAGCAGAGTGCTCCAATGGTGGAGCCCCATTCAGGACCACAGCACTCACTGTTGGCCTTGGGTCTATGTTTAGACAGAGCTTTTAAGCACTCTGATGTCTTGTGTTGACTATAAAAAGAAGAAGAAAAAAAGAGAAATCAAACAGCATGTGTGTGTTTGAGTGTATTTGTTGATTGCGCCTGTGTGTCTTACTATATGTTTGTATAAGTGGGAGTTCTTCATCAGGGGGTGGGTGGGGATAAAAAGCAGAAATGTTTTTCCTCCTCCCGTGGCAATGTCAACCCCCCCCAAGGATCCAACGCGTGGCCGGGTTTATACACTATTCATAAAGACCACGGTGTGGGAGAAAAATAGGCCTATTATTTCCAAACAATAATGGGATATATTTGTTTTCCAGCCCTGAGTGTGGGATTTTAGTGAGTTTGTATACATGTGTATGTGTGAGTCACATACAGTACATAACATCCTCAGACCTTCCTATATATCATGCAGTCAGCTGAAGGCTATGCTGAATGTGTGTTTGAACCCTCACCTGGGCTTAATTATACACTGAAAAGTGTTTGCATGGGGTAGTAAAATAAATAAATAAAATATAATAATTTTAATCCTGTCACCAACGTTGACACTTAACCATATCACACAGTGGTTAGGCCCTTTAATTCAGCTAAATTTTCTTTTTGTTATTTATATACAATACATTTTTTTAAATCAAGGTGTAAGCCTGTTTTTCTGAGGTAATTAAAAATGTATTTTTTAAGCTAAATTCTCATAGGACATCAAAGGCAAACATCATTTTACAAAATATAAACTATTATGGGAAATTTAACTGAATCTAAAGTATTTAAACTGAGCTAAGCTTCAATCATTGTTCATGCTTGCCTTTCTGTAAAAGTCACTGCTATCTGCTTTAGCTATGTGACAGATTGGGGACCTGCCCAATGTCTTGCCCATTGTCAGCTGGGACAGGCTCCAGCACCACTGCCCAACTGATAAGTGCTTAAGAAAATGGATGGATAGATGGAATGATTACAGAATCTTACATAAATGTAATTTAACTCTAAATACAAATCCCTAGCAAGATCCCCACTGTGCATCAGAGACTCACTTGGGCTTTGTTCAGAGCCATGAAAGCATGGAACAACTGTAAGGATGAAGACAGAATGTGGTAAACTCAGATTCATTCACAACACCTGTTGTAAAAGAAAGCTAGAATTTTCCTTTTCCCATTTTCTGAGTTTACCTGTGAGACCATGCTGTGCCCTTTAAAAGTTGGTACGTTAATTCAATATACTTTTGGCACAAACCCTTTACAGTTTCTAATACTTGTAGCTAATTTCATTTACTCTTGAAGGCAAAATTTGCTGTTCAAAATATCAATGTAGCAACTTCTTCACAACCAACCACAGCTGACCCACAGTATTAAGCCTACAGAAGCTCTGAGAGAGTTTATCCTCATGATTTCCTATCCAGCAATCTTGTCGGTGCCACATTTCCCCCCAAGGCTCCTGAACACTGCCATTGCTGACTGACGGAGTGTGACCACCCTGCCTCCCCCCTTCAATTCCAACTCCCATCCACACAGCTTTACCAGGTGCTGAGCCCCCGTACTGTCCCCTTGGCCCAGTCAGCCCTCCTCTCCCATCCACCCCTTTAACCCTGTCCTTCAGACAGCATTGTCTGGACAAACAATGGAGTCATTGTTACCTCAAGGTGGCCTATTGTGGAGGGTGTTCACCAGGGGCTGCAGAGGTGACCCTGACAGTGTAACTCAGCACGCCCCTTAACCCTCACCCCACATACACAGACACATGCACACGCTCACATATACTTCCCAAAGTTCACTTGTCCATTAGGGTTTCAGGTCACAGGGGACATCCAAAGTGGAGAACAGCATGTCCGTGCTGTAGCACTGTCTATGTGTTTTCAAGCCACAACCTTGCGTTCACACTTTCTGTAAAGGCAGAAATACAGAGCCAAACTTCTTTTACTAAATTATAAGTGAACTGCAAGGAAGCATCTTAAAAATGCTCTCTGGAGAGAATATTTTGAAAATGCTGACATGCAGCGTCAGCCAAACTTGTGCTCTCTCCCAGTCTGTCAACACTTGAAAATGAAAAGATTTCGTGGGAACAGTTAATGTGATTCAAACTAAAATACAAGTCACACAGAGATAATCTGTGCTGCATCCCATTGACAAACGTCTTTCACTTGTCTATGCAGACTTCAATTTCATGGAGAAACTGTAAAATTGAAAAACTAAGAAGAGCTAAATCTCACAAGAACTAGTTTCATTCTCTACCTAATACTGTGTTCCAGCTGAAGTTGGAAGTTCTCAATGAGAATGTTCAAGAAGAATGCCGCCTCAGAGCAGATTTCCAACTCGGAATAACACAGTAGCCCCACCAACCCTAACTTAACAATCCAAGATGGTGGCATTTAACTTATCATCAGTAAAACTGTAAACAGACATCCAACTTCCGAGGTAAATTGAACACAGCATTAATCATACTGATGAACAGAACAGACATTTCTTAGGCGTACTGTTCACACTGGACCATTTACATAGCATGTTACACACAACTCAAAAGTTTTTTTTTTTTACAGTATGAGAAAACAGGTTAAACTTTTCCAATAAATCATCAAAAAGCTGCCTACTTTTCTTTTCATACACAAAGCTCATTCCTTGTGCCACCAGTGTTGCTCATATTTCCAGTTTAATACTCCCTCTCCATCTGTGAACTGTGGAGGGTCTGTATCAGCATGAATTCTATTCAAATAATCTTGAATGGTTATAGAGAAAACCCTGTTTGTCTCTTCAGGTACTTCCTCTAACTTTTCCTGAGGGATCCTCGGGCATTCACAGTCATTGTAGCACAACCCCAGAAGGTGTTGCCCTATCCCCGGGACTTCTGTCAGTTGAATGTGAGCAGAAAAACAGAATAATAGCCCCCCTTATCCTGCTCATTTTAAAGAGACTGGTTAAGTGGTTTGAATTAAGAGTGGCCTTGTCCAGATTAGAGAAACCTTGAGTTATTTTCTCTGCAGGCTAAAATATGTAAGGTGAGTAAATCAGATATTACAAGCCCTGAAATCTGAGTCTGAATTTTTAAATAGCTCTTTTTCAAACTAAATGTTTATTGGCTAATTAGGAACAGCCCCTTCTTAAAGGTAAAAGAGGTTTATTAAACATTAAATTTGTCATACTTATAAATATTTGCAGTTTCAGCCTAAATTCCAGCTGATTGTTATGATTCAAATGGTGATACAATTGTACTTGTGTACAGAAATATGTGGCCACTTTTTTCTCCCCTAGATTTTTCCCCTCACTTAGAGATACCGAGGCCCAACCACAAATACAGAATCTGTCACATAAAATACACATAAGTGTTTTTGCTTATGCAGAAACATTTGTGATCTAACAGGACGCTCATCGTAAGGTGCTGGCTGAGAAAATAGGGTTTCAGGGCCTTTGAGATAAGGCTTGCTCTGATATGCTTCAGCTTAGACCATTTTGATGATTTAGATCATGTATAAGTGCAGTGAATTTCATGTTAAATTAGTTTATCCACCTTTTTCAGGAGATATTATTATCCTCCCCGACAACCTTGTTCCTAAAAATTCCTGCAGATAAAAACTTTTATTTCATGAAATGGAGTTAGGCTGTCTAATCCAACATTTCCCCTCTGTTGGTATCTCCGTCTGTAATGCTAGGGTGTAGATAGATGACCCATCTGCCCATCTCCCCTGACTGAATACCAGGCTATCATCTTACATACACACAGTATTCTCTGTCAGTCTGTCTCCTTCTGTCTGTCTGATGGAGTACGACATGGAAACAGACTCCCCTTTGTCAGTTTATTTTGCTGGTTTGCTGGGGGTTGGGGTAGTTTAAACCCACTTCCTGTGCTGAGATGCTAGAAGAAAGCATTTGGCTCTTAGAAATGGTTTTCAGCTGTGAGCTTTTATGATGTATAAGTTATGTCCACATTAGTCACCTATTCACTGGTTCTGGCACCCATTGTCTCTCAGGTGGCAAGGAAGTATCAAAAACTTTGATTACTCTTGGTCTAATTCAAGGCCCTATAGAGTTTAAGATTTGCTTCCTAACAGAAAACACTACAATACAAATTTTCATCCAGTTTCTAACTTTTCACTTGTTCTATTAAGGCACCCCAACAGATCCTGAACCAGCATTCTCTGTCTCTTTCTGTCTCTCTTATATCAACAGTGCAGATAACATTGCAGGTGAACCTTTCATAAAAGGCTCCAAGTACCCAACTCAGCACTTATACTCTTTTATATGGTTATTAGGTTATTAATCCCATTAACCTTTGAAAATAGAACATGGTGGCCATTTTCAAGGAGTCTGGGGACTCCGGTAAGAAAAAAAATGTCAGAATTTATTAAAACTTTGTCGTTTTTGAACAATCACGATGCAAACTCATACTTGTTTGACCATGCAGGAGTTGGCCTCAGAAACCTGAAATTACTCAGAAGTTTCCTTGTTTTAGATTTTGTATTTTTTTTTTTTTCAAATTAATTTGCTAACAAGGTGCTGGTGTGTAACAGCTGGGATAGCAATTTTGTTTCAGCCACATATAGCAGATGTAGCGCTTACCCAACTCTCCTGTGGCTCCAAGAAACTGTTGAAGCTGACTCAGGATCTAGAAGGTTCTCTACAATTTATGATGTTGGTGGTTTGGTAGTTGGCTGAAAGGTGGGGCACAACCTGGTTAGGCAAAATTGCAGGTTCTCACTATAATGATAGCAGCTTATGTTCTTGTGTATGTCTACTCCCTAACTCCTCCAAGATGTGTCAGTCAGTCTGGTTGATACTTACTATGTAAACTAACTAGGGTACAAGGATTGTCAACATCTATCTAACTTTTTACAAGAAATCCTTACAACTTAATTAAATTATGTGTAGTAGTTGATCACTAAACAATTGACAACATTATGAACATTCTGTGTACTTCACAATACAAGTTATATGCACATTTATGGGTACACACACAGTAGCACTTTGGGGGTCACTGGAATGTGTTGCCATTTCTGTAAAGAAGTGTTCATCAAACAGTGATGCTAATAGTTAATAGTGACTGTAACTGATTACTTTGTCTCATACAATGAATATGGATATGGATATGTAACCTGCAAAGAAGTTGAAGAATAAATATATGTTTTTCTCATTCGTTTGTTTGGTGTTTATGAACAGCCGTTTTTGCCATATCACTTTAAACAGCGATATAATGACGCTCAAAATAATTACATGATAAATGAACATACATATATGTGTTTTCATACACGATTTAAATACATAGCAAAGAATTTCTAGACTGAATTAACTGTTTGAGAAATATAATTTTAACTTTCTGTTTACTTACATACTGTTCGTAATCTCTCAGATCAACACTTTATCAGGTTCACTCTCAGGATGAACACAATGATTTCTCGAATACTTCATATCTAAAATCTTTAAACATATGTTTTCTTGCAGGTTTTAAGTTAGGCTAAAGACTGTGGTTAATAAGTAAAACTGTTATTTTAAAGTTATTATTATTATCATTATTTCATCTTCTTACCATCATTGGATTCCCTTTTAACGATAAATTAAATTTCAATGAAATCTTCTTATCTTCTTCCCCACATTATTTTTTTTTAGAACTTCCTATCATGTTCTTATATTTTTCCATGTCTAAAATTTGCTTTAATCTTTTCTGAGTCCATACCTGTTACAGGAAATTTGTTATATATTTGTTTTAAAACCTGAAAACATATAAACTAAAAAATTGGACACATGAAAAATTCAATTAAACCTCAAGATTCAAGACCATGACCGTTGCAACTCCCAGAGTAAAACTATTGTTTTCTATGTTACAGAGAATCAAAGAAGGTCCATTTGCCAGGCAATTGCATGACTAAGAGAAAAAAATAACTTTTATCCTCTATTCCCTTTTGAGATTTTTTAATATAAAATTTGTACTTTCCCCCCTGTTTTTTCTTGATTAATACTGGAGACAGTCTACAAAGAAAATTTGTGATGTTTTCTGTTTAACAATTTGTGGAAATGGTTTAAGTTCAGAGTTCACATGATTTTAACGGAAGCCTACCCAGCATTAGATATTACATCCAGCATCAATTTGACATTTACATGTACTAATTATTTATGTGCTTACTGTAGTAGTCTGCATTAATGGTTCAGGTCTCCAGTCCTTCAATAGATGAAGTTGTCTTTGCACAGTAGCAGCAGTTACTACTAATGCAAATGAAGGATTTTCTACTACATGTTATTGCTTTTACTGTGAAAACTTACAAATGCAATGTATTTGTCACTGGAATCACTTAGCAAACATACACTATAAAGAGTACTGGGGTCCATACCACGTTAAATACATTTTTTAAAGAGTTGTTAATTGTTGCTTCCACAACTAAGACACCGCACAACACTGTTGGCTGTGTTTCTGAGATGTTTGATGAGCCCAGCCTGACAGGCAAAATATGCAAGTCACTGTGTGCTAAGACCAGCACCATGTCTGGGTTTGTTTTGACAAACACTACATGGACAGAAGTATCGGGCCACGTGTTTCCAGCTCTGCAACAGGTGTATAAAATCAAGTGCCTGAAGTCTGCCTTCACAAACATTTGTGAAAGATCATGTCAGTCTAAAAAGCTCAGTGATTTTTTTTTTGCTTCTGGACAAAACTCATAGTTACAGTTTACATAGTTAAACAGTATGCAGCTTAGTGTCAGGAGGTGCTCTGTTATTGTCAGTTATTTTTTTGTCCATTTCCCTTAAAAAGCATGCACTGCAATGTCCCAGATATGTCTGAAAAACAGCTGTAAAGCCTTTAAAAAAGATTCCAATGTCACAGGATATTTTTTTAGCTACTGTCTTTTCAGCCAGCCCATTTTTTTGCCCAATAACTGAGTATTTGAAAAACTGAAAATACTGAAAAGTATAAACTGGAAAAACAAATTATTTTACAATAACAATTATTGATTCATTAGTCTTCACATTACTATAATATAACTGCATATTAACATGGAGTTTTTCATATGTTGATTTCATTTGGTTGCCTTTTTCTATTTGTCATAACTGTAGTAAATGCAAATGTAGACTGTTAACAATAAATAAACTGCTCTCTAATTTTCAAGGCACTTTGGGAACCACTGCTCTAAAGTGGCTGTAGCGATTGTTAAAGAAGTAAAAGAGAAAGTTATATAGAGTCACAAAGTCAGTGTGATGAGGGTGGATAGACAGGCCAACAAAAAAACTGGGTTTTAAACACAGGAGACAGCTGTTTGTTTTCTGATTCAAGCCAACTCTCAACATTTGTTCATAACTCTTCTATAAGCTTAACAGCAGTTTTAATACTGCACACCTAACAAAAAAATGTCCTCTAAAGTAGAAGAGGTACTTATTCTAACCCCAAACCCAATCTTTTTCTAGCCCTAACTGAAGGTATACGTCTTCCTAACCTTTCACCGCATTGTAGCTCCATAAAGGGGGTGGTCCCTTGCCTGTTTGTTTGAGCTATCTTCTGCTGATAGTTCACTCTTATAGTTCATGTGGATTAAGACTTTTGATCTTTTGACTTTTGACTAGGACTAGTCAAAGACTTGTTTGGAAAATATTGTGGACATTCTTAATCAGATTGCATTTTTTTAAAAGTAGAAGTTCAAGTTAGCTAGTGGATTAGTATTACTTTAAACTTATTATGGCTAACAGTAAACACAGCTATCACCAAATCATTAAAACATTAACAACTGCAACACTAAAGAGTGATTAAAAAAAGTTTTTTGAACAGAAAAAAAGTGGAAAAAAACTCATGCCTGTCCTCTGATTTCTTGTTTATTAGAATCTGTTACATCAGCTGATGTCCATCAGTTAGAAAAATGCAAATAATGAAAGAGAAGGCTAAAGACTGCTGATGTTAACGGGCATGTGACCTCATCACCGGGGTCAGCAACGTCATGTTGGGCGAATCGGTGAAGTGGGAGGAGAAAAGGTAGATGACTAATTAGAACTCTAAAACACTGGGCAGGTCACAGAGGTCAGATGACATCATCAGGACATGTCAGTGTATTGTAGAGACCCCACTATTGAAGTGGACTCCACTACAGTTCATCTGACCTTTGACCTGTTTCAATAGCTGATTGGTTAGTGCAGATCATCAAAGTCTAACTACATAATGCTGTCGTTTTTGATCTGCTTCTGTGTTGTTGGACACTTGCTGTCGCTAATATTTTCCATGTACTTGTAATATTTTCCACCTACTTAGTGTTGTAGACGTTTCTAATTGTCAGTAGATTTGTCTCCCTGTTTGTAGAAATAAGGTTTCAGTGTGCGGTGTTTACTCTCTGCCATTGGTCTGTAATGGGAAGCAGTTTCTTGATTGCGTCTGATTATGTCTAAACTAACGGGATGAGCCGGGGTCTCTTTGAACGTCAGCGTTTCTGCTGGAGTGTTTGAAGTGAAATCCAGTAAATGGCATATATTCCAACTTAAAGTTGTTGGAAAATATCTACTAGCACTGACAATAACCACTGACATTAAAAATAAACAGATATCGTGACAACAAAACCCATGATAACACTGTCATAATTATCGGGTACACACTTCTGTATGCTGTATGCTGGTTATCATCTGCTGTAAACGGTAAATGGAAAACAATGCAATTTTTGTTCTCTTAATTAAATGAACACGTGGGGGCTGACCAGAAGTGTAACTTATTCACCTTAAATTGAGAGTAATGTCTTTGTTGGTCGAAAAGCTTAAGCTAACCCATTGATTCTCATTCCTGTCATTACAATATTCATACCATCCTGTTCCTTGGTTCCATTCGCTCCTCCCCTTTTGTCTGACTCCAAATGCTGACCTCATGGCTGCAGGAGTTGCTCTATTAAACAGCATCTTACCTCTTTAAAATTCACAGTCACACTAAAAATACAATTACACCTTACTCCTTTGAACTCCTCTCTCCTGCCACAAATACTTTTGTTGCCACTGTCTATAGAAAAGGGGAAAAGATGTTAACTTTATTTAACAAATCATCTAGCTGGGGAAAACACGACTACGCAAAAATCCATGCAACCTTGCATTAGAGTTTAGAAAAAAGACGGAGTCACATTATGAAAGCACACAATAGGTCTCTGTTTGCTTCAGAGGTTCCAATCTCACATTGTGAGCATGAATAAAGTGAAATAGTTTGAGTGAGTTAGCACTGTATCCATATAACAGACTGTTTTTAAGTGTCTCTTAAGAGGATTCCCCCACTCAGATCATCTTGCATTTTTATATCAGTGGAATTTAGTCTGATTAACACATAATTTCACAGTGATAAGTTTTCTAAATGTGACACTAGAAACAAAACCAATAACCCAAGCCACACCATATTTGAACCCTCCACCTGTCTCGTGGTTCATACCTGGCAGGTCTCATTTTTTTTTACTGATGAAACATGAATTTTGGTGCTCATGCTGCTGGTTGTGTAGCAAGAATGTTGCAAGACTGTCACACTATCAGAGAGAATAAAAGGTCCACTGTAATCCTAGTCACAGTGATAAAATGTCAGTGTACCACGGAGAGCTCTGCCTGGATGCAGCTGCTGAGCTCCTGACAGCTTTGTCAGTTGAGGTGGAGATCACACTGGCCAGCAGCAGAGGAAGCAGCAGCAACAACAGTCATTCTCATCGTTTCCATCTGTCCTTTGGGATATGAATAGCTACACCTGCAAGCCTTCTGCCACAGAGAAAAGCGAAAGATTTTTTCACTTTTGCTGCTACTCTTGGGGACAAACAGCATATTTAAATAATGGGATTTCACAAAAGATACCTTGAAACTACAGGCACACAAGAAATGCAGCACTTAGCACATAGAGGACCTAAAGTGGTCATCTCTAGCTATATATTTTTTGTCCTTGGACTGTTACAGAATTGCAGGTGGAAGAACCAAATGCAAACTCTTACAGCAGCAGAATAAACTGAACATAAATGTTTTTTCAAACTGGTGGAAAAATCTGCAAAACAAAGTTCACACAGGAATCAGACAATTCAGGCAGTGGACACACAAGGAGCAAAAACAGACACTCTGACAAGTACTGATATACTGATATATATACACTACTATATACACACACAGAAGAGGGCTGTTAGGGAAAGTGAACAGGACATAAATTAAATATAGAACAAAAGAGACAAAGTTCTATCAAAATAAAAAAGGAAGTAAAACATGGGGGAGAGAGATGAAGACTTGACAACAAAAAGACACCAGGGAGGCTGTACTAAACTGAAACATAGAGAAGTATATACAAATTAATACTCTAGATGTAAACAGAACCAAGAATACAAAAGCAACCAGAACTACAGCCGTAAAAACCCAGGTACAAAACACAAAGAACCCCAGATGCTATGACACTCAAAGCCCTGGATCAGAGACCCAGGGCGTGAAAGTCACTAAAGTATCTTGGCATGATTCGCATTCACTGTTTTAGCTTCTGTCTCTTTAAGAAGTACCAGTGGAAAAATAGAAATATACTAGAAATATAAAAAGCAACTTTTGTCTCTATTGAAACTAGTTTCAAGCCATTTGATACTGTAGCTGCCTCCACCAGTGTGTGAATGTGAGAGTGAATGAATAGTGGAATTGTAAAGCGCTTTGAGGATCTCAAAAAGCGCTATATAAATGCAATCCATTATTATTATCATTATTATCAACGCTACATTACACAAACATTGTTACAGTAGTGATGTTACTGAACTGATGGTAATTTTACTAATAGCTTATATTGTTTTGCAGCAAACCTGTCTATTCACATGAGCTTTGTTTCACGCTGGGATTTTTTGATGAAAGTGCTGTCTGTGAAGTGACACAAACAAACAGAGTTACTGACTTTTGACTGCTGTTGGTTAAAAAAATACACTGTTATCATGTGCACTCTTTCTGGAAGATAATATTTGTGCAATTTGGAGTAAATGCCATGTCACCATGTAGAAAAGCTATAGAAATACAGCGACTGTCAGGTTTTGACAATTTTGAAATCACCTCGGGGCTCAGGACATGCTTAACAAGGATGCATGATAAGGCACAAAGATATTATTCATATCCTCTTTTTTTCCATTATAAACTCATTTTTAAGTAAATGCAAAGATGCAGCAGACAAATATGCATGTCACGTAATCCTGATATTTTTAACAGCAATTTTCTGCATAAATGTATCAGCTGCTTTTGTTCTGTAGAATGTGACAGTCCTCTTTCTAACTTAATATATTTTCAGCTGTAACATTTTGTAACAACCTTATTATAAATCACTTTTCCTCACTGGCAGTGGTGCAGAAATATTTCAGGATGCAACCAACTGCCTACTGAGCTGGAGGGACATCACAGGAGACACCTGTGGGAGTCGGTGTAAATACAACACACAAACAATTGTGCAAATACTGAATGACTGAATAGTTGACCTCTAATGAATGTTTAAAAAGGTGTATTACAAGGTGGACAACATTTGTGGCTTCATTTCATATCAGTTATTGTGCTCATTGCAGTGATCAGAAATATTTATTGTTCATAAATGAAATGTGTTCACAATAGATTCTACCTCTAGGGATCCGTCTCTACGTATTGCACACAGAACAACAACAACAACAACAAAAGAAACTGCCCATGTCTCCATTTGCAGCAAACGGCATTTCAGCAGTGGGACTGTTTGACATAGCAGCTGTGTGTAGGCTGTGGCCTTTGTACAATAACCTTGATTCTCTAGGGAATCTGGATTCCATCTTTAGTTTGGAGCTCATTAAGCTGATTATTCCCATAATCTCTCTGACGGTAGGCTGAATAAAGAAAGCACATTAGTAATTGCCTTCTTACATATTGGTCTGTTTGGCCTTGCTTCAGTAAGTGACACAACGATACAGTGCTCTAGTGTGCAGGCATGAAAGAGTGTATGAACATGATCTTACAGAGAATAAGACATGAAGTCTTAAAGAGACAAAGGTGGTTTTTCTATGCATAATTGGTTTCACTTGAATCTCTTCTTTTAGTTGGTATGCACACACACACACACACACACACACACACACACACACACACACACACACACACACACACACACACACACACACGTGCTCCTTTGTCTCTCTCCTGTCACAGGTTTCGTGACATGACTGACAGCACTGACACCACCAATCAGCTGTGGCTCAGCAAGGTCACCCTGTGTTGCTTGACTCTAATTGGCTCGTGTGCTTCTACCTGTCGTCCCTGTCTGCTTTGATCACTGCATGTTAGTGATCAGTGATTGTGCAACCATGTACAATGTGTTTTTGTGTGCCCGTGTGTGTGTGTGTGTGTAGTGTATTGTAGTGTATGGTGGGGTTAAGTTGGGAAGGGAAGGTGGGTGGTGTAAATTCAAACTGAGAGAGGTTGTTAACGAAGGTAATTAAATTGCAGCAAAAGTCAATTAAAAGCGTGTGTGAGGCAAAAGTGGCTGGACATACACATTCACTTTTATAGCTTCCACTGTTTCCACAGTCACTGATTAATAGCTCCAAATAAAATGTCAGTTCATTTTTCAGAAAATGTAATTAGTTATTGCATCATTTAAAAATAGTTGCACTGTACCTTCACAAAAATTTAAGATAGCACTACAACAATGTTTTGTAAAAGAGTGTTTTTACTTGGAAGGTATGCTCCAGAACTTATATCATGTTCTTATGAAGCTCTGAATGCTAACCAGTGCAACACTGTGACTTTGCACTGGTTAGCATTCAGACTTTAAGTTAGACTCTTTTTCTCCAATCGATCTTTCTGAGTTAACTTCAATAATTACTTCCTCCAAACCATCAACGTGTCTTTTAGACCCCATTCCTACAAAACTGCTCAAAGAAGTCCTGCCATTGATTAATTCTTCAATCTTATATATGATCAACCTATCTCTAATAATCGGCTATGTACCACAGGCCTTCAAGGTGGCTGCAGTTAAACCTTTACTCAAAAAGCCATCTCTAGACCCAGCAGTCTTAGCTAATTATAGGCCAATCTCCAACCTTCCTTTCATATCAAAAATCCTTGAAAGAGTAGTTGTCAAACAGCTAACAGATCATCTGCAGAGGAATGGTTTATTTGAAGAGTTTCAGTCAGGTTCATCACAGCACAGAAACAGCTTTAGTGAAGGTTACAAATGATCTTCTTATGGCCTCTGACAGTGGACTCATCTCTGTGCTTGTCCTTCTTGACCTTAGTGCAGCATTCGATACTGTTGACCATAATATCCTGTTAGAGCAATTAGAACATGCTGTAGGTATTACAGGTATTGCACTGCAGTGGTTTGTATCATATCTATCTAATAGACTCCAATTTGTGCATGTAAATGGAGAGTCCTCTTCACACACTGAGGTTAATTATGGAGTTCCACAGGGTTCAGTGCTAGGACCAATTCTGTTTACATTATACATGCTTCCCCTAGGCAGCATCATTAGAAGACATAGCATACATTTTCACTGCTATGCAGATGACACCCAGCTCTATCTGTCCATAAAGCCAGATAACACACACCAATTAGTTAAACTGCAGGAATGTCTTAAAGACATAAAGACTTGGATGGCCACTAACTTTCTGCTTCTTAACTCAGATAAAACTGAGGTCATTGTACTCGGCGCTGAAAAGCTTAGAAATATGGTATCTAACCAGATTCTTACTCTGGATGGCATTACCTTGGCCTCCAGTAACACTGTGAGGAACCTTGGAGTCATTTTTGACCAGGATATGTCCTTCAACGCACATATTAAACAAATATGTAAGACTGCGTTCTTCCATTTGCGCAACATCTCTAAAATTAGAAATATCCTGTCTCAGAGTGATGCTGAAAAACTAGTTCATGCATTTATTACTTCCAGGCTGGACTACTGCAATTCATTATTATCAGGATGTCCAAAAAACTCACTGAAAAGCCTTCAGTTAATCCAAAATGCTGCAGCAAGAGTACTGACAGGGACTAGAAAGAGAGAGCATATTTCTCCTGTTTTGGCTTACCTTCATTGGCTTCCTGTTAAATCCAGAATTGAATTCAAAATCCTGCTCCTCACATACAAGGTCTTAAATAATCAGGCCCCATCTTATCTTAATGACCTTGTAGTACCATATCACCCTATTAGAGCACTTCGCTCCCACTCTGCAGAACTACTTGTTGTTCCTAGAGTATTTAAAAGTAGAATGGGAGGGAGAGCCTTCAGTTTTCAGGCCCCTCTTCTGTGGAACCAGCTTCCAGTTTGGATTCGGGAGACAGACACTATCTCTACTTTTAAGATTAGGCTTAAAACTTTCCTTTTTGCTAAAGCATATAGTTAGGGCTGGACCAGGTGACCCTGAATCCTCCCTTAGTTATGCTGCAATAGATGTAGGCTGCCGGGGGATTCCCATGATGCATTGAGTTTTTCCTTTCCAGTCACCTTTCTCACTCACTATGTGTTAATAGACCTCTCTGTATTGAATCATATCTGTTATTAATCTCTGTCTCTCTTCCACAGCATGTCTTTTATCCTGTCTTCCTTCTCTCACCCCAACCGGTCGCAGCAGATGGCCGCCCCTCCCTGAGCCTGGTTCTGCCGGAGGTTTCTTCCTGTTAAAAGGGAGTTTTTCCTTCCCACTGTCGCCAAAGTGCTTGCTCATAGGGGGTCATATGTTGGGCTTTTCTCTGTATCTATGAAGCGCCTTGAGGCGACATTTGTTGTGATTTGGCGCTATATAAATAAAATTGAATTGAATTGAATTGAATTGAATTGAATTGAACTTTACTATACAATTAATCGCAAATTATTATACAATATATACACAGTGCTTAACAACCACCACCTGATGTAATGATTATGCCACAACTATCCTAAATTAACAGCACTAGTTAGCGAAATCAATTTTCATGTTTCTGTAATGGTTAATTCACCAGCATGCACAAGCTGTTTAATGGAAATTATATTTTTACTGCTAAAATATAATTACTGATACATGAACGTTCAAATGTACTGTTTTACAAAATAGCAGAAAAATTAGTAAAGCACACTTAATTTTTTTTTAATTACAGTTATCTACTTGCATTCCTGAACAGAAAAATAAGTTTCAGTGTTGAAAGTGATTCTCAGAGCAATGCAAAGTGCCAGCTCAGATTTATGAAGTATAAAAATTCAATTCAGTTTTATTTGTATTGTGCCAATTCATAACAGGAGTCATCTGAAGGTGCTTTATATTGTGCAGTAAAGGCCCTCCAGTAATATAGAAAAAAACCCCTAGCAGTCAGATGACCTCCCCCACCAAGCACTTGGTGACAGTGGGAAGAAAAAACTCCCTTTTAACAGGAAAAAGGCTCCAGCAGAACCAGGCTCAGGGAGGGTCATCTTCTGCATCTGACTGGGGTGAGTGAGAAGAAAAGACAAACTGTGGAGGAGAGCCAGAGATTAATAATAATTAGAAATTACTAATGATTAAATCCAGAGTGATGTATAAACACAGAGAGTGACAAGAGGTGAGTGAAAAAGAAACATCATCATGGGAAGCCCTCAGCAGTAGGGGTGCAACGATACACAAAATTCACGGTTCGGTTCGGTTCAATACTTTGGTGTCACGGTTCGATATTTTTTCGATACAAAAAAATGTTCATGCCTTTTTAATTTGTCATTTATTAAAATTATAAATATATATTGTAACTCAACAAAACAAAATAATAAAAAAAAAAAAATATCTGATTGAGAAATCACTCATCTTTGGAAAAGAGAGTTTATTACAGAGAAATGGCTCTTTCCAAAATAAAAGCTATACTATACGCTTCTTCTGGGCTATATTCTCAGCAGCATATTAAACATATCAGGTCCCCATAAGGAGAATCATGTGCTAACGGCTGTCTAAATGATGCAGGTAAAGTTTGTAGCATGCGTGCTTGTTGTTTTTGTCTGGTTCCACTTGTCTTTGCACTAGGATGATGTTGGTGTAAATGTGTAGTCATATTCATTGTGTTCCCACTAGTGCTGTCAGCGTTAATTTCATTAAAATGACATTAACTCCATAACGCGGCAAACCTCCCACCAATTGAGCATTGCGTGGCACACCCGACATACTGTTTTACTTTTGTCCATGACGCGCTTACCTTCAGGGTCATGCTTCACATGAAAACCAAGATAGTTCCAAACGCCACATCTGAATGAGGGTGGGGGAGGTTCAATTTGCCATGTTGCAACGAGCTTAGCTTCTGTCTTGCTAGCTTGCGCTGCACTCAGTGGATCTGCACTCGACGCCTTGAGGCGACATTTGTTGTGATTTGGCGCTATATAAATAAAATTGAGTTGAATTGAATTGACAGTGCAGCCTAGGCGGAGAAGTCGAACGCAGATCCACTGAGCGCTCAACACAGACACCATCGTCACAAGAAAAGTTCCATCCATCCCATCCATCTTCATCCGCTTTATCCGGGGCCGGGTCGCGGGGGCAGCAGCCTAAGCAAAGAGGCCCAGACCTCCCTCTCCCCAGCCACCTCCTCCAGCTCATCCGGGGGAACACCAAGGCGTTCCCAGGCCAGCCGAGAGATATAATCTCTCCAGCGTGTCCTGGGTCTGCCCCGGGGCCTCCTCCCGGTGGGACATGCCTGGAACACCTCACCCAGGAGGCGCCCAGGGGGCATCCTTACCAGATGCCCAAACCACCTCAGCTGGCTCCTTTCGATGTGGAGAAGCAGCGGCTCTACTCTGAGCCCCTCCCGGATGGCCGAATTTCTCACCCTATCTCTAAGGGAGATACCAGCCACCCTTCGGAGGAAGCTCATTTCCGCCGCTTGTATCCGCGATCTCGTCCTTTCGGTCACTACCCACAGCTCGTGGCCATAGGTGAGGGTAGGGACGTAGATCGACCGGTAAATTGAGAGCTTCGCTTTTACACTCAGCTCCCTCTTCACCACGACGGACCGGTGCAGCGTCTGCATTACTGCAGCTGCAGCCCCAATCCGTCTGTCGATCTCCGGCTCCCTTCTCCCATCACTCGCGAACAAGACCCCGAGATACTTGAACTCCTCCACAAGAAAAGTTGATAAAATAAATTAAAAAAATTTTGTATTGTTCGATACATATGCGTATGAACCGAAAGCACTGTATCGAACGGTTCAATATCGATACGAGTATTGTTGCACCCCTACTTAGCAGCCAAGGCCTATTGTAGTGTAATTAAGGGAGGATTCAAGGTCACCTGATCCAGCCCTAACTATAATCTTATAAACAATAATCTTAAAAGTAGAGAAGGTGCCTGTGTCCTCAATCCAAACTGGGAGCTGGTTCCACAGAGCTCTGCCTCCCATTCTACCTTTAATATCCTAGAAACCACAGGTAAGCCAGTAATTTAGTCATTTTGGGTTTTAAACACATTTTTGACACATTTCTAAAATATTAGTGTTTTCTTGTTTTATGGCAAGTGATCTAATAAATTTGTTAAGCACTGTATGTGTTATACATTTCATGACTGATTACTTTTATTTTATTGTGTTATTTTTTAAATTAAATTTTCTTCCATATATGGCAGAGCATTGCCATTAAAGCACACATAGTTTTAAACAGTTTGCTCGGGAAGGTAAATATATTCTTGCAGCCATCAACATTTCAGTTTGCCAAACAGATGCAGTCTCCTCTTGCTTTAAAATACCCATCAGGCATTGGAAGCCCGGCTGCAGCTAGTGATCAACTCCCTAAAGGCCAGCACTAATCACCTCTGGTTAGTAAGCAGCAGGATCTGCTGCCAGATTCTCCTCATGCCCCTACTATTGTCTTGACCTTTGTGACCCTGCTGGCTGCCCTTTGACCTCTTGCCACATGATAAGTGTCTGTGACCTCTGACCTGTTTGGATAATTAAAGAGGCAGGACCTTGGGGAGAGATTGCATTGGAAATCTGTCGCTGATGATTTTGTGTTAGTATGAGGTAAGGATCCACAGATCAAGGCATTGTCTATTTTTAGGAGTAGCAACAGAGCATGAATGTTTTTGCTTTTCTTTATTGTTCCTCTCTGACTTACTGTTCCAACTCTAGCCACTTTAACTGGAAAAAGATGACTGAATATATTTCTGGTGTGAATCTTCATCAAGATGTAACCAGTAAAGATTGCAACAGAGCCTAACTACAGTGCATACTAGGAATACATTAAACACTGTACATAAATGAACAGTGTTTAATTCATCACTGCCTAGAAACCTTCAGAGGAATTCACAGTGTAAATTTAGTTTCAAGAAATTGTTATCCTCCTCTAAAAAGCCCCTCATTAGAAGGAAGTGCACTCCTAAAATCCAGGAACTTTGGAGAGCTTAAACTTTTTTTATTGGTCCAGTACTCTCAGGATTTTATTGTCAGCAGATGTGTGGTCATCTTTCTGTCTATTTTGGCAATAGCTAATAAAATCCTTTACTTTAATAACTTAATAGTTTAACTACGGTATTTTTTGGTGTTCCACCCGTGAATCACTACCTTACCATGGTGGAGGGGTTTGTGTGTCACAGGGTTCCCTGGGCTATGTTGTCAGGGGCTTTCCATGGCAAATTTGTCTGGCTTAGTGACCAGACAAAGAGTGATTCAAAAACTTCTATGAGTGAAAGACCTAGTGTCATGGTCCTGGGTCATTTGACCCAGCGTTTATTATCATGCGTACATAAGATTTTCTGGAGGAAGACAGACATGTGTTTAGAACTCTTCAAGATGTCGAAGAAGCAAGCTCCTTTAAGCAATTACTTTGGTGATCCTCCACCTCCAAAGAAATGTCAGAAAAAAACAAGCGTGTATTCTCGGAAAAGTGGTTGCAGGACGTGAGCTGGCTTCAAACAAATGATGAACGCACAGAGATGTGGTGCAGAATATGCCGTTTGCCATTTGTTTGAAGCCAGCTCACCTCCACGCAAACGTGTGTTGCAACTTCTTATCTGGTGCGCGTCTTTTGCATGCGCACCTGCGGACCACTTATGTACACCCCTGTTTATTATTATGATCTTGTGTTCTAGTGTATTCTGCCTATGTATTTGGGTTTAGACTTTTTAGTTCTTAGGGTTTTGGTTCCGTGCTTCCTCTGTTTTGTTGCCCATGTGTTCCCTCCCTGTTGCCATGTCTGATGTCTTGTGTTAAGCTCTTGTCTGTGCATACCTGTTGCATTTCCTGTTTTACTTTGATAGTCCCTGTCCTGTGTGTAGTGTGTCTGGTATTCAGTGTTGGGGAGTAACGGAATACATGTACCGCTGTTACATATTTAAAATACAAAATATGAGTAACTGTATTCTGTCACAGTTACCGTTTAAAAAGGTGGTATTTAGAATACAGTTACTTTGTTTAAATAAATGGATTACACGGCGGTACTTTCCTGTTTCATATTGTGGCGGGTCAGGACTGTTTGGGTTTTGTTTGACAGCTACGTTCTGTTGTTCCAGGTGGCAGCGTTACGGTTGCCATGGTGTCACAACAACAACAACAAAAAGGCGCTCTCTCACCCAGGAAACACACAGTCGCAGAGAGAGAGAGCGCCTTTTTGTTGTTGTTGTTGTGCTAAGCTAATAGGCAGAATGCTACAGGGATAGCGCTAAAGAATGTAGCCTTATAGGCAGTGTAGTCCGTGCTGCAGGGAGAATGGACTGCCATACACGTTATGTGTCTGTGAGCACGAGGAAGGAGAAAAAGGAGAGTGGAAAAGTACAAGTTATCACCGAGCAGAAACGGGAGCTGGAAGCATGTAAATATAATAATAACCACTGCAGCCAAGAAGAGTGCCTGACGAGCCCAGTTGTAAGTAAGCTATTAAGACTCGACTGTACACTGTGTTCGTGTTTTCCTCCAAAAACAATAAGTTCCGTTGGAGCAGCCTTTCAACGCCTCTCTCTGTCTCTCGCTAGCAAAGTTGACCCAGACAACAAAGTAAAGCTAGTTTTCGGCTACAAGCCCGACACAGAACCCACCGTATTAGCCAGAGGTCCCTTTACTACGGTTCGGAGCCGCGGACCTTCAGTAATAGTAATAAATCAGACAGCAATAGCACATTCATGTAGTTGTAAAAAGCATGATAATATGTTAAGTAATCTAAATTATTCAGAATATGTTACTCTCGTTGAGTAACGTAATGGAATACGTTACAAAATACATTTTGGGGCATGTATTCTGTATTCTGTAGTGGAATACATTTTAAAAGTTACCTTCCCAACACTGCTGGTTTTGCTTCCCCTTGTCTCATCAGCTCTGATTTCTCTCAGCTGTGTTTCCCTCCTGTCTCCCATTCCCTGATTGCTCCTGTGTGTATATAAACCCTGTGTTTTCTTCTGCTTGTTGCTGGTCCGTCTGTGTTGTCTCCCTGAGTCACCATGTGTTTCTGCTGTGGGTCTTCTTATATTTTTCCTTGCATGTCATCCTGTGAATTTAGGCTTCAGTTTCATTTGTTGGATTTTCCCAGTTTAGGTTATTGCTTAGTTCCTGTCCTCACCACCTCCGTGTCAGTCTGTTATTTCATCTTGTTTCAATAAAAGCTCACTCATCGCATCAAAGCCAGTGCCTGCATTTTTGGTCCTCTGTCACAACCTGGTGGTGGCCTGTCCTTAGTCCATGGAGCCCAGCCAGACACAGCCCTAAAAAATTACATGGGCCCACCCTCCTGTAAGCCCACCACCCACAGAAGGCGCAGTGGCGGTCAAGTATAATATCTGCTGGTGGCAGCTAGGGGCTGAGACCCTGGCGGACTGACCAAGACTAGTGATTGGGAGTTGGAATATCACCTCTCTGGTGGGAAAGGAGCCTGAGCTAGTGCGTGAGGTTGAGAAATACCGGCTAGATATAGTCGGGCTAACCTCAACAAATGGCTTGGGCGCTGGAGCCAGTCTCCTGGATGGGGTTCCTCTGCACTGGCAGAGCCAGGTGATTTTTTCCCATCTTCAAGAAGAGAGACTAGAGTGCGTGCTCCAACTATAGTGGAATCACGCCCTGGGAATGTCTGTGTCAGGGTGCTTGCTGGAAAGGAGAGTCCGTCTGTCCAAGCAGAAGGCATTTGACCATGTCCCTGAGAGTGCTCTGTGTGAAGCGCTTCGGCAGTATGAGGTGTCTGGTCCATTGGTACGAGCCCTTCGATCCTTATACAACCGTTTGCAAGGAGTTGCACTCCGCCAGTCACTGATTCTGTTCATATTTTTTATGGACAGAATTTCTAGGCTTAGAATCTCAGGGTGAAGTGGTGAAGAGAGCTGAGTGTTAAAGTGAAGCTTTAAATTTACCGGTCAATCTGTCCCTACCCTCACCTATGGTCACGAGGCTTGGGTAGTGACCAAAAGAATGAGATTGTGCATAAGAGTGTCGGAAATGGCAGTACTTCCGGTGACATGCTCCAGTGAGCATGTAACACCCTCAGTCTCTGGGCAACCACTTCAGGTGACATGTTAATAGGAAGCAACCTGTCTCCAAACAATTATGGCTGACTGCAGACAGATTGGAAATTTTTCTAAATAATTATCGTTTGATTTATTAACACAGACAAAATGCCAACATGTTACAATCAGTCTGAGTAAATCTCCACCAATGAGTGCAACCCTTCAGTAGCAGTTGGTTTTAACTGGTTGCATTAAGTTATATTTCCACATGTAAACAAGGTTACTGATTTAACTGGAAGTAATTTTGCAGTTAAATCACCTTCCTGTAGCAACTACATCACTATTTGTAGAGGAATTTTTATATTTTTGTTCTTTCTTTTGAGGTTTTGGATTGACTCTGGATGTAAGAAGTGTATATTTCTGTGTTTGTATACAGCAACATATTTGCAAAAGACAATTTTTGCTGATTTATCACTACAGTTTGCATGTAATTGCCTCTGTCTTGTGCTCATTTTTTTTGCGATCTTAATTATACTATGCAATGCTTAACATGCTAACACATTAAACAGAGGAAACACTGTGTTTAATAGCGATGCTGCTTTTATTTAATTTGAGAGATTTATTTTTCATTTTGTTCACATGGTCATATTTTCAGTTATTAAGATAAATTTCAAAAAAATGTGCACTACTTGCAGAGATTAACACTCTGTCTGTGCTTTTGTTAGAGCAGTTGTCAGGCTGTAACATGAGAAACATCCATCAGACATTTAAAAGACCACAAGTATTTGTCACAATATCTTGCTTCACTCAAGGTGGCCAAAATGACTGCTTAACAAAGGAATCTTTGGCAGACATAGAGCGGAGCGACCGTCTGAGCAGACGAACAGCAGTGAATCTCTCCTGTACAATCAAATGACATTCCACACTTCTCTGCTCAACGTGGTTACTGTTGCTAAGGCTAGAAAACTTTATCCAGTAATAACAGCGGCAGAGGGACGTCCGTGTCAATGTGATTTTCCCTCTCAGATTCCGAGAGAGAAAATGAAAGCAGGGAACCAGTTGTTCAGTTTCACATTTTGGGGACAACACAGGTTTTGAGTCACTTTAAGGACAGAAACAGTCAAATGCTTGAGGTTTCATCTCAGTACTAATACACCTTGAGTTCACAGAAGCTTTGCCGCTTGTATCTTTGTATTTCTACATATGGGCTTTGAGGCTTTTAATGACCAGGTTGTGCAATACATCTCAGAGGTTTTTACTTTCACCAAAATACAGCAGGCTTAAATAAGAACCTTAAAAAAAACATTGATATTTTTGAATGTTAATCCTTGAGACATATTCCCACCTGAGAGCAGAAAAACTGACAAATAGCTTTTTGTTGAAACCTTCAGCAACACTGACTGATAAACATGTCAGTAAAATGATTAGCTTTAGTTTCTTTATTTTTGCTTGAAGCTGACCTTGTGCTTATTTTCAGTATTGTAATGTCAAGCTAGGAGAGCTTTGTATGATTCCTCTAACACCGTAGACCAGGGGTGTCAAACTCAAATACACAGTGGGCCAAAATTCAAAACTGGAACAAAGTCGTGGGCTAACATTAATATTTATTGAAAAATAAATCTTCCTCCAGATATAAGAATGAATCTTTTCTTATGGACTCAAATAAGTTTTGCTGGAAAACTGAATATGGAACAAGCAAAGCTTAATACTAAACAATATATATATATTAGCTGTATAATACCAGTAGGCCAGCTCTAATAGTAATTTGGTATGGCTTCGCGGGCCAAATGTAATTAGGCTGCGGGCCAAATTTGGCCCGCGGGCCAGAGTTTGACACCTATGCCGTAGACCTTCAACTCATACACTAAAATTCATCTAAAATTAGCAAGCTCCCTTCCTTGCTGTTAAGCCAACTTTGATTGGCTGCCCCTCATGAACAAGTTTTGAGTTGTCTGCTTTTAGCTATTATCTAGAGCCAAGAATGGAAAATCTATCAGAAACAGGGTATTCAGGGGCATCCAAAGCCATATTTAATATCAGCATCCACTACTGTAACAGTGTATATACACAGATCAAGCATAACATTATGACCACCTGCTTAATATTATGCTGGTCCCCCTTTTGCTGCCAAAACAGCCCTGATCCATCGAGGCATGGACTCTGAAGACCACTGAAGGTGTCTCTGGCACCAAGATAGCCACCACTAAGTTAGTAACAGATTCTTTAAGTCCTGCAAGTTGTGGGTTGGGGCCTCCATGGATCTGACTTGTTTCTCCAAAATCTCCCATAGATTGGATTGAGATCAGGGAAATTTGGAGGCCAAGTCAACACCTTTGGGGAATAGCCCTTCCATGAAAGGGTATACATGGTCTCCAACAATGCTTTGGTTCCGTGCATCAACGTGCATGACAGGACCCAAGGTTTCCCAGTTGCTCAGTTGCTCAAAGCATCACACTGCCTCCATCCACGTGATGTTAAAGAAAACATAATCAGACTACGCCACCCCCTTCAAATGCTCCATGGTCCAGTTCTGATATGTGCCCTTTGTTTGGCTTTTTGTGCTGTGAACAGGGGTCATCATGGGCACCCTGACTGGTCTGTGGTTACTCAGCAGCCCCATACGTAACAAACTGTGACATATGTGCATTCTGACACCTTTCTATCAGAACCATCATTTACTGTTTGAGCAGTCTAGCCACAGTAGCTCATCTGTTTGATTGGATAACATTGGCCAGTCTTTACTCCTCACAGGCGTCGTGACCCTGTCACTGGTTCCGCACTGTTCCTTCCTTGTACCACTTTTGTTAGATACTGACCACTGTAGACCGGGCACTCCCCAAAAGTCCGTCAGTTTTGGAGATGCTTTGACCCAATCACAATTTAGTCCTTGTCAGACTCTCTCAAATCCCTACACTTTTCATCCTGCTAATGAATCAACTTTGACGACAAAATGTTCACTTGCTCCTTAACATATTCCACCCACTAATATGTGCCATGATGAAGAGATAATGTGTTATTCACTTCCGCTGTCAGTGCTCATAATATTTTGCTTGATCAGTGCATATATATATATATATATATATATATATGACAGAAAAAGAGGAAATGCATATTAGAGCCACTTGTAAGCAAAGCACTGAAACTGTGATGCTGAGGTGGTTAAAAGGAACACTGAGTGTTGGATCTGTTGCCTCTGTCTTTGTCTCTTGGGAGCGAGCCATAAAAGTTTATTGTGCACCTAAAAGAACTTCCCCCGATCAGGTTGTCTGAGGAGATGAGGGGGTGATGCGATGCTGCTGGGTAGAGGAGGATCGAAGTGGGTGACGGTGACCTCGTGTCACCAGGTTCGTCTAATTCATCTGACATTTTCTTATGTGCTTAATTGCCATTCATTTCATAATAGAGCGCATTGTGCTCATAATGGCAGGAAATGTCAAGTCAGCTTTTAAAGGGGAGGATCTCTGCAAATTGCTTTCCTTTTAGATGAAAATATACACCTCTGTCCACGGACAAGGCTTTGGGCTGTGTGATGGCACTGTTGACACGTGTGATTTTCTACCTGATTCATCAGACCAGAGGTTGGGCTACTGTAGTTTTATTCATGGCATTTAACTTGCACCCCCCTGTCAGCTGGAAACACATAATTTCCCACACATTCTTATTTAAAGGTTAGGGCTGCTGACACACCGTTAGAACCACTGAGTTTTATTATTTTTGATGATGGATTTTCATGTTATTTTGTGTATGGTGCTCCCGCTAAGCAATGTGTCACCTCCTAAGTATTTTTCAAACTTTCTGACACTTTGATTAACATGAGCAATGATGCTGAAGAAAAGAAAGGACAAATAAATTATGATAATAAATATGTGAAAAACCTGACCTCAAGTATTGTAAAAGATGTAATTAAAGACTGCTCTCTTTGTGGCCGAATTTTGAGTGACTCACATGCGATAAAGGTTCGAGTTCCTATCTTAATGGGGCTCGCTTTTTGTAAAGAACAGCAGGATGTTCCCTTTTCTTAGAGCACAACTCACATGTGCTCTTAGATTTTTAGCTCCTGTAGTCAGCCCCTTATTTGTTCGCTTTTCCGTCCATTTTCACAAGTATGAGGAATACAAAATGCCTGTGGGTGAAAAGACCTCTTATGCCTGTTGATGCAATCAAAATACCTCAGAAAAAAGCCAGAAAGTGCTCTGAGATTACCTTGAAAGTGAGGCACAAAGAAATCACGAGGATGCTGAGAGGTGGACGGAGGAGGAAAAGGAGGAGGAGAACAGAAGAGTGAAAAAGGAGGAGGTGGAGAACAAATGACATTCGACTCTGAGGACCACCTTGGCCACCTGATTGTTCCAAAATGAGAGCAATGCCCGACCCAGGAACGAAAAGAAAAAGAGAGAGAAAAATCAATATAGTGCAATTAAACACAAAGCAAGGCTCTGTGGAGCTGAGGGGAATTTGTTATTTATTAAACTCACTCCTCTACCTCCTTCTCTCCGAAAGCCCATAACTCCCTTCAGTCTTTAATGCATGAGCTGGCCCTCTCTTCTCCTGTCCTCTCTTCAGGTAATCTGACCTTTGCAGTTCGGACTGGGTTGAAACGATTGTGAGAGAAGACCAGGGAAGTCAGGAGTGTTCTCACTTATTGATCCAAACCCCCGTCAGCTTTGCAGCAGACGACGAGTTGCTTTGATTTGGTAGAAGGAGCGAGTCGGCCTGGAATATTTTTACGCCACGGTGGTCACACTGCAGGGCACAAAGTGCAGTTCTGATTTGTTTTCTGTCACACCCACATGCAGAAACAAACACCAGAATCAACAATGTTTTTGTGTCCTTATTTTTCGGGGGACTAAAAGCATTAGTTCAACCCAAACTGCAAAACGCATTACACAGTATTTTCTCATTAAATTCTTCTTGCGTCTGCACACACAGATAGGAAGCTGGAAATCTCAGAGATAAATATTTGGGCAAGACTTTAATTAAAATTTCCTTTGGTGAACATCCAGTGGTGTCTTGCTTGCAAATAGCTGATAAATTTGGTGTGGTTATGTAATGGTTTCTGGCTTTGGAGTCTTTTTACTTCTTGTTTTTCTTTTTTCAAACCCTCTGATTAGCATTTAGACCTGAACACCCACATTTCACAAATTCCTGATATCATATGTTGGACTCTTACCCACAACAGTAATACTGTTCAGCTCACCAACCAGAGTCAGTCTTTTTGACACTTAATATAATAATTATGAAGTAATTTGAATTCAAAATTTTACTACTGACTGTATACCAGCCTCTCAGAGCGTTTGCAGTTTAGGCGAGCCAGATAAGTCCAGTGTTCACTCTCCTTTTAGGGTTTGCTTTGTTCTCCGCTAGCTCCTGAGAAAATAATCTGAAGATTAATGGGTTTGGGAACTTTTCTGAGCCCACACTCAGAGTTTTCTGTTTCACAAAAGTGGCTCTCTTTTTACCTGACTAAATCACCACGCTGTAACTTATGCCCCCAAAAGGTTGATTCCGTTCATCTTGACGTAGCGTTTTCAGTGATAGAAACATTTCGTCACTCATCCAAGTGACTTCTACGTCCAGATGAACAGAATCAACCTCTTGGGACTTACTTACCTGGATAATTGAGCATGCATAAAGAAATTATGCTGAACACCTGGTTGGGAACAAGAAACGCACTACCGTATGATGAATCCAGCTGTAAAGTCACAATAGTACAAATGTGGTATTGCATTGCATGCATTAAGTTGCTGATGCAAAAAAAGCATAAATGATTTCAGACTTAATTCTAATATGTTGCTAATCTATTACACTGTAGAACACAGATTAGGAAACTGATTGGGCTATTTAGGACCAAGAACACAGACTCAATCAATAAAATGAAAATTATTGGAATTGATTTTGAATGGGAGGCAGATCCTTCAGTTGTCAGGCGCCTCTTTTATGGGACCAGTTCCCAGTTTGGAGTTGGAAGACAGACCGTATCTACTTTCAAACTTTAAAATTTTCCTTTTTTATAAAGCACATAGTTAGGGCTGCACCACCTCCTTTTTTCATGTGAGCTCACACAGAGCCTGAAGCAGAAAACCCGACTTACCAGAGAAAGATGATTTTGATGACCACCATTGGGATGCTCGTGTTCTTAGCTCAGTCACTTACAATCTGAACCACTCATTTTATTGGTGCTTGCTAGCAACCCAAAAGATAATAAAGCACTTTGAGGTTTTTAGGTAAAAAATAGTAACATAGATAAAAGTATGTGGATTCAAAACTGCAAACAACTTTCATATGGCATCAATTAGGAGGTTTTTAAATACAAGAAAGCTTTTTGCTCCAGTCACCAGGCTGAAAGGGAATTTGAAACACAAAAAATCTCATGGAAACTCCTAATTGGAGAGTGAGTAAAAACATTATTCACATAATTTAGTTACGAATAAACCAACCGTCAATCCCAATCCCAGATTTAGGTTCAAGGTCCAAGGTTCTTTATTTGTCATATGCATAGTTATACAAGTATGTGCAACAATGGGTGGGTGGGTGGGTGGGGGGGGGGGGGGGGGGGGGGTAGAGGAAGAACATTTTATATATATAGTATATACATTGGGTGAATGTGCAGTAGTAGCAGCAAGCAGGTGAATTCTGTACATTAATATGAATAGACATCTGACTATTTTACAGAGTAGACAATATAAACATATTTAAAATTAAAGGAATTTGTATTTAATGCAGAAAGAGAAATAAAGCAGGACACTCCCACTTCCAATCAGATATCTTCACTAAATATGCCACACTTGGCAGATGTCTAAACACGGTCTAAATAGGTGTGGCTTGTCCTGCTACAGATATGTGTAAGGTGAAAAGGGTTAATACAAAAATATTGATTATTCCAGTAAATGCAAAGAATAAAAAAGAGTTGGCTTTGATTTATGTTTATTTTTTTTTCCAGGAAGGCTTCAGGTGTGGAATGCACACCTTAAAAGCAGGTTAATCTGACAGAATAAACTACCGAGGCAGTGCTTGCCACTGCAATGACCCTTGATTCGGTACAATCAGCGCAGAGCAAACGGCTGATCCAGGAGTATCAAACACACACTGCTTCAGTGAGTCTAAACTGAAGTCTGGAGCAAGCGGCATGATAAAAACACTTGGAGTGGATGTCTTGGATATCTACCTAGATAAGGAGTTGGGAAGAAAAGATGAACATCTACATCATTTTGATTGCTTTAGATAAAATATATTTTCAATATTATAAGGTTAGATGTTTGGAAATAGTTGGAAATACAACCTGTTTCATATGAGAGGACAAAAAGAAAAAAGAAGGAATTGCCTTAGAAATTCAAGCACAAGGACAACACTGTTTCCTCCTCTTCTTTTCTCCGATCATTGTGTTTGATTGGCACGCTTGTGGGACCATCTCTATACTATTTGTGCACTCACGCTCACATGCGCACACCTGACCTCCGCAAGCATTCTCTCCAGAGCCCGTGCTTGCTTCCCCCCACCGCCCCAAAACCCAGAGGAAATTAGAGGCCTTGTGTCGTTGTTCTCAGTGGACCTTGTTTCTTTTCTTTTCTTCTTCCTTCCCTCCTTCGCCTGTTCTCTCCCTCTCTCTCCCTACGTCAGCCCGTGTTCGTGAATTTGATCCAGGGCCGGGATGGTGAAGCGGGGTGAGTAAATGAAATATTGATCCGCTGCTCCGTGGCCTTGCCTTCACCTTGTCCTGCGCGCTGAGTTACCGACTCTTCCGTTCTGCTTGTAATAGGAATTATTACAGGAGGCCGGGGCGAGTAATTACTTGGCATGGCGGCGAGGGCGCAAAGGAGGGGCCGTCGTATATTTCCTCTAAAGAAGTTATTTACCGCACTTGCTACCTTCAACCCAGCTCTGCCCCCTCCCTCCCTCTGACCGCCCCTCCTACTGCAGCCATGTCTTTCTTAACCTTAATTCAGTTCGGTTAACCGTCATTAATCATACGAGGCGTCACGGGAAGTTTATCAGCCAGCTGAGAGGCCGAGAGGCTAACTGAGGGACCACAAGGGCTGTGTTTGCAGAAATGTCAGGGATCCCGTCCTGTTTTTAGCTGAATGTGTGTGCACTATTATCTTTCCTTAACCACACTTACCACACAGGCTAACAGATGTTTAGATTAATAAAATTACAAAATTAAGAGGACTTAAAACGTCAGAATAAGTTGTAAAGGTGCAAAAATGATCTCTTAAGAAGGTGCTGATGTGTTTTCACTGTTGGATAAGAGAGGACATTTACTCTTTTTGTTTTGTTCTCTTCAAGACGAGTGCAGGTAGGTGCTCCATATAAGCCATACCCACTGCGGTCTATTTTATTATAGAGTTCTGTAACTGTACAAGTGTACACCCGAGAATTTAATTAAAAAAGGTGAACCTTCATATATTCTATACTCACTGCATGTAAAGTTAAGATTTTCAAGCTCTTTTTGTTTTTGTTTTAAGATCTCATCGTCCACTTGATCATTCCGCAGAGATTTTCTACATCTTGATAAAACACAACGGTCCAATGTGACGCCCCAAATCATCACAGTCGTGAACAACGTCATGCTGAACTTCAGAGACCTTTGCTTCTCTACCTCTTCTCTCCTCTTTCAGACCTAAGAAACCTTCATTTCCAAATAAAATGCAAAATGTGATTTCATCTGAAAAGAGGACTTTGGACCTGAGAGCAACAGTCCAGCTCTTTTTGTTCTCAGTCCAAATAAGAGGCTTCTGATGTTGTCTCTGGTTCAGGTTTGCTCTCAGGAATGTGACAGCTGTATCCACTTTCCTGAAGACTTTTGCAAGTGATGGCTCTTGTGAAGTTCTCCCAAGTTCTTGAATCGACTTCTCTTGACCATTAATACGGTTTGACGCATTACTCTGTGAACAGCCAGCCTTTTCAGCAACGACCTTCTGCGTTTACCCTTGTTGTGGTGGGTGTCAGTGATTGTCATCTGGGCAACTGTGAAGTCAGCAGTCTTCCCATGTACTGCATGTATGTAAGGTGGCCAAGAGATACATGGTATTTATACAGTTTAAATACTAATTTACTCAAAGTTGAAATGAAATATTCTAATAAATTGAGCCCATAATTATCAAAATTTTAAATTAGAAAAATGCTTAAAACTTAATGAGTCTTGAAAATATTAACTTTTCACTTCCTGAAATAATGGGTAGACAATGATAATGTTTTCACAGTATTCTTATTTTTCTGAGATGTTTATTTAAGATGCTTCTTCATGAGAAAAACGTGCTAAAAAAAATTCCTTAAAATAAATTCCTTTGTGATAATCTGTGATAATGGTAAGCATGGTTTGTCATGGTCAGTATAGGTTGTGTGACTGCCCCCAAGTGGTCAAAAACACAATCATTGCAGCTTTAACTCTACGGTTACATAATAAAGTGGATTCAAGCTGATAGTTCTACTACATTATGGGTTTCCAGACCTTCTACACTCTCAGTCACGCAAGTCCCATCATGCTCAGTGTTTCACATGTTTGAAATGTAAAAAGAAGAACAAGTAGAACAATTCTGTTTTAGGTTTTGATCATTTGGAAAGGCTTGTATTGCACATTTCCTTCGGCATTTGGGATACATGCTGGTTGTTCAAGGTGTTTGTCAGAGTTGAGGATGACAGCATGTTCCCACAATGCTCTCGCTTTCTTTTGTTTATTGTTTCATAGTCACATGACCTCTACTTAATTCTCTCAGCTGAATGAAATCTTTGGAAAGAGACACAAAAAGAGAGAAAAAAAATCATAGAGACTGTAGCTTGCCAAACCATTGTTCTGTATGAGCAGAGGGTCTGTGGGAAGAACACCTGCAACAGTGACCTGCTGTTGTGCTTGAGTTTGATGTATTCTTGCATCGCCCCGCGACGAAGTGGCCGTTCGTTTACGTGATAGATCCGCAGCGGTTGCGTCCTTGCCTTAGCGGTGGCCCGTCTGGTGCTGCCAAGCTGGGTGATATCCCACTGCATCAGAGCCCCCGCTGAAGGTCACCACTGATGGGACAAAGGAACCAGAAGCGATCCATCCTGGGATAGGACGGAGGCTTAACAAGACTACTGGACTGGGGAGGGGAGAAGTGGAACAATTTATAAGGCAATGCTTTATTTTGTACAAGACAGAATGATGTAGAATTTTCTTGTGGCTTTATTTTTCCCCCATTTTAAACAAGTTGCTTTGATGAAAAACAGCCTTGAGAACTTTTTTTTCCCCAAGGAATTCTTGTCAGGCACAAGAATTTCTTTTGATGACATACATTTTTAAAATAATCATTCTTCTTCAGTGATTTTTGTATTTATGTAGTGATTGTGATGGGTTTCTATTTGTTACACTTAACCTTAAACTGACAGACAACTATGCTGTAGACAATAATGAAACTGTGAAAAATATTTAGCCTGTCCTTTAAACTAGCAGCTTTCTGAGTACTAAATGTTGGTATGCAGCACCTATGAAAATCTGAAGCATGAATAGCACATGATCAATATCTCTCATATTTATGTTAACCTTGCCATTCTTACAGGGCCAGTCTGATCACAGGTTTTATAAACAACATGAAGCACAACAGGAGAAGCAACTGAGTGCAGCTCTTATGGAACAAAATCCAGATATAATGATAAACATCTTTTATAGAAAACTACAAAAGAGATCAGCGCTAAAGTTCTTCTGCTGTTATGGGGATTCACCTGTGTTAAGCAGCTTCATAATAAAGAGCCACGCAATCTTTGCTGGCTTGCATGCATGCAGCATGAACAAGCCGTGAGAACAAACAGTGGCTTGTTTTAGTAGATAGCTATAAAAATAATTATAACTGCATGTTTGTCTGTCTCCATGAATGTTTAAGAGAATCCTGCCCCAGCAAAGCTTCTACGAGGAGACACCTCCTCTTAATCTGTGCTTCACTTGACCAAAGGTTTATGGTTTGTTTGTTTTTTTACTTACACACATCAGGTTTTCCCTTGTCTCCAGGGTTGGACCTGCCTTCTCTCTTTCTTTGCCTCTTTTTTTACTTTGTTTCTCATTCTTCTACCTGATGCAGGCAGCTTAAGCTTACCTGCTCAGCTTCTGTCAGTTACCTGCCTTCTCTTCTTCTAACGATGGACAACTTCCAGTGAGGCTGAATGGAAATAGCTCTGCAAAGAAGAGTAGGACAAAACTCCACATGTGATGTGAAAGACTCACTGCAGCTCATCACCATCACTTGAGTGCAGTTTTTGCAGATACCGATACATTTAACCTAAACGACTTTGGGACAGCTTCTGTTATTTAAATGTGCTAGAGGCTATAAAGAATTGACGTGACAGTCGACAGAAAAAGGTTCAGACATGTTGCATCATAGTGCATGTTTGATGTGTATTTTTTTAATTTAAAAAAAGGACAATAAAATGCATTTAACACAGTTTAGTGGGATACATATTGGACTGATCCAATTGTGTTGGTGTCAATCTGATACTGAAACCAGTGTTGGTGTTGATACGGATCTGCCCACGTCTACATGACGGGTTATTGTCAACTAATATTCAAATCAAAATGTTTGAATACTTGAAACATTTAAGTGTGACAAATATGCAAAAACTAGCGGGCAAGTACTTCTAAACTGCACTGTAGATAGATTAAAAAAAGTACTTTTTTTCATTAATTTACTGTTTAAAGCATGTAGAAGGCATTCATATTAATTTATTATGAAAACTTCCTCTTCCTAGTTTTGTGTAGTTGTTAGGCAGAATGTGAGAGTCAGGTACCAAATAGCGACACGCTTTCAGGCTAATCAATTGTTAACCTTTTCCATTTGCATTTCTCCCCGTGTCGAGGGGAGCTTGGCTTAGAATTGGTTTTGTTTGTATCCAATTCTATTCCTGCACATATTTCAACATACTTGCATCCATTCATTCATCACACCACTGCAGCCATTCCACGTTTTCATGAGGTTCATTAATGAAATCAAATTTGTTTTTTTAAACCATTAACTCTGTGCTCTGCCTGTTTCGTCTGATCTTTGAGTCAATTACAGGCAATGGTCATTTCTAGTAGTTTTGGATCCTATGGATTCAAATACATTAATGTTTTCAATATTCAGCCCAGTCATATTCAGAAGCCCTCTAAACTAACTGGTGTGTTCAAGGTCATTTTATGACACCTTTAGCTTTACAACATGGTGTAGTAATATGCTGGAGGTTTTCATTGGATCATGGTAAACTGTATAAAGATTGCACATCGCCAGCAATTGTACATTCAACTCAAGACTGGATGGCATTAAGGATGTGCCCAAGAAAGCCGTCAGTGCACCATTACACTGGCAGCAGCAGTTTGGACTGTTGACACAACGGCGGTCCATGGAAACGATCCTGCGGACTCAGCAGAAATGTTGATTCATCAGACACGTTTACCTTTTTCCAGTCTTCAGCTGTCCTTTTTTGGTGAGTGTGGGGCCACCAGAGACTCAAATTGTTGTTTTTGGCAGATGCACATAGGAACCAAAGAGTTATTTTCCATTTCAATGTTGCTTCATGTGCTGGGGTGCTTCCCTGTAAAGAGTGTTCATCTCTGTGGCCATCATTTCTCAAATTAATCTCCTCTAACCTCTCATCATCTGGACAACCTTGCTTACTGTATAATTTTTGTTTTTCATCATTCTTATTACTGTCTAGAAAATCCCATCAGCTATTCCAGAAATACACAAACCAGTCCAAATCAGCAACAAAGTGCAAACAATTAACATCACATTTACCTCTTTTTTTTAAGTGATCATTAAGTGAGGCTCTTGACTATATGGAAAAGCCAGTTGGCTACGTGGGTAACTGCACTGCACAAATAAGCAGGAACTTGATGCATCTGTTGGATTTGTATTTGTAGGCTGGTTCTGATAAAAAAAATATAGCTATAGCTATAGATCACAGGTGAATAATCTGTGATCCTTAAAATTGTTTCAATATACATCTCAAAGTGAAAGTCTTGAATAAAATCCTCCTTCCAGACCCTCTGGATCCCGATGGAGCCTTTCCAGCCCGGCCCTCTCTAACAAGATCAGACCCAGCCCTTATAGATTCTATTACTCCACCACTCTATTACATTACATCTCCATTTACGAACCTTAAGCAGCGCAGAGCACGGCTGGGGCTCCGACCTTGTCAAAGAGGAGAAACTCTGACTAGATCAAGTAAGAAAGTGAAAGAGGGAGAGGAGAGAAAAGGTGGAATAGAAAAATCTCAGAGAGACAGGCTGAACTGTAGGAAGTGTTTGAAAAGATGGGGAGAGCTGGAGGACAGGAGAGAGGAGGGGGAGAAAGGGGAAAATAGAAAATCGATAGGCCGGCAGAGCAGGAGGATGAAGATTGAAGGATGATGTGGATGGGATTTGGGGGCTGGGGAGGAGGTGGCATTTAAGAGAGATTGCAGAGTAGCTTGAGCTCTGACAGTGATGGCCATCGCTGAAAACGGGGTGATGAAGGAGACGCCAGGACAAGGAAGCAGCCCCCCGAGGTAACCATCTAGTCTCCAGAGGCGCTCGGAAGGTTCGTGGGGTCTCTGATTTTACCTGAGACTCAAACAGAGTCACTTTCTGTTATTGAGACCTGTCCACTGATCTGAAATAGTGTCTCTAAAACAAACAACAACTCCATCTTCCTGATTGTGCACCACAAAGAGGAGGACATTCACTTTGTCAGTGATTTTTTTTTTTCAAGAGACAAAGAAAATAAGTTAGTCGTTCAGTCCAGTGTCCAACCATTGATTACTTTTTTAGTAATTTCCCCCAAACAGGCCAGAAAAAAGCAATTTATCCTAAAAGCAAGGATTTATTGATTTCATTTACAGGGAGAGATCCTTTCAAACAAAATATAGCAATGAACATCAGCAAACAATCTTGGTTTTATTTTAGTTCAGATACCCATACAGAAAAGCAATAAGCAATCACTTATACTACAGCTGAGCACAGTTTTTTCACCAAGGCTACACCACTCCAACCATTCAAGCCATTTGATGTTTTGTTTGTCCTTCAGCTTTAACTTTAAAAGAAAAAAGACACATGTAAAAGAAAATGCCCTTGAAGATTTTGCACTTTTTTTTTCTAACCAAGAAAAGATTAGCAAACAACTGCAACAACCAACTTGCCAGCCACAAATTCTGACTCTCAGTCGGCCTGAACTTTAAACTACATCCAATTCAATTCACTTTTACTCATGTAGCATCAAAGCACATGAACAACCAACTTACATCAAGGGCTTTGTATTGTAAGGTAAAGACCCTACAATAATACAGAGAAAAACCCAACAGTGAGACAACCCCTATGAGCAAGCTCTTGGCAACCGTAAGAAGGAAAAACTCCCTTGTGACAGTAAGAAACCTCCAACAGAACCAGGCTCACAGAGGGGCATCCACCTGCTGTGACTGGTTGGAGGTGAGGTGAGGGAGGCAGGACAAAAGACAGAAGAGAGCCAGAGATTAATAATAAGTAATCATTAAATGCTGAGTGGTTTAGTTATTGCAGCATAACTAAGGGAGGACTGAGGGTCACCTGATCCAGCCCTAACTATATTCTTTATGAAACAGGAACGTTTTAAGCCTAATATTAAAAGTAGAGAGGGTGTCTTTTTCCTGAATCAAAACTGGGAGCTGGTTCCACAGAAGATACCCGAGTAACTACAAGTAAACCAGCAAAAAAAACCCCAGTCCTAAATATTTGTTTAATAATCAACAAGATAAGAGATCAGTTGGATCTCTTGGTTTGCGGTTTCACAGCTTGCTCTAATAACAGACACATGCAGCCTGACGGAGAATGAAAATTCCCTTTGGGGATTAATAAAGTAAAACTGTCTATCTGTCTTAGATGTGTCTTTCCTTTGGCAGACTGTCAGCACAGAAATCTGTTGTTGGTGTCTCAGGTAAGAACATCCAGTACAAACGACCTAAACTGCAGCACTGCAGCTGCAGGGGCTTGGAGCAGCTGTGTGGCCAGGAAACAATCGAAACAAGGGTTCAAAATCTAAACACCAGGTCCTTGAGACACTTGAGTACTTTGTAATTAGTTTTTTATTTCATTCTGAATTTTTTGTTTTCAGTTCACTTTACTTTAGTTTGATTTTTTTTAATATTTACTTTTTTAGTTTAGTTTTAATTAATTTCAGTTTTGGTTGTATTCTTTTTAATTTTTATCGTATTTACTTGCACCCAGGTATTTGTCGGAGGCATAATTTAGGAAATCTGAATGATTATTACAATAAAAGTAATTCTTTGTCAAGGCGGTAAGTTGTGCAGTCTTCTTCTTTCACAAGCGTTTACATTTTGTTTCTATCCTGAAAATGTAAAAGTTTCAAATGAACTGAGTCTCACACAAAGACACACACAGTCACTGCAGCCAGCTACGTGCAAGGTGCTGGCTTGACCATCAAGAGTAATTAGGGGTTCAGACTTTGACATGACAAACTAGCATCATCAATAGAAGACAAATTGGACTGCCGAGGGAGAAATCAAAACTGATCACTTTTATACACTGAACCGTAGCGGCACCACCTAAATGGCCACAGTGGCGACAAATACTCCCCTTCTAGTCTATACATATTGAGGCAAAGTAAGTCACGTGGACCCCTTTGGACAAAGAACAGCAGTGAGACTTATAAATTATTCTTCATTTGTCAAAATGAGTGATTGTAAATCCGAGACATCCATCCATCGGTGATAGTGATGCATTTCCTCTCCCAGTGTCCGCACAGTGATTATAACTCTCATTTGCTTCTCATATTACATCATTGGAAAGCTTGCCAGTGCTCAAGGCGTGCATTACTTACAAACTAATGTACCAACCCAGCCTAGATACACTATCGCCATGCTCTAATGTTGGCTGGCGCTCCATTATACAGCCATTATTTGCCAGTATACTGATGTCCTCTCATCATGTTTGGTAACAGAGGGATGCGCATGAAAATAAACACTTACATATGGAAACACACAAACTGTGTTTCCTCTGCTCCTAACTACCTGCGGTTCTCCCGTCTCTCCCTTCTCCCCGTGCCTCTCAGCTAGCCCGTTTCTGAGGAAGACCTAATGAATATTTCCCTTTGAGTGAGGGAGTGTAAAATAAACACAAGTCTGGAGCTTCTTTCCCTTTGCGTCTTTCCTTTGAGGGAGAATGTGAGATGCATTAAAAAGGGGGTGAGAGAGAAGCACATGCAGCATTTTGGCATGTGCACTGCCTCCCCCTTTCACCAAATCCTCTCCAGTCCTCTGATCATCTCCAACAACATGGCAAACACTGATGGCTGAGACCAGGATTGAGGCTGATGTGAGAGACAGCACAGCCACAGCGAGAAATAGCCGTTTGATGATGAAAACATCCAGTGGAAACAAAAGAAGTGTTTATCTCGCTGGGTGAAGACGCTGGCCTTGAGCAGTCTGAAAGCTGTGAGACTTTACAGAGTTTGTTATCAAACCGCCAACCTTTTTGTTTTTCCTTTTTTTGGAATCAAATAAAATGTGACTGTTAGACCAAGTTTAACCATCTTAGTTTTTACATTCACTGCCTACTTGAGATATGGCACAGATCCAACAAGATTTGTTGCATATTGACACGATAGCATCACGATGCAGCATGCCGTGTGGTGGTTAGCACTGTTATCTTACAGCAAGAAGGTCCTGGCTTTGAATCTTGTGTCTGGGTGGGACAATCAGAAATGCAATCAGTGGGTTAGATTGACAGCACGGTGGCACGGTGGTTAGCACTGTTGCCGCACAGCAAGAAGGTCCTGAGTTCAATTCCACCATCAGGCCGGGGTCTTTCTGTGTGGAGTTTGCATGTTCTCCCCGTGTTTGTGTGGGTTCCCTCCGGGTACTCCGGCTTCCTCCCACCGTCCAAAGACATGCAGCTTGTGGTGATAGGTTAATTGGATAATCCAAATTGCCACTAGGTGTGAATGTGCGAGTGAATGTGAGTGCGAATGGTTGTCTGTCCCTGTGTGTTGGCCCTGCGACAGACTGGCGACCTGTCCAGGGTGTACCCCGCCTCTCGCCCTATGAGAGCTGGGATAGGCTCCAGCGCCCCCCGTGACCCTGAAAAGGATAAGCGGGAGCGAATGGATGGATGGATGGGTTAGATTAATAAGTGTTTTTGAAATTAACATCTCTGTGTGTGAATGGTTGTCTGTCTCTGTGTTCAGGACACTGAATTGGACATGTACCACATCACAAAGGCTCTCTATTGAAAAGCTTAGAAATATGGTATTTAACCAGATTCTTACTCTGGATGGCATTACCTTGGCCTCCAGTAACACTGTGAGGAACCTTGGAGTCATTTTTGACCAGGATATGTCCTTCAACGCACATATTAAACAAATATGTAAGACTGCGTTCTTCCATTTGCGCAACATCTCTAAAATTAGAAATATCCTGTCTCAGAGTGACGCTGAAAAACTAGTTCATGCATTTATTACTTCCAGGCTGGACTACTGCAATTGATTATTATCAGGATGTCCAAAAAACTCACTGAAAAGCCTTCAGTTAATCCAAAATGCTGCAGCAAGAGTACTGACAGGGACTAGAAAGAGAGAGCATATTTCTCCTGTTTTGGCTTCCCTTCATTGGCTTCCTGTTAAATCCAGAATTGAATTCAAAATCCTGCTCCTCACATACAAGGTCTTAAATAATCAGGCCCCATCTTATCTTAATGACCTTGTAGTACCATATTACCCTATTAGAGCACTTCGCTCCCACTCTGCAGGCCTACTTGTTGTTCCTAGAGTATTTAAAAGTAGAATGGGAGGGAGAGCCTTCAGTTTTCAGGCCCCTCTTCTGTGGAACCAGCTTCCAGTTTGGATTCGGGAGACAGACACTATCTCTACTTTTAAGATTAGGCTTAAAACTTTCCTTTTTGCTAAAGCATATAGTTAGGGCTGGACCAGGTGACCCTGAATCCTCCCTTAGTTATGCTGCAATAGATGTAGGCTGCCGGGGGATTCCCATGATGCATTGAGTTTTTCCTTTCCAGTCACCTTTCTCACTCACTATGTATTAATAGACCTCTCTGCATTGAATCATATCTGTTATTAATCTCTGTCTCTCTTCCACAGCATGTCTTTTATCCTGTCTTCCTTCTCTCACCCCAACCGGTCGCAGCAGATGGCCGCCCCTCCCTGAGCCTGGTTCTGCCGGAGGTTTCTTCCTGTTAAAAGGGAGTTTTTCCTTCCCACTGCCGCCAAAGTGCTTGCTCATAGGGGGTCATATGATTGTTGGGATTTTCTCTGTATCTATGAAGCGCCTTGAGGCGACATTTGTTGTGATTTGGCGCTATATAAATAAAATTGAATTGAATTGAATTGAATATTGGATTTAGATCTAGTGATTGTGAACTCGCACTCACTGTCATGTTAAAGAAACCAGTTTGAGATGGTTTGTGCTTTGTCACATGGTGTGTCAGGTCAGGAAATGGGTACACTCTGGTCATAAAAGAGTGGACATGGTTAACAACAATATTTGGGTAGGTTGTGGTGCTTAAACAACTCTTAGTTGATCTTAAGGGTGTGCCAAACATATCCCCCACACTATGATGTTCTTTACACCAAATTCTGACCAACCATCCAAATGCAACAGCAGACATCAAGACTCCTCAGACCACGCGACATTTTTTAATCTTCTACTGTTTTATTTTGCTAGCTCCAGTTTCCTGTTGTTAGCTGACAGGAGTGGCACCTGGTGTGGCTTCGTGCTGGTGTAACCCAACTGTTTCTGCATACCTCGTTTGTAATGAATCGTCATATGTTAGTTGTCTTCCTTGCTTGCAGCCATAGCTGGACTAGCCATCGGGCATACCGGGCATTTGCCCGGTGGGCCGATAGTAATTTTTCGTTTTAAATGGGCCGATGTTTTGTTATTGTTGTCTTTTTTTTGGATTGGACAGATGCTGGCAGACGTGTAAAAATAACTCAATTGTTTGGTAGTGGCTATGGTGGAGCTTTCACAGATTCAGTAAAATTAGCAAGTGGTGGAGGCCAGCAGGTGGATGGGGGAAAGGGGAGGCGGAGGTGGAGAGACCCAAGGTAGCCGCCGGTCCAACTGTCAGGTGAAATGATCTTCAGGTAAGAAGTTATGACCTGCAGTCTATCTGGGTCAGATATAAACCAAGTTTAGGTGGAGTTTATTTTCGCTGTGCTGACTTTTTACAGTCAGTTACAATAACTTGTACTGTGTACTAGCTAGCATGACAGTTTCTATACATTTGGGTGGGTGCTATGATGTTACTGATAGTGAACTCTATTTTATTCATATGGTTAGTTAGTAGAGTTGCCAACTGTCCCGTAAAAAACCGAATCCTCTGGTATTCAGAGTTAACATTACGTGTTTGTATTGAGCTGAAAATAAACGCGATTTGTCCCGTACTTCAGCTACAATAAAAAAAAGACAAAAAGCTGGAGTTATTCTGTGTCTTTACGCTGAAGCTGCCTCTTCTTCTCTCATTCTCCCCCTCCCTCTCCTGCTGCTACTTCAATCATGAAACTGATCAATGATCAGCTGATCGGCGTTTCTGCCGCAAGTCCCATCTCTCTTGCTTGTTTATCTCCCGCTTTGTGCCAGAAAGAGCAAACTAGCGGAGGTCGCGTTAAACAGCAAAAGCGCCTTTAAACTTGATCAGCTGTTGTTAGAATTTATTTAATATTACTTTCTATTATCAGCTGATGTTTGTTGGAGCCACAGCTGTAAAAGCTGCTGGTCATGATGTCGGTTTGGTTATCTGGTGACAGGGAAACATGAAGATGAAACTGAACTGAACTGAACAGGTGATGGAGATACAGGTTAACCTTTTGGGTGACATGAATGGGTTGAAGGAAAGCTATGAACTGTTTCTGAGAGACAACTTACACCAGGATCCTTTTCTATGTAGCTGACAGCTGGTAACTGTGTAGGGGCGGGTCTAGCAAAGTTTTGCCAGGGGGCCAGGTAGGGCATTAACAGGGAAAGGGGGGCACAAAGAAATACTTTTCTTTCTTTTTCTCATTTAAAATTTCTAGCTTTTAACAAATAATTATCCAAATCTTACAACCAAAATTTTCATCTGATGTCAAATTTATAGAAATCCATTATTGTACGTAGTAAGTTTTTTTCAGGGTCCCAACATAATTTCTTCAGAAGAAAGTACTGTACATGATGCCAGTATTTTCCCACATTTTCTAGATACTGTACCAGTACTTTGTGTAAAATGCCATCAAAAAGTCAATTAAGTTTTATTCTTTCTCACCTGTCTTTCTGTCTCCTTTCACTTTTAAAAGGTTGCCATGTTAGAAAAAATATTTTGCCCTGCCATGCTGTTTATTGATGTGGTAAATAAATAGTTTATGAAAATATCACTAAATCTGTCATTTATTATTTTTAATATTCAGTAATGGTCATGTCTCACCTCTAGTCTTCTCTGTCTTAATTTCAGGTTTCCACCATATGTTGTAGATAGTTCAGGAGGTTAACTCGACCGAGTAGTCTTTGGGTTTCAGCTAAGTACTGTTTAGAATACCAGAATAGGGAGGATGGTGTAGGTTTAAGTTTATTAGATTGATACATATGTACCAACAAGACAGTGTACATCACTGTCACAACGACGTTTGTTTTCATTCAAAGGCTTTATGGTTTTTCCTATAATACCTGGTGGGCCGGTCTCTAGTCAAAATGCCCGGGCTGATTTTTTGTCCCAGTCCAGCCCTGCTTGCAGCAGTCTGGCCATTCTCCTCTGACCTCTGGCAACATCAAGGGCAAGCCTGCATTTGACTTTGTCAACCAATGTCAAGCATAGGGAGACACACCTAAGGTGGGTTTCGACAACAGTATGTAGGCATGCTTTCTAAAGATATTTAGCATTCTTGCATAACTGCCATGTGACACCTAAACTAACTGACTTTCAAATGAGCTAAGGCCTTTATAAAACAACCATCATACCCTAAAATGGACTATTAGCTTATGAAGAAAACTGAATGCTCTCAGATAATGTCATGTGAAAAGATCCATTCATACAAGTCGTTGCTTAAGGCACAGGTGTAACTATTGCAAGATAAAGTCCCATTATCTGCAACCTGCAAAAAACCAAAACCCTGAAAGAAGAACAATGTAGCCAGTGTGTCAGCTGTGCGAAAATCATCGTCAGTGTTGCAATTTTGCCAGGGGATATCTAATCCTCATATCCTCCTTGTTGCGAGCCTTGTACCAACAAAATAGTGTCAGAAAACTCATAAAGAAGCCAGAAAATGTGTGTTGGGTCAGAGGCCGAGACATAAACTCAAAGCTTGTGATAGCTTGTTCTCGACTGGGAGTTCACATTATGTCTACAAGCATGTGCAAGAAGAGCAGAAACAGAAAGCTCACATGACAAAGTTGGAACATTAATCACAAATTAAAGGATGTCTCAGTCATGTCAATATGTTCTTTTTTCCAAAGAATGAAACTTGTTGGCATTAATTAGTAGTTTAATTGTAGCTTAATGTTAATTCAGCTTTTTTCTCTCTCCTGCACTCAGTGGATCTTCATGGTGGCTGTTCATCACAGCACACCTCCCCCTGGTCATGCCTAACTCTTCTCAGATCAAAGGGGCTCTGGCGGGAGATTACCCAGAAACACTGACAGAGCACTCCAGCCTGTGTTTCTGCTGGGCACAGATGGCACAATGCAAGGCTGAAGGCCCCAGGCATGAGCTGGTGACGAAAAGCAGAGGGATGTACACACAGCGATGGGGCTATCTGAGGAGAAGAGCCCCCTGGCCACTGACAGTCCATCCAAATGGAGGCAATTTTACACCCCTCAAGGGAATGGCTTGCAAATGTACCCATTCCCTACTTGCGTGCCTCCATCTCGTCCATCTGATGTATGAATGAAGGCGAACGGGAGTGGGTGGGGGGTGATGTGATGTGGCAGAGAAGAGGCAGGCAATCTCTGTGTGTCCTCTGAAGCTTGTCTTATGGCTTTTCCCTGTCATGTGTTTCTCTCCAGGGACACTTAGGGAATCTGGCCGTGGAAGGCATCCGTACTCTCAAAATCCGAAGGTGAGTTCAAGCATCCAATCCAGAACGTCTCCGCAGTCACAGTATAACTTGTGACATTCGACACCCCGCCCCCCCGCATGAATTGAAGCAATGCATGTACTGTATGGCTAAAGTAAAAATCCATGTTGTCTGTGGTAGGAATAAATATGGTGTGCGCCTGCTGGGTACAGGTGCAGGGCAAACAAACATGACACAAAGGAAAAGCAAAACTCGTCCACACAGTGGATTTTGCAGGCTCCCAAAAGACTTTAATGATGGAACATTTTGGTCCAAGATGACTTCAGGGAGCAAACGTCATCCACTGACACTTTAAATTTTTACCTTTTTTATCTACTGTAGAAATTCTGCTGACAGGGAGATCACTAAACCCAGCTATACATCTGCAAAATGTAGGTTTTCATGATGACTGCTGCTGCTTTGCTGGCCTTCCTGGAAATGTTATTTCAGTTTTTTTCAGTTTTTTATTAGACAGTAGATGAAAGTTAAACTAATTTATAATCTGACGCAGGTCTGGTAGCAGTTTTCTTTGCCTCACTTCTTGAACAAAGTTGAAGTCTTTCAAAACAGTTGATTGTACACATTAGAAAATCCATTTATCATTTCTTTGCCTTTGGAAAATTTTCAAAGAACTCAACAAGAAAAACATAAAGTACACAGTTTAATATGTTTTGTTTGCACATTTGTGTTGTCAGTTAAATAGTTTTACTCTCAAAAATGTGTTTTACAGAAAATTAAATCAAATTGACTGCTGAGCACAAAGATGTTAGTATCTAATATGAGCATTGTAAAAAAACAAACAAACATACAATTATAGAACTTGAATGCAACAGAAATACAAATTGTGAATGTGAAGGAGCATCAGCAGCCTGTCTGAGTAAGAGGAGTGAGGATGTGTGGAGGTGTAGGGAGGGGTGAAAACAGAACCCAGGAAGATGCAGAAGAGTGCAGACGCATGCATTTAGCATACACTCCAAATCTCCGTCTGTTATGTTGGAAGGAAGAGCTTTAGGTGTGAGGAGTGAGAATCTGTGGCCAAAAGAGAGTGACAGGATGTCTAGTAATTGCCAACATTGTTTTGTTAGTACAAATAGTAGGCATAAGTTTGGTTTCCATGACATGTGATGCTGCCTAACTTTTATTTTCATTTTTAGATTTTTTTTTAATTTTTGTGAAATTGTAAATTATGGCAGACTTACTGGAGGAAAAATGTTTTTCCCATCACAATACCTGCAAACATTACTGCTCCTTTTCTTTACAAAGTAGAATGTAGAACCTTCCGTTCTTAAATCAGCATCTCAAGAGTGTTTGCTTTGATACACAATAACAGCCAGTGATCCTCAGGCATTCAGTGTCAGTGAAAACATGTAGGAAATGATGGTTAGGGAATAAGAAGATGATGAGCACACTTCTATAATGCACAGTCATTCTGACAAAGTTTTTAAACATTTTAAAATATTTTTACTCAAACTGACCTGGCACAGAAACCACCTGTGGAATATCAAGCCAGCAGGCTTTTTCTGAAACCATTTCACTGACCTTTGTGTAAATAAAATTCAAACTTTGATCCTTTTTTATTGTTTGTGATTGATAAAAATTGTTGGGGTTGGGGTGTGTGTGTGTTTTTTTTTTAATTACAGACTTTCAAATAGTTTTTTTAAATAAATGTAACTGTTTAACGGTTACATTTTTAGCAGTATGTATGTATGTATATATGTATTTATTTATTCAATTTTAGGTAAGATGTTACCTCGTGAGGTACAAATGATGTTGAGAACGGTGAGGAAACAGCCCAGAACTACTGGGGGAACTGGTCAATGACCTGAAGAGAGCTGGAACTACAGTAACAAAGGTTGCTATTAGTAACACACTACGTTACGTCATGGATTAAAATCCTGCAGTGCTCGAAAGGTCCCCCTGCTTAAGCTAGCACATGTCCAGGCCCGTCTAAAGTTTGCCAGAGACCATCTGGATGATCCAGAGGAGAAGTGGGAGAATGTCATGTGGTCAGATGAGACCAAAATAGAAGTCTTTGGTATAAACGCTACTCACTGTGTTTGGAGGGGGAAGAATGCTGAGTGGCATCCCAAGAACACTATACCCACTGTGGAGCATGGGGTTGGAAACATTATGCTTTGGGGCTGCTTTTCTGCATAAGGGACAGGACGACTGATTTGTATTAAGGAAAGGATGAATGAGGCCATGTATCGTGAGATTTTGGGCAATAACCACCTTCCATCAGTGGGAGCATTGAAGATGAAACGAAGCCCTGATCTCTCCCAGCTGTGTCTCCCTCCTGTTGCCCATTCCCTCATTACTACCCTGTGTATTTAAGCCCTGTGTTTTCCCGTGCTCGTTGTCGTGTCGTACCCTCAGATCCTGCCTGTGTGTTTCTGCTTGGTTTCATGGTTTGGTTTCTGTTTTTGTTTCATGCCAGCAATAAAAGCTATGGTTTTCAGTTACATTTCGTCTCGGAGTCCTGCATTTGGATCCACATTTCCACCTGCCCGCACACAGAGCCCTGACATGTTGCCCAGTGAGAGCCCCAAAACATCAGTTCTTGAGCAGATCTGCATGTAAGAATGGGCCAAAATACCAGCTACAGTGTGTGAAAACCTGGTGAAGACCTACAGGAAATGTTTGACCTCTGTTATTGCCAACCTAGGACCACAGAAAACAGCTAAGGTGAACAACATCTAACCAAGTCAAGAACACTCCTGAGGTGGTAGGCATTTCATTTTCTATCTGTCTATAATCCAGAGGTGCTTTCATGAACAGAAATACAAAGGATTTACAACGAGGAACAGACATGGTTACATCTAAAAGAGCCTAAGCAGTTCTGGAAAAAAAAATCTATTGGGCCAAAATCTTTCTCCCTAATGCAAAATGTAAACATAAAGTGAAAAGAAATGGGATATTCTTCAACAGCCAAGTCAAGTGAGCTGATCTTTATGAAGAACTGGAGAGTCACACACACTGAAATAACGCATTTATTATGAATTGTGCAAAAGTTACTGTATGTAAAACGTCTGTGTTTCACAAAAGTGAGTACACCCCTCACATTTTTGTAAATATTTTGTTATATCTTTTCATGGGACAACATTAAACATATGACACTTTGATACAATGTAAAGTAGTCAGTGTACAGCTTGTATAACAGTGTAAATTGTCTGTCACCTCTAAATAACTCAACATACAGCCATTACTGTCTAAACCGCTGACAACAAAAGTGAGAACCCCCCCAAGTGAAAATGTCCAAACTCTCCCCAAAATGTCAATATTTTGTGTGGCAGCCATAATTTTCCAACACTGCCTTAAGTCTTTTGGCCATGGAGTTCACTAAAGCTTTACAGGGTGACACTGCAAAACTCTTCCACTCCTTCATGATGACATCATGGAGCTGGTGGATTGTCACCTTCCATTTGAGGATGCCCCACAGATGCTCAATAGGGTTTAAGTCTGGAGACATGCTTGGCCAGTCAAGTACCTTTACCCTCAGTTTGTTTAGCAAGGCACTGGTCTTTTTGGAGGTGTGTTCAGGGTTGTTATCATGTTGGAATTCTGTCCTCTGGCCCAGTTTCTGAAGGGAGGGGATCATGGTCTACTTCAGTATTTCACAGTACATGATGGCATTCATGGCTCCCCTTAATTAACTGTAGCTCCCCAGTGCCAGCAGAACTCATGCAGCCCCAATGACATCTTACCACCATGTGTGACTTTAGGCAAGAAACACTTGTCTTTGTACTCCTCACCTGGTTGCTGCCACACACCCCTGACACCATCTGAACAAACTATTTTATCTTGGTCTCATCAGACCACAGGTAATCCATGTCCTTAGTCTGCTTGTCTTCAGCAAACTGTTTGCAGACTTTCTTGTACATTATCTTTAGAAGAGGTTTCCTTATGGGATGACAGCCATGTGATGCAGTGTATGGCATATGGTCTGAGCACTAGCAGGCTGACCCTCCACGTGTTCAACCTCTGCAACAATGCTGGCAGCACTCATACATCTATTTTCTAAAGGCAACCTCTGGATATGACGCAGTGCGCGTGCACTCAACTTCTTTGGTTGACCATGGCGAGTTTGTTCTGAGTGGAACCTGTCCTGTTAAACTGCTGTGTGGTCTTGGCCATGCTGCAGCCCAGTTTCAGGGTGTCGATAATATTCGTATAGCCTAGGCCATCTTTATGTAGAGTAACAATTCTCTTTTTCAGTTCCTCAGAGAATTACTTGCCATGCTGTGCCATGTTAAAATTCCAGTGACCAGTATGAGAGAGTGCAAGAGCAATAACACCAAATTCAACACATCTGTTCCCCATTTGCACCTGAGAACTTGTAAAACTAATGTGTCACATGTCACCAGGGAGGGAAAATGGCTAATTGGGCACAGTTTGGACATTTTCACTTAGGGGCTACTCACTTTTGTTGCTAGTGGTTTAGGCAATAATGGCTGTGTGTTGAGTTATTTAGAGGTGACAGCAAATTTACACTGTTGTACATGCTGTACACTGTAGATATTATATCTGTGCGAGAGAGAGAGAGAGAGAGAGAGAGAGAGAGAGAGAGAGAGATCGAGAGAGAGAGAGCAACGACCACTCATCAACAAGAAATCGTTCCCTTTCTACAGCTTTGTTTGAAAGATATGGGAACAGGCAAAATAATAAATACCTCAATTTCAGGTAGATGATGAATAGGGACCTGTGGCAGACAGAGTTCACATCCCTGAGCTGCCCTGTGCCAGAGCTCACAAATCTAACTTTACAATTTCCAGAAACAACAGCAACTTAAAATAAGACAGTTTACATACTTTGAAAAATACTGGAGCAGGTATGATCTGTCTGCCAGAAAAAGGTCGAGTAAATGGCCATTTTTAACTTCCTGACACCATCAGTCCATTTTAAATTGGGACTTTTCTGCACTTTATACATCATTATGCTAAAACATGTTTTTCACTTTGTTAAAAGATGTTTTTTTAAAAAATATATATATATATTATGCTGTGGTTTTCAGTAGAACACGTGTTTCATAACTCATCCAAGTGATGAAGTGGATGTCATTTGGATAAAACATTTCTCCCACTGAAAAAAGATTGGCTCCGGATGAACTCAATCAACTTTTAGGGACTTGTTTATGTGGATTATTGAGCGTGCATAAAGACATTCTTTAGCATTTCTTTTGCCTTATTTTCAACCTTAACAAGCAGCAACAGTTTACAGAAGAAAAAACTGTATCTGTGATTTGCCAATCATCAAACAGCAAAAGATTATTCAGCCAAGTTTTATCCTCGAGTGTTTATCAGGACCGAAACTGAGCTGAAACAGTGAATTAACTTTATCCTGGAAATCAGAAGGTGAAAATAACACCAGTACAAAGCAAATACATTTAGTATTTGCGTATAGTTTAAAGGTCTCTAACAGTCAAAATTCACTTGGACTGTATATTCATCGGATTTAGGATAGGATTTGATATGTAATCCAATCATCTCACAACATCATGCAAAATGAAAGAAAACATGAATTTGTGCCCTTATTTTTAAACTCCTGAAACAAGTAAAAGTATAAACATGTACAAGTCACAGACTTGTCTCCTAATAATTCTACACAGCTCTTTTGAAATGATTTTAATTGTGAGATTAAACGTGAGACTAGCAGATAAAGTAGGACACAGAGTCAAAAATCACTGAGGCCGGTCACTTTACCAGTCACTGCTGATAAACATATTTGTGCCATTTGTAGGCTCAGTCACATTTGATTAAACAAGGGGTATATAAATAGAAAATATATGAGGGTCAGGAGATGGCTAAACCATTAAGGAGAAATCCCAACTCTGACTCCATCCTCAAATGTCAGAGTTTGTGCCATTCCTGGGGTACACATTATTTCACGTCCTTTTTCGACATTCATAAACAATGAAAAAGCATCCACAGCTGATCTTTGTGGAATGAAGGCTCTTGTTCGCTTTACCCACATTAGTCGCATTTGATTTACTTTCACTGCGGTGACCCTATCCATCGCCGCTCAGAGACCACTTTAAAATTTGTTGGTACCTTAATCTGGAAAACACACCAGCCCATTACCTTGATAATGTAAGTTGTTGTTAATTCTGTTTTCCATTTAAATGTGTAAGGTAGCTGCAGTTAAAATGAACTTTAAAACAAAAAGAAACTCAAGAGGAGAGCTTCATCTGTAAAATCACATATTATCAGAATCAACAGTAAAGCGAGCAAAATGGAAAGAAAACGTTTAGTTTAAAACGCTCTAAGCACACTGGGCATGTGTTTGCAGTCTTCTCCGCAGAGGTCTCCAGTCAAAAGCCTATCTTTAGCCTGCTGCGTGATTGTGGCAGAGCTCTGTAGGCCTTGTTTAGTCCCCTAGTGCAGAACTAATGTGCTTCAGATCAATAGTAGCTCAGAGGCAGGGCTGAGATGAAGTCTGCACTACAACAACAGGAACACGGCCACTGTGCTCCCTCTCTCTCTCTTTTAACAGAGACAAATGCAGGGTGGGCTTAATTTCAGACTTCTTTTGCTTGATCTGAGTTTTCTGACGTTCCAAACTTTTAAATTAAAAGAAGAAAAAGTTCAGCATGACTGCATAAACAACCCTGGACTACTGGTGCACTTGATATTTTCACTCACCGTGTCCGCACTGATTTTCCTTTCTTCTTTTCAATTCTGCAATGCTGATTCATGTGCGGCATTCTTCAAGCTTTGGCCAGGACTAAACAGCCTTATCTGTGCCCGCCTTGTGTTTGTGTACGGCATGTCAGAGACGATTGTTTTCAGAGGACATCACAAGCAGATGGACAGATACTGCCACGTGCCGACTCCTTGTCAATTCTCGGAGCGGCAGCGTATTCGTTCGCTCTGTGTTATCAGGCGGGAGATTGATTTCTGTGTCCATCTTGTTTGCCCTTCCCTTTTGTGTTTCAGAGCTCAATTTAGAGAGGCCTATGATGTATTGACACACATACTGTGAATTACTCTGCTAAAAGATGCAAGCGCACAAAACATCTCGCCGAAACGGATAGGTCCTGTCCTTCCATTTCTGATGGCTGGTTGTTGCCGTTCAGGGCACGTCCTCATTGTGAGGCAGCGTGTGATGTCTCGCAGAGATGAGGCTAATGTTTGGCAGCCAAACGTCTGACTGCAGCAGCACTAACCAGATCAGGCTGCTCTAAAATAGGATGTCAATGGTGACTAATATGAAGAAACTATTTGCCTCGTGGCGACGCTTTTTTTCTCTCTCTCTTTCTCAGTTTCGCTCTGTTCGCCTTGCAAACACATTCATCAGCGAGCAACACAATAAGCGAAGAAACACCATCACTCTCTACTCACTCTCTGAAACCCACCATCCCTCTACACACTTACACACACACACACACATTTGTCCTCTCTTTATCCACTCTCCCTCCATAAACCTGGGCCTTTACTTCATTACCTCGACAGGCCGTTTGTAGTCCTGAATGCTGCACATCTAATTAAGAAACTTGCTTAATTAAAAAAGAGGCAATAAGCCCTTAATGGTGACTAAAAATAATGATTATGTCAGTGAGGGAACCAATAATGACTAAATGAAATACTAATGCGGTGGAAGGCGTCTGTGTAAACATGGCTAGTCCTCCATACATCCAACCACTGTCCTCCTCCACCACAGACGGGTCCTCCAGAATTCTTCAGCCCATTGCCGTCGTTGTTTGGTCAGGAGGAAAAATGAGACAGTTAGTGACTGTAATAGATGTGGCTGTAAAAGCTGGCATGGCTGTATTAGCTCTGCTCTCTCTGCCATCAAGAGCGGAGCCGAATATCTCAGCCACTAAAGGCCTTGAGGAGAGGAGGCACATGTCCAGCATACAGAGGAGCATCCAGCTAAATGCCAGCGGGCCGCAGTCATTTATCTCACCATAATGTTTTGTGACTATTATTATGCCCATTCATACACTGTGATGTACAGAGTGGAGAGTTCAGTGGTGTCAAATGGGTCTAATATTGCCAGTTGTTGGGTTTTTTTTCATGTTAATTGTCAAGCATTTGACCCTGCACCCCTGAATCTGGGAGGGGGGCAGACATTAAAATCTAGTGAAAATAGCTTGTCATCAGTCATCTGATTTCGTAAAACTCTGAAAGGATATGATCATCTGCACATTTGCTATTGCAAACTGAAATAAGACAAACTGCAAGATAACATATATTGCTCCATGCTATGTTATATGCACAGACTCAATTGACTAATTACAATTGAGGAAAATCAGTCATCAAGCCAAATCAAGCCTATCACTATGAATGAAAAATATTTGATAATGTACTTAAAGTGGTGATGGCATCAAATCAGCTAAAAGGTAACAGGTTTAGATAACTGGAGCACTGCAGCTGACACAGCTGATTGGTTGGTCCACGCACTGCTCAGCTGATCAGGGAAATGTTCAAATGGGTGATGATCAAGAAGGGTGGTGACATGGTGAGGATAAGGAAAACTAAGATAAACTCGCATACACACTTTCTAAACACTCGGTAATGAACTCCATTTTTCAGCTTCAGTTTCAAAGTCCTGGTTGGAGCGCATACAGGCTCAAAGGCACTCCTCCTGGGCTCCCTGAGACCGTTACGTAGTAGCATCACTGATGTGCTTATTTTTCTGTGTCAACATGTCGACACAACTGATCAAACCATTAAGACATTTTGAATCAAACTGTTTTAAAAGTAGGCCATATTTGAAAAGTTGTTTCAAGCTTTTTCATGTGAATACTTCTGAGCTTAAGCTTAATTTTGTTCAGCTGAGTTTTACTCTTGCATGAACTTATGCCCATTCTGATATTTGGTCCTTGAGGGTCTTTGATTTAATTTCGAGTTAGATATCTCAAAATTTCAAGTGAATAAGTCAGGTTTTGAGAAAATAATTTAAAGTTTGGATAACTTGAAATTTTACAAATTTGAGTAAGTTGAAATTACGAGTTAGTTTTAGGATTCAGACAGGTCTGTGAAGGACTGCACTTCCTTGTTACCCAGAAGAAAATTCAGCAGATGCATGCGCGCTCAAAATCAGGTAGTGACAGCATCAGTGAGCTACCCATGTATAGCACACTGGCACCAGTGAATGATAACTGAATAAAAGGTATAGAATCAGTGTGTTCATGGTGAACTGTTGGACAGCTGATGCCTTCAGCTTCTGGGTAACAAAGAAACTCCGGACCTTCACAGATTGGCAGACCTAACTCGAAATTTTGAAATATTTTACTTGAAATTTCAACTCATGGATAATAATTTGTTTTTCATTGCTAGAAAAAAGCTGAAATACCTTGAAGTAGGGCTGGGCGATATATCGAGTTTTTTAAAAATATCGATATATTTTTATACGAGATATAAGATGTGACAATATCTTTTATATCGATATAGTCTATGTTACGTTATAATTATAGTTGTGGAGCCACAAGTTTGCCTCTCTTTTGTCCGCTTTTGTCTTTACGCAACGTTACTCGGCCTCGCCTCTCCTTCACTGAACACAACTCCCCCTCCTCCCCCATCGCTTCACCTGCAGGCAGCGATAAGATGGACACGGCAAATCTCCGTTAACGAGTCACCGCGCATCGCCCCGTGCGTGGGGCTGGACGGCGTCAACGTGTTAACGAGCTAACCACGCTAACGAGCTAACCACGCTAAATCCTTTCATTTTCTCAAAAATCGACAGTGCACCTTATGTATGAATTCTGGTTGTGCTTGATGACCGCGAACCGATTTTATGTGGTACATGGCGCTCAGAAATCTGTCAAAAAATGTTTTAGTACGACTTTGGTCAGCTACGGAGCTGCACCGCTTGATGGATTGTCGGAGCATTACGGCTACCGAGCAGTGTTGCCAACTCCTCAGCAAGGAAAATCGCTATTGGCTGTCCTAAAAGTCGCTAGAAGTCCCTAAATGACGTCATCACCTAATTTGCATAATTGGTCATGCTAATGTAATTGTAATCTATGTTGTTGGAGAGAGAAATAACATCGTGGAAGAGACATAAAGTGAGTAAAAAACGTCCTAAATGCATTTAGAATTTATTTAGAACTACAAATTAAATTTATTTTAGCAATTATTGTTTTTTTTTATGTCACAATTCCAACCCTGCTCCTTTACCCGGGCTTGGACCGGCAAAAGTGACCCGAAATAGGCACTCTGGTGGAGTTACTTTGTGTGTGTGTGTTTATAAGTAGTTTTAAACCTTGTGATCCACAAAACAGCATAAGAGTAAAAGAGTAAAAGAAGAACTGACTGCGTTACAGCACCCGCTGCTTGTTGAGAGTAAAAGTGATATGCGCTTTCACGTCTTTTTTTAGCGACTTTTTTTTAGAAAAAAAGTCACTGGGGGGTCTGAAAACTGGCTAAATATAGCGACAAAGTCGCTAAGTTGGCAACACTGCTACCGAGGAGCCTCGCGGAGTGATACATACTGTGCTTCAACGTAATATTACCGTATTGTGTGTGTATAAGGACCATAAATGGCACCTGTTTAGAGACACGGTTATGAAGCGGATTTCAAACTCCAGGCTGTCAGTCACAAACTTGTGAACAGAGCAGCTGTGAAATCTGTCTCTTTGTTATTATGCTCAGCGTCTTTTAGTTTACATTTTGACCGCACAATTGTGAGCTCTTTGTTATGCACAAAAACAACATTGTTTTCTTTTATTTATGGAGCATTATTATTTAATAAATGCTCATAATTTATTTTTGAGTAGTTTTTTTTATGTACATCTATGCTCTATGTTAATAAAAGTGCCTGTGTGACATCTGGGACACAGCTGACTAAGAACTCTCTTTTTGTTCTTACCTTATGGCTTTAAAAAAATATCGAGATATATATCTTATATCGCCATCCAGCTAACAAATATCAAGATATGAATTTTGGGTCATATCGCCCAGCCCTACCTTGAAGTCTGTGCTGCTCACTAAGACTGTGTGGGCTCAGGGTCATTCCACTGTGAAATCGTGCATCTGGGAAAGTGGGTGCCCTTTTTGAACATTTTTTACTTTTTATGTCAGCTGCGTCAAAATTAAATATCTGACCTCAATTTGTCAAGATCACACACACGCACACACACGCACACACACACACACACACACTTCAGCAAACTCACCATTTAAAATCTCAAATATGCATTAATTTTGAACACGTCCATTCATTGTTACTGATGGCAGATGTGCTTACTGTAAGACATCATGCTGCAAAAGCCACATGTCTCCGTGATTTGAAATAATTTACAGAGGTTTAGGTGTGGAAACTTGATTTGGCGTGTTTTAATTTAGCCAGTTATACTTAACACAAAAAGGTGGGAAAGCCACAGTTCATCTTTTCAACATTGTGAGTTATTTGTTAAATTCTCCCTTTAGCGAGAGCCATTATAACTTGGAATGCCATAAGTTCTGCTGTGCGCAAGGTGTGATAAAAAATATCGGCTTGGAAATGCATGTAAATACCTTCATGAATGCTAATAGCACATTTACAATACAAAGCAGTGCGCTCAAGAAGGTGAAGGAGCTCGAGCATCGTGCATTTGCTATATAACAGATGGTTACATCGGGCTGTAAATTTCCTCACACAAGGCCAGCGACTCTACCGTGATGTGACCCAGTCTGTGAGGAAAATGGGGAGAGGCGAAATGGAGGAGGGTGAAGTCAAGGATGAGTGTGCTCCACGCTCAGTTTCGGCCAGGCTGTAATTGGTGGGCTAGAGTTCTACAGCTTTGTTGCTGTAGCGAAGCAATAATCAGTGCCTTTCTATCAGCATGAGAACGACTGTCTGAGGCCTGAGAGGAGAAAGTATGAAGAGCAGTGGTCAGGGATAGTGCTCAGTGTGCAATGCGACAGAGGTCATGGGCTTTCATGCATGACAAACAGGCCACAGTTGCTTCCTTTTAAACCCAGACCTTGAACTTAGCGATGAAAGTAAGTGCAGTCTTTCACATCATAATTATGGACATGAAAGAAGGGAAAAAAAACAAAACAAAAGAATTCACCTTGTTATTTCCTGCAAAAAGAACACACCCTTCAGTCCCTCAACGTGCTGTTTCTTACTTCATCCAAACGTGTCTCGGCTCTGCAGCACTTTATTGTGTTTCGCTGTTTCTGAGTTGATTCAATGAACTAAAATGAGATGAGACACATTCATTCCCACGGGACGAGACAAAACCTCTCCAGAGCAGAATCACTGATTGAAGCTTAAACAGAAAAAAGAAAAAGAAAAGCCCTCATGCATCAAGGTTGCGTTTTCCTGCTCAGGTAAATGACTCGTCATTCGTTAAACTGATCAGATTGTGTTTCTGTGCAGAGCCCTGGCATTATTTATTTAAAAAATTGAAGAACAGTTTTACTTGAATCTTCTCCAGACATGACTTTAAAGTCACTTTTCTGTAAAAGTCTCACTAATCACAAATTTTAATAAATGCACCAGGCTGAACCAAGTTCCCATAACTCTTTCAGGAAAAGATAATTCTGAGTTTCTGTAATATCCATGGTAAGATGTGTATAGAGGGACTCATTGTATAGGTAGCCAAAATAGGTCACCCCCACATGCAGCAGAGCAGATGAAATATATCTGCTTCAGTATTGTATGAGTCAGCCCAAGTACACTGAAACCATGTCCAAGTGCTGACACTGAGTCCTGTCTCTATTTTATCATCAGACATGGCCTATAGTTTCAGTGTGACCACACTTACCAAGTGTCAGCCAAGCCGGTCCAAATTGACGCACCCCCAAATCTCTCAATTTTTTTAATGAGAAAAATGAGAAAAATGGGCAAATACGGGCAGCACGGTGGCACAGTGGTTAGCACCGTTGCCGCACAGCAAGAAGGTCCTGAGTTCAATTCCAACATCAGGCCGGGGTCTTTCTGTGTGGAGTTTGCATGTTCGCCCCATGTTTGCGTGGGTTCTCTCCGGGTACTCCGGCTTCCTCCCACCGTCCAAAGACATGCAGCTTGTGGGGATAGGTTAATTGGAAAATCCAAATTGCCATTAGGTGTGAATGTGCGAGTGAATGTGAGCGTGAATGGTTGTCTGTCCCTGTGTGTTGGCCCTGCGACAGACTGGCGACCTGTCCAGGGTGTACCCTGCCTCTCGCCCTATGACAGCTGGGATAGGCTCCAGCGCCCCCTGTGACCCTGAAAAGGATAAGCGGAAGCGAATGGATGGATGGATGGATGGATATGTTTGCCCCTCAGGTTTTTCCAAGTCTTCACACATCCCCTCACGTCATTTCCATAGATTCAACAGGCTCCATCATGGCACTTGTTGACATTTCACAGTCCTTATATTGATGTCATCATTATTATTACTTGTATTGAGACAATGGCTGTTATTTTCTCACTGATCAATTCAAAAACTCTGGTGAAAAACTAGCTGGAAACGCACAGGAGGAATCAGGTGTGTCTAGTACAAAGAAAAAGCTTGAGGGGCAAACAGTTTGCCTCCAAAAAGAAAAGAAAAAGCTAATAACAACATTGGCCACTTATTTTGGTTACAGATACTACAGTGTCACCATTCAGTTTTATTCCACAAAGCATTCACAGCATGCACAGAAAGCTTTGAGCTAAAAGCTAATGCCAGCATGCTAATGATTAGCTTGGTTTCATGCTTCCAAACACCAAGATGGCAACCATTTAAGCATTTAGCTCCATGTTTCAAAACTAGATTTTCCTAACTTGGTGGTGGATACGTCCATCTTTTATACCATCTACGCTGGAATTTGTGTTTGTCGCTAATGTGAATGAAATTAATTCTGCAGGCATTTTGTTCTAAATACATTTGACATGGTGGTCTGCTGGGAGATTAATTGGATATTACACATATCCCCAGATTTCAACACCAGTGTGGGGATCACAGAAGCGAGGAGAAAAAGAATCTATGCCAAATGCGAATAAATCTAAGACACCCAAAAAGTTCCTTACTATCTTGTCGTACTTTTTTGTTGTTGCTTGATTTGATACACACCTGATGAATATCTTTTATGCATTAGCCTGAGAGAACAGGAATCACTTTATTTCAAGATGGTTGATAGAAGTAGTGAACTTCACAACCGCTGCCTCAATCAGTCATTACGGAACATTTATGTGTCTGAAAGACTAAGACCCATTAGCTTGACAAATGAAGCCAGCCCTGTTATGTATTTGATGTCTAAAAGGGGCTTGGTCTGATTCACCGTTCATTTTTATTCCACACAGCACCGCGTACCCTGCCTTTACTAAGGGCCGGCCGGCGCTGTCTGCCTCTATGATAAACAGAGCTTCACATGGCGCTCTTAGTGTTTGAGTGTCTGATGAGCGCATGGACAATGTAGCATTAATGGGTTTGTGAGTGCTGTTTTAATTTCCCATGTGGAGGCCAGGGGAGCCCGTCCTCCTGACCCTGGCGTGTGTCAGACAGCCCTTCCAGAGCTCAGTGGAGAAAAACGGCCTTATTAGCCCAGTTCATTAAAATCATTAATAGTCATGAAATGAGAGGCACCAGAGTCCAAAAGGCTTAATGCTCCATCCATATTAATTAGACACCCACAAATCTGAAGTGAGGGAAACTGGCCTTGCTGCAGCTCCTGGAGCAAACACACACACGCGGGCACACACGCACACACACGCATACACACTCAAGCAACCTGCCTAGTGTGGCGTAACCCCCCACACACCCCTCACACTCCCCTCCTCCGACTGTCAGTGCCGCTACCCTCCTGTTACTACTCCCGATTAAATTCTGTTTTAATTAAAACTGATCACATTAAGAAACTGATGTGGTTAATTAACTGGACTCTAGTGGAAGTGCCTTCCCCTACATCTGACGGCTGCATTGTAGAACACTTCCTGCTGAGGGAAAGGGTGCTACATATAATACCAGGGCCACAGTCCACCACTGCCGCACTCGCTCTCTTCTCCAACATGATGCTTATTTGTCTTCGGTTCATGGAAACACTCATCAGTCCTCACAATGCATGCAGACGTTTTCAGTCTCAGTTTAAGGTAAATAAAGAGTGCATAACCAAACATCTTTGCTTTGATCAGGAGGAAGCAGCTCTTTAGTAACATCTACTGGCAGCTGTAGAAAACCACATTAATAAAATGCATGTCCACCTGAATAAACCAGTTTTTTTTTTTGTAGAATTTTGCATTCATTCTGTATTTTTATTCTGTATCTCAATCATGCTACTATTTACTATACAGGTCCATGTTTAATCTAACCATCTAACATGAACAAAAATTATTATTTTAAATGTTTTTGAGGATTCCAGACAAGCATAATGCGGAAAACCAGTGGAGAGTGTACAGGAAGCCAAAATTAAAGTGCCAAAGTGTTGTTTATGGAGTGTGAGAAACATTGAGGTTACCCAGCAAATACACTAAGCCCATGTAGAATTCTGTTAACTTGGAAAAGTGGACCTGTCTCTGTAAACATCCTGTTTTAGTCTGAATTCTTTGGAGGTTACAGAGATCGACTTTACTAGATTAAACTTCAGTGGCATATTATGGTTACATAAAAAACTGGCATATGCACCGACCCCTGTACAATGTGAAGAAAATAATGTTCGATTATTTAAAAGCTGTTTTAAAGGTGAGAACAAACGTTTCTGCAGGTTTTCCAATCTTTATGATCACCACTGTCCTTTCCCTCGTCGTGCCTTTTCCCCTCCTTTCCTTGTCTTCCTCCCTGCCTTCTTTGCCAGCCTCCGACCACACGGCACTGTTGCTAGCAGTTAGAAGTTATGGTTTGTGGCTTGTGAGCTGACAGCGCTACAGCAGAGGGCGAGATAAGGTTGTGACCTCTCTGGCCAGAGAGGATGAGATGAATGCATTTGCTCCCTCTGTGATGGGAAGCCGGGATGAGGCAAAGAGGGAGAGGAGGTGTGGAGTGTGCCGTCCCTGGGTGCCTGGCCCCCCAAATATATCTGCTCTATCTGAAGCAAGACGGCACAAAGGCGGGCGGATGTGGGGGATGGGTATATGCGTGTTCATGGGTGTGTGTGTGGAAGTGGAGGTGGGGAGCTGGGGAGGTGGGGTGGGGGGGATAAATATATATATGAGTGTGTATCGTCTCTCCTTTTTCCCCAAGGCCTGATATTGGATGATGTCCCAAAATCAAGGCCTCCTGGCCACGAGGCCACTATTCATCACCCTGAATAGATTTGCGAATGCGTGTGTGTGTGTGTGTGTGTGTGTGTGTGTTTTCTACATGCACAGCGCACTGTATGGTATAATATTTTGCTGCGTTTTTTTCTGCCTGCAGTACATTCGCACTGCATAAAGAAGGTGAATTAAAATAGCTTCTTATCTGATTTTGTAGATCTAAAATGTGTCTGTGAAAATATTAAATATAGATCTGTTAAACTGTTGCACTATCCCTCTCTGGCACTGTTACTTATTGCAGACTGTACTATTTTTACTCTTTATCTGGCTATTTAACAACAATTTGTGGGATCAATTAAGTTTCTGTGACCTTACCTGGAATTTAACTTCATTTAGAAATGAGGTGGTCAGTGAGTGTATATTATATATATTGGCTTTCAAGTCTGACTAAAGTTCTGTCTAAACCAATAGAGATAAATTGAAAAGAGACATTTTACTACAACACTCCATTGCTTTTTCTGTTTTATGTATAAAACCAGATGTTAAACCCAAATGACTTACTGTCCAAATAATTTGGGGGCTGTGGCTCCGAACTAAAGTAGATCTTTCACCTGACTTTGGTCCTGACTGCTCAGAGAATCTGTGGAAGAAATGCTGCATCTTGCTGCATCCGTCATTGTGTGTGTTATAGAATAAGATACCGCTTCACATTAGGCTGGCCCCAAAGCGTGGGGTTTAAAAATCTCTATAAAAGGCATTTTAGAAGTAGCACCAAAGTTTTTGGTTATTTGGCCACACACTGATCTTTTTTATTTATTGTACAATATTTTGTCTGTTTTACTGTTTTACTATTATTTGTTATGTTTTATGGTTTTTATTATTTATGTTTCCTGTTTTTCCTGACAAACTGAAAGAGTAATATTTGGTGTTTCCTAAAAAAAAAAAAAAATAGAGTTCTTACATCAACTGTTCACAACAATAAAAATACTTTAAGGAAAGAGGCATTGTTACTTTGTCTTTCATGGCTTTGAGCAAAGCAAGGTCAGTGGGCTACCTTGCAGACAAAAGCACCAGAAGTAAGGAGGCAGAGTGGTCACTGTTGATGACCGAACGGGTATAAATGAAAAACCCACAGAGTTATTTTATTTAGTTTTGTTGGAGATCAATATGTATATTCATCTCCAGGAAAACAGAAGCAGGACCCACCTGTGTCACCTGTGTGTCAGTGGACCAGCTATGTGGATTTACACACATTTGCAAATAATGAGGGTCCTTATTCCTCTAATTAGTAGTGCATTAGTGCACTTTCAGCTCCTTGCATGGCATTCCACATCACACAGGTTTGTCCATGAGATTAGCTATGTCCAGAGCAGTTTAGTGGAGTTTAAGTTTAAAAGCCTATCTAAAAATTAGATAAAGCATATTGGGTCCTTACAAATTGCTAGTTGCAATTGCTAAAGACTTTTATATCAGATAGAATGAAGATGAATAAACAGCTGCCTGGAACAGAAGACAAAGTACATCCACATTTCTAAAACACAGCAGGGAAACGTTCAGTTGTGTAAAGGGTAATCAATTTGTATTAAATGGCTGAAACATGCAAACACACTGGTGCAGCCCTTCCTGCATGTCTTTGTTCAAATGTGCTTGTGTCTCTCTTTTGGTTGTGTGTGTGTCCACCAAGGGCATCATTTATCCACCAGCCCAGAGGCAAAAACAACCTGCTGCCAGTATTGATGGTTCCTCCTGCAGCACCTGTGTGGATTGGGTTCAGAGGTCACCAGTCACAGGCAATCAGGAGTAAATGGAGCCTGTGTAACACTAGACAAACGGCTAAGAGCTTTAGAACAAAGCCAAGGCTGCGTCCCGAGTGTGCTGCTGTGTATGTGTGTGTTTGTGTGTGTTACTGCAACGCTCCCTTATTTCACCCAACCTTAGCCACTGTAACAGGATTAATTCCTGTTTATTTTTAAGCGTCTGACCTTCCTGATGATCCGTTTATCCTTATTTGTCCTCAAGACTGCAAACCTCACCAAAAACGCGCATCTTTTTTTTTTTTTACTTTTAACTCAATAAAAATGACCGCCAGGTGAGCCGTGGCAGGCCTGAACACATTTCCAATCCCTTTATGCCAGTAGTAAGCTTTAACACAGTCAGCTGATACAGCCAGCATCTTCCCCCTGTTCATCCGCAGGCTAATCCAATGCTGTTTTATTGTCTTATTAACTCTCTGGGCCTGAACGCCAAGGCTCGTAACAGCTTGTGGGAAGCGTTGTGAAGCCAAGACGGCAAACGCATCTCCGAGTAGGCTGAGCCGCGGAGGGGCTCGCTTGAGGAGGAAGACACATATCAAAGAAGGTTTTAAATGCACTGATCTGCCTTGCCTTAACTCACTCTTACATCATCATAAAACATCATCCAATTTACCAGCACTGTCAGAGAGGAACCATAACATATTTGCATAATGCAGAGTCTTCACTATGTTAATCCTCCCTCAACTCAGCCATGTAAAGAGGACTCTTTTGTGTTTAGGCTCATTCTCTCTTACTCTGTCTAGAGTGTGTGCATGAGTGCATTACACTGTACTTGCGTGTCGATGAATGTGAAAGATTATGGAGGTAAATGAGGCTCTCTACAGCCCCTCCAAGCTCTCCATACAGCGGTGTGATAGTCAGTGATACCGCAGGGCATCACAGGAGGAGCAATAGAAACGCATTACTGCTGAAATCACATTGCTCTCCTCCACTGAGGGGTGTAAGTTACTGGGGAAATGGATGAAGCTCGCAGGAGGAGGCGAGGGCGATGAAGGTGGGGGAGAGGTGCGGCCTCTCCACAATTTGCACTGACACGTATGATCTCTTTTTAATTTCCCTGGCAGTGTGAAATATGGATGATGACTTGATTAGATTGTGTCTCGGCTGGATTCAGATGCAAAGCAGCGCGTGTACTGACTGACTGGCTGCACACCCACCTCTGGTGCATTTGGAAATTCAAGTGTGTTAACGGGAGAAATGCTCCTTCAGACCCTCTGACACAGTTTTGTAGCATCGATTTGTGGCTTTCAGTGAAGTGCAGGAGTCATTATGTGGTGAGATGTTATCACTTTTAGCAATGCTGGCAGCTTGGCTCTGGCGATGGTAATATTGGTTTGCTGGTTGCACCAACACGTTGGCCCAAACTCAACTGTTGTCATAACATTATCTGCAGACATTCATAACAGCCTGATATTGCAGATGGATTCATCTTCCTGTAACAACATCATGAAGTAGATATTTTTTACTTTTAGTGGAAGAAGTAAAAAAATTTAAATGGTAAATGGGGTTTTACAAAGCACTTTACCATTTCACATTTAAACACACACATAGGAGGAGGTGGCCATAAACTACCAAACCTTGCATAAGTAAGAAAACAACATTACCTTCATGAAATGGTACAAAATACTGAAAAGATGCTCAAAAATGAGTACACCACATGATTCAGCAGCTTGTAGAACAACAATAACTTGAAGTCCTAATTTTCTATGTGTATGTAAGACTCTGAGAATGATGTGGAGGCCCACTCTTCTTTCCAAAGTGACCTCAGTTTAATTGGGTTTGTGGGCATTCATGTAGACACAACTCTCTTAAAGTCCTTCCGCTGGATTTCAGTCGGGTGGGTCATTGCAACACCTTAATTCTTTTGTTGTAGTTGCTGGCGTGCTTGGGGTCATTGTCCTCTTGTACGAGGACCACGATGCAGCCAAGCTTTAGCTGTAGATCAGATGGACTCACATTTGACTCTAGTTGGCACGCAATTAACTCACAGTTAATTCGCAACTGAGTCACGGTTTACTCAGTTTCTTGTCCACTCAATGACCGCAAGATGCCCAAATCATCACCCCTCCTCGGCCGTGCTTGAAATTGGCATGAGGCTTTTAAATGTGACACTGTGCATTGATCTTGTCATTGTTCGGGAAGTTTTGTGGTTTCTCCAGGTGCAATTTTAGATAGAGGTTTAGATAGAGGCTGTCTCCCAGCAACCTTCCAAATGAGCCATACTTTTTAAAGACTTTTTTTAAATTGTGCTGTTATGACTGTTAGCCTTTGGCATAATAAGTGAGGCCTGTAGAGTCTGAGATATAGCTCTTGGATCTCTTGCAAGATCTCTGAGCATTAAAAAAAAAATAAAACCTACCAAAACTTCTCCTTTTATTTCACGCTTGTTGATCACTTCATCAAGTGCATTTGATTAACAGCACCTCACTGCTAAGTCATCTGGAAGCATTTTTTAACAGGACTTCATAGAGTCACATGAAAACTTTATATGAGTGCATTTTAACCAGTGCTAGGTCCCTTATCCTATTAAATATTTCCAAGTCTACAAATTTACACCAGCATTTCTTCAGACAGTTATAGTCCCCAGTGGACACATTGTAATGACTATAAAGACTCTGGCAGCTCTGCTGACCTTACCGTGTGGTTGACATTTGTGGTTTGGAGTGAAATGTGAAATGTCTCAAGAACTATCAAATTAACTGCCGTTAAATTTAGTATTCATTAAATTCACCTTCAGGATTTTCTAGTTTTTCATCTAGGGTGTTGTTGCTTAAAACTTTTATCAATAATTTATTCAGGAAATGTTTCTCCAGCCAAATACCATCTTAAAAATAATACAACACTGCACCATAATGTAGATTGAAAACTATCACTTCACTTAGTTTTCGTCGCCATGCACTGACCCTAAGATGATGAAGTTAGATTGAACTGAGTCTTTAGTCATTTTCTCTGTCATTTTTCAGTGGCAGGGAAGCAGCTGCACTGACGAAACTCTTTTACAGGCTAGATTAGTCTTTCTTGGTCATTTATTTATTTATATTTATCATCTATTAATTTTCTGAACATGACTGTGTTTGTCAGTTACTTTTTCTGTACGTTTCATAGCATTTGACACACTATACACCAGCTTATAATTATAGTGAAACATGATACAGAATATTTAAAAAAAACAATTAATCCAGTCACTAAAATGAGTGTAGTTTAATTAGTTTAGGAATCAATAATACATAATGCAACTGATTTATATTTTTTAATCACTTGTGCATGAAACACCTTTAGCAGGATTCCAAAGTAACCCTAAGGTGTACTACTACTTTCATCTCTGACCACTGATTTAGTGTCATAATTAAATTTAAGTTTTAAGTTTGTCCAACATTTGAATACCAAATAGCTGCAAAACTAACACCATTCCAATAAGCCTGCATTTTGAGTGTATTTAGATAGAGCACAGATACCTTTATGGTAGATGCCATAAACTGTAAACCCTGCTAACTTTGGTGCAGAGGTGCTACAGCAGAATGATCTCAAATCTGATGGGACATGGTTTGATCTCAATCCTTGATATGTGTATGTAGGTATATATTTACATGTACATATATAGATCAGTTTGCATGATCTCATTCTACCATGTTTAATGTTTTACTTTTATATATTTTATTTGCTGACCTCTAGAATATCCCTTTATTGTCTTGTTTTCTTCCAGAGTAACAACATTTAAGTAATTACAGCCACCTGTATAAACAGTTACATGTGTTTTTGCTGGTAACTAACACCTGAAAGTGCCCCACTAAGTATTTATGATAGATATGATTAATTGTTTCTGTTTCTGTTTACAGTAGTTGTCTCTTCTTGCCACACAAGATCATTCATTCATGAACTTTACAACCCCAATTCCACAAAAGCTGGGTCACAAATGCAAATAAAAACAGAATGCTATGATCTGCAAATCTCATAAGCCCATATTTTATTCACAAATGTTCACAAATCAAATCTTTCCCATGTTCAGCAAAAATTACCACGGACATTAGGCCAAGTAAAAACAGATATACTTTCACCACACAGAAAACTCTGTATTTGAGCTCAATATGGGTCACTGAGCCATTAATCACACTTTGTAGTACACCTTTGTGTTTTAATGCATAAACAGGGTCAGTGTGTCATCAGAAGCTAACTCTACCAGTAACCCTGCAAAGCATCTGGAAAAGCAAGACCTTTTTTTAATGAGTGGTCAGGCTTTCTGGCCAAAATCAAAAAATACTGGATTAGAAAAGAAGCAGTTCAATTAAATGTAAAGAAAACCTTAACAACAAGCCTGATGGCAGCAACACTTTGCTTTTTTGTTGTTTGGCTGCGACTTGCACAAGAAGCATTGAATTCAATAAACAACTTCAAAAAACAGAAAATGACTGCTTTAAGTATGTACTAAAATATTGTTTATAAAGAAATGGTCAATTAAAACTCTCCACTGAGACTCGATAAGAACAATAAACTTGAGATAACAGCAGAAAGACAAGTTTGCTCTTTTTTTCACTCAGATGCAAACTATTACTTGATGTGAAAGCAAATCGTGATTTAATTTTCTTTAGACTAGAAGAGATGCTCCTTCACGTTTTGCGACATATTTGCCATCATGCACTTGTAAAGGGAGGTGTATGCATAAAAGGACTGTGGTGCCATCTGCTGGTAAATTCACCTCTTTGCACAAGTTGCAAAAATGTAAACCTAAAGAAAAGAGTAAATAACAATGTAAAATGTAAAAAAAAAAAGGTCTCTTCTTCTCTTTATCTGCTTTAAACAACAAACCAGTGTGCCTTTGAAACTCTTTTAGTCACCCTGTTTCCATGTCTTTGGTATTTAAATAAACAAACAGGAACTTGAAATTAATAAAACTGTACGGTGTCAAAATCATTAAAATAAAGACTGTGTTGCTTTTCTTTACTAAAAATGACGATTATGAGATCGCATTTAAGCTAAACAAAAAACATACCTCTCTTTCAAAAACCATCACAAAGAATATCACGTCAAATTTCAAAGACACATTATTGTTATGTACTTACTGTCTTTTTAGCCATGTACACATTTGCATTACAATGAAATGACAATATAACTAAATATAACTATGAAAATGCTGTGGTATGAAGATAATATCCTCTCAGGATATTCAATCCAGTAATATACAATATTAGAGAAAGAAAACCCCCAGTGATGAGATGAACAGGAAGAGACCTCTGACAGACCCAGCTTCAGGTCTTGGCTGTCACTGGCTGTGACCAGGTGGGATGTGAAGACCTTAAACAACAACCGGGAATTTCAGTGGAAGAGTTCCAGATGAGACCCAGCAATGATGATTCTCAATACACAAGCCAGGTAACATTGAGTCCATGGTAATACTGCAAAATTACAATTTATTTTAGCACAAGCTCTACAGCCACTGTAAAATAAAATATGAAACACTTACTCAGGAGGAATGATTTCTGGGCTTTTGGTTTCATTTTGTTGACGATAGAGCCATAGAGCTAATCACAGAGAGTAAAGAGTGAAAGAAGAAAGGAGCCTGACACTGATTTATGCCTCTTTTCTACAACATACATAACACCTTTAACTACGGGTGACCACAGTAGTTCTGCTGGTAACTCAAACATGTTGGTGATCAGTTAAAATTCACTGATGATCAAACCCAGTTGCATTACGAAAAACATGTTTTTAAAAATGAATTTATTTGATTTAGGCATTTACAGACTACGTTAAGCTGAAATGAAATATTTACCATGTTTTTCTTTACACTTATTTGATTGTATTGTTTCATGACACAGTGTAGGCCATGTGTTCCTGAATTTTTACAAAAAATAGCTTTCCATACTACCAGATCATTTCACAGAGACAACAGAAAACCTGACAGAAGGTGATACTGTAGCCCTCCCTGCATCTGGCCCAGTGATGCTACAGTTGCAGCCTAAGCTGCCTGCTAATTGAAAACATGACTTCTCTTTGATTTCATATGCCTCATTAGATTTGAAACCAGGCTTTTGTGCTCAGGAAATGGCAGATCACATCTAAACATGATAAAACTGACCTCATGTTGAACATTGCACTGTTGCCTCAGAAGGATGGATTACACAGAACAAACTGTGCACTATTTAAAGTTCATTATGACTTCTGGTACTGTATGTTTAATTCACTGAGCTATTCTGGTGGATTATTCTACTATTCACTCATTTGATGTTATTAAACTGGTCTAATGATGCCACACATGAAACAAATCCAAACTGGGAGCTGGTCCAACAGATGAGGGGCCTGAAAGCTCAAGGCTCTGCCTCCCATTCTACTTTTAGATATCCTAATAAACACAAGTAAACCAGCAGTCTGAGAGCAAAGTGCTCTATTGGGGTGATATGGTTTTATAAGGTTTTTAAGATAAGATGGGGCCTGATTATTCAGAAGAATTTAAGCCAATGAAGAGTATGGGCGAAATGTGCTCTGTGTTTCTAGACCCGGTCAGTGCTCTCACTGCAGCATTTTGGATCAACTGAAGGCTTTTCAAAGACTTTTTAGGACAACTTGATAATAATGGTGGTGCAGCCTAGTAATAAATGCATTAATTATTAATTATTTTTACAGAGTCAGTCTAAAACAGGATATTACAAATTTTAGAGATATTGTGCAGATGGAAGAAAGTGCTACATATTTGTTTAATATCTGTATACTGGAGGACATATCCTGGTCAAAAAACAACTCCAAGCTTCCTCTCAGTGTTACTGGAGGCCAAGGTAATGCCATCCAGAGTAACAATCTGGTTAGGTACCATATTTCTAAATTTTTAGGGCCGAGTACAATAACCTTTGGATTTAGAAAGAGACAATTGGAGGTCATCCAGGTCTTTATGTCTTTAAGACATTCCTGCAGTTTAACTATTTGGTGTGTGTTAACTCACTTAAGTTAACTGAAAAAGAAAGAAAAAGAAAGAAAAAAAGTCTAGATAAATATCAATGGTACTGAAAATAGCTGTCCATAATGCTATGTCTGTGAGATGGCTTGTGTGTTATAAGCCTTGAGTCATTTATGAGTCATTTTTTCCTCTAATGGTAAAATTTTTATTTTTAGAGAAATTCATGAAGTCATTACCTAAAAACTTAGGGTTGTTCTTGTTTTTTCAATCAGTGATGAATAATAAGCTTTACAGTGGGCTTTAAAAAAACAAAACAAAGCAGTAAACTATCTTTCCAGGCTAAATGATGATCTTCTAAATTAGTGAGATGCCATTTCCTCTCTAGCTTACAAGTTATATCCTTTAGGTCAGCGGTCCCCAACCTTTTTTGCACCATTGACCGGTTTAATGTGTTTTCACGGTGTCGGGAGTAAATACAACAAAATAAAATGATACGACCAAGACAAAAACTGTGGTATTTTGTAAATATAATAATAAACGCAAATTCACTGTGTAATTGTGTAACTTTATTAGCAGTGTCCTCCTGAAATGCACCAACAACAATGAGAGTAACATCCTCCTCTCTGCCGCTCAATGCTCTCTGGTCGCTATGGTAATGCACAAAAATTTATTTCAAAATAAGACACACAACTACAACCCGGGAAAAGACCCAGGGAAACCGAGTTAACGATAAAAACCCCAGAAACCATAAATTTCACACCCGAGCCTCAACTCTTACGGCCCGGTACCAAATGACTCAGGATCGGTGGCCCAGGGTAGGTTCCTCCAGGAAATTCAGTTTCCAGTAGCAGAACACCATCAGAAATTTGCAAAAAGAAATTAGAATATGAAAAAGGGGGGAAAGAGAATATGAATATAAGCATAAGCATAAGCATGAATGCATAAATATAGCATATATACACATATATAAATACAGAATATATAAATAGGGTGCACGTTTGAGAGTTATACCACGGAGTCGAGTACTTCTGATTTGACACTCTCTATTTCAGAGGAGCTAACACTGAAATGCTAAAAAGCATCCTCTCAGCTTTAGCTGATAAGTTAGCGCTCCAAATATGGTAACTTCTGGCTTTAAAAAACACAGCTAGTATTGAATGTGGAGTCAAAAAGCAGTGAATAAGGACATGGTGGCTAACTTTCTGCTTGATGCTAAATGTCTGTTTTATGAGCTTGCTGAATTGTTTTATCTAAAACAGAAGTGAAAGTGAAAAGCCAAATAATTGCAGTGGCCACAGCTGTGATAACTTAAGTTCAACTGTGCTAAGAACAAGAGCAGAGGAAAGCTAATTCTTCACAGGGTAATGCTGCCAAGATTTCAGGCAGGATCATGAAGATGATGATGTTAGAGCTAAACTAAATGAATCAAAATGCCCGGACATGTCTCACTGTGACCTCTGTACCTGGGTTTTCCATATCAACTGCTGCAAGACATTCATGCACACACACACCTTCTGTGCGTCTTCATTTAGAGCAGGGGTCTCAAACCTAAATGAGATGTGGGCCACTGCTGGCACTGTCATCTCATTATTGGGCCCCTTTAGTGTTCAAATAGTACAAAACAAACAAGAAAACACCCTCCAATATTTCCGAAAATAGTTTTTTTATATTTCAAATATTGTATAACAAGACAAAACTGCAAATGTGAACCTATTTTTTTGTTTTCTCATCACTCCTTACTAACTGAAGCTTTTTACACACTGGTACTCTCTTTCTGGTCAGATGTGGCAGCACTTCTGCTTTAATTTTGTTCGTATTTAACAAAATAAAAATGCAGACATAAGTGTACAAATTAGTTTTCGACTGCTGCTGAAAATTGTTTTCTTTACAAATAACTCTCTTACTGCACTAACACAGCCAGTCCCTCAACACGTTTGTACTGTTTGCTCATATTATCTTCATATCAAATAATTTTTAGCCTTTCAAAGAACTTGTTTTAACATTGCACTCAACAACAAACAAATCCTCCCTGACAAACCGGTAACTTTAAGGGCCAAATTGCATTATATTTTTTCACGTCAATATACCTGCTGTAGGGGGTGACATGGGCTGCAAGTGGCCACCGGGCTACAAGTTTGAAACCCCTGATTTAGGCCATACTGAGCATTCACAAGAGCACATGTCATCTCAAATACAGACTTTATAACACAAATATTATATGAAATAGTAAGGCATCCTAACAGACCCTGAATGCATTGCATACATATTGATATTGTTTTGTCCTCTTAGGTGTGACAAAAAGCCAAACAAACCTCGTCAAAGTTCAGATCAATGTCTTATTAAACTATGAGAAAGAATTAGCATTCATTATGCCATGGTCGTAGAAAAAGTACATTTAAACTGAATCCTTTCAGTTTTGGAGTAACTTTGCCAGAATTAGCAAAACCAGAGACTCAAAACATTCTTTTAAAAAGGTTTTTTTTAACCATAAGGTGGCAGACTTTTACCAGAAAGTTTAAGTCTAGTCTAAGTCTAGTTCAAGTCTAATTATTCCATTGTGTACGGGTGTTACATGCAGTAGACGTGTGTGTGTGTGTGTGTGTGTGTGTGTGTGTGTGTGTGTGTGTGTGTGTGTGTGTGTGTGTGTGTGTGTGTGTGTGTGTAGTCTTGCTCTTTTCTGACCTCAGCTACCACTTGTTTTCCTTGAGAAGCCAGCGTGCAGTTACAGAAAAAGTTCTGGTAGCTCATAGCACAGACTGTCTTGTAATTATGACACAGAAAGTCACTGAGTTGTTTTTCTTTTACTTAAGTACTCTGGTGTACGATGAGTATAGCAAAAGCTGTAATGTTTGACAGAAAATTCTGTCAAACGTCCAGAACTGATGTCCTCCTTCACATTTTCCAAAGCCATGAAGCTGGGCCAGATTGGAGTCTTTGCTGGGCCGGTTCTGGCCCATGTGCCTTATTTTGTTACCCCTGCCAAAAGCAAGGGCAGCCCAGGTCCTACTTGCTGCACAGTGCTTCCTAATCCAAATTTTCTGAATTTGCTGCTGACTGAGCACAGGAGTGTATCCCTCACAGCTCCAGATCCCGAGGCAGCTGAAAGACCTCTCTTGTTGAACTGTATACACTCACTCAGCTCCCATCCTGTGTTTCAGACTGGTACTAGATAAGATTAAAGCCGGCCCTGTTTCAACTTGGTAGAAATGCACAGACCTCTTGGCTATGATCATATACTGGTTCTCTGTTTTTCAGGTCTAGGTCATTTTCGAAGATTTAAAATCTTTTAATGCTTTTTCCTTTGATATTTCAGATATTTTAACATTGAAGTCTGAGTGAAATGTTTTGTTTTGGAGCCAGATTTAAGTGGGCATGAGAGAAACTTGGTTTTGTTTGATATCAGAAAACGTGATGCTGTCTGTTCAAAACCTCTTTCCCGCTTCAGATGCAGGTTTAACGACTATTTCACACAATTTCTGGGGAAACCATCAGAAGCACAAATACGCATTTACAGATGCTAACTACAGCTAACTAACTGTAACTAACTGAGTACGATAAGTAAGCCAGCTTTGAAATACACATGAAGACTTGATGAATAACTATCTGGCTGATCAGCAGGATAATCGCTGGCTGCTGCTGTCATGATTAAGCAGCTCTGCCACATTTAAAGAGCTCTCACATCAGTCGCCATGTCTTTCAAACCAAGCCGGTCAATTCCCCTTTAAATTTTTTTTGGGGGGGGGAAGACACTGGTGCAGTTCTGTCCGGGGCTGAGGATGAGTAGGGGAGATGTGTATGTGTGTGTGTGGAGGGGGGGATACCTCAGTTTGACATATATCCCAGGAGACACGCGTGTTTTCATCATGTAGAGGCAGCCAGAGAGCCGAGCTAAGTCACATTCAGCTTTAAACTTCCATCCGGCCTGAAGCTCACACTGCCGTGACTGCAAGCAGCGGCTTCTCTGCAGAAACAAGCAAAACAAATCACACGCAGGTAAGCACGTCACTGGATTTGGGGCCGCTAACGCAGAGAATAGGTGTGCTCTTTCCTTCCGCATTATTTTTACATGCTGACCCAACGTCGAAGTCTCTGCGCACAGGAAAACTTTGGTGTTTTGGTCGACCAACAGCGGGTGGCGAGCTTCACAGTTTAGAGATGTTTCTTTCACAGCGACATTACAGGGTGCGTGGACGCAGACGCGCGGCTCATCTTTCAGAACCAAGGACAGAGGCTGCTGCGTAGTTTGAAACCAGAGGCTTTCCCCAGCGGCCCAGCACTCAGCTCCACCGCTGCTGCTTTGAAGGATACACTGACTCACTGCAGTTTGTCAGCGCATTCCTTCGAAGCTTCGAAAATTACATCGTTGTCACTGTTTTCTTTTCTTTCCTGATTTTCCAGACGCTACAGGGCTCCTCCTTGTTTGCCATTTCCGATAGAAACGTGTTTACTCAGAGTACAGAGCTGGCATGAGAGAAAGCCACGAATGCGTGAAAATATTTAAAGAGAAATAGAGCAGAAACTTGAGGAATATCAGCGGTGGGGCATTCTTTCTCCAGTACAGTTAGATATTGTTTTATGTGAATCGCAGAAAGAACAAAAGTGAGACGGCACGGTGTAAAACAGGTTAGCATTGTATTGTAAATAGATTAATAACTCATGCATGCTAAATATTATTTCATGTTCTCTGCATGGAACAGTGTCTGCGTCTCTGCAGGAACTGTAGTGAGATTTCTCCACAGCTTTTCTTGTGCCTGCAGGAGATGGATCAACCTAAAGCGTTCATCAGTGACATTTACTGAGCCAGAGAAATAACTGAGAAATTAACATTTTGCTGGACCGGACTTTACCACTGTTAAAATTTTCTCCATTTGTGGATAATGGCTCTCAAAGTGGTTCGCGGGAGTCCCAAAAGGCTAGGAATTGCTTTGTAACACTTTCCAGACTGATAGATGTCAGTGGCTTTGTTTCTAAGTTGTTTCTTTAGATGATGGTATGGTCAATCTGTCTGTCACTGTTAAAATTATAAAAACTGTGAAAAAAAGTGACAGTTTTGCTTTTGTATCTGCAGGAATTCCAAAGCCTAAGTGAAATTTCTCCATAATTAGTCTTGTATCTGCAGGAGATGGGCTCAGTTAGAGCATCAGTAACATTTACTGAGCCAGAGACACTCTGTAAATATTTGAGACTTTATATTTTTGGTTTAATTTTGTTTGCTGGCCAGGATCTTAAACATTCAAACTTCACTGCTTTTAGCTTTCTAATTAAGAACACTTTGAAGTCATAGAGCAGTATTCCAGCTGGAACCACCTCTGTGCTGTTTTAACAGAAAAAGCTTCATTTTATTTTAATTACATGAATTCTAAAGATTATCAGTCCTTTCAAGTTATGAAGCAAATTATTTAAATGATGTTTTGTGTGCATTTCCTTTCCAGGTAAAGTCTCAAGCACAAATACACAGTTTGGCTAAAAGTAAGGTGATCTGTAAGCTCACTGTATCGATGGTGTAAATGTTGGGAAAATTAGATTTTTTGTGTAGCGTCTTTCAGACTGCAGACTGACAGAGAGAGCAGTGTGCACACTCATTAATGCAGTCAGGACTCTCTCCAGCTTTTTGAACTCGAACTCATTTGGAGACTCTGAATGATTTACAAATCTGTCTTGGATTATATAAACACGCTCCATTTTCATGTTGTTTATATGCCAATTTTCTTTTTTTTAATATTGTCTTTTACAGCACTGTGAAAAAGTATTTGCCTGTTTTATAGTTTTTTGCATATTTGTCACACATCCATATTTCAGATCATCAGACAAATGTTCAGGTTAAACAAAGATAACCAGAGTTAATACAAAATCCAGTTTTTAAATGATGGTTTTACTTTTTTAAAAATCAGGAAGGGGGCAGATACTATTTCGCAGCACTTTTTATCTGATTTAATGCACTCACTAACAGATGGACTGTGACTCCATTTTACAGAAACAGAAGAATGGCAGCTGCATACATCCTCTTCTTCACTTTGTGGGTCTCTACAGCCTTCACCACAGGACTGTTCTGCCCTCAGCTCTGCACCTGCTCGGTTAAATACAGCCGTCTCTTTGCAGATTGCTCCTACAAGGAGCTAGATAAAGTCCCAGAGGGTTTTCCTCCCAGTGTTGCAACCATTAGTCTCTCTGCTAATAAAATCAGTGTACTACTTCTGGGGACATTTGACAATGTCACCAGGTTGATTTCCTTGTGGATGTCACACAATGAGATTGTGTCCATTGAACAGGGGACGCTTGTGCCTTTGGTTCATCTGCAAAACTTAGACATCAGCCACAATAAAATAGTAGACTTTCCTTGGGAGGATCTACAGAACCTCACAGGACTGTATATGCTGAAGATGAATCACAATGAGATGGTCAGCCTGCCAATGGACGCCTTCTCCAACCTGAAAGATCTGAAGTCTCTTCGGCTCAACAATAACAGATTTGTGACCATAGCTGAAGGAACATTTGAAGGTTTGCTGTCTTTGTCACATTTGCAGATTTATAATAATCCATTCACTTGCACCTGCTCCCTGGAATGGTTCAGAGTTTGGATTTCAACAACCACCATCTCACTCACTGAGCACAGCCCCATCACTTGTGCAACACCAGAGAAATTTAAAGGAATGGAGATCAGGAAACTGCCTGAGGCAAAATGTACAAGCCCCAATGTCACAGTATGGACTGAGTCAGATAATGCACAATTCTATGAGGGCAGCAAACTGGTCTTGACTTGTGAATTCAAAGGAAACCCAAAACCACTAGTCCTGTGGAGCATTCACAGCAAAAGCCGAAAACAGGAGCTGGCTTTGTTGTTCGCTGAGGAGGGCTCTGCAGAATCCAGCGAGGACTCCTCGGTGTCCTACGAGTCGGACTCAATCAAAGTCTTTAATAACGGCACACTTCTCGTTTCAAACCTCAGGAAGGAAGATGGGGGCAACTACAGCTGCTCTGCCACAAATGAGCTTGGAAGAGCGGAGGATTCGGTTTTAGTTGAGGTGATGGCGCTGTCTACACCAACACCCACGAAGCAAATGACCACAGTACCCACTTACACTAAAACAAACCCATCTACACGCCAGAAAACAGTCAAAGCATCTGATTTTAATGCTGTGCAGAGAAAAAAAATTACGAGCATCATACCCACTCACCCACCAACTGCAGACAGCGTTTCCGAACCTAATGAAGATTTAACAAAATATCTATCTAGCAAATGTGGCTTGACGGCTAATACGAGCTATATTTCGAGCCCTGTCTCAAACGGGAGCCTAGATGACATCAAATACATGTTTGACTTTGGTGTGATTGCATTAGGAGTGTCAGAAACACAGGCAACAGTGCGACTCAATCCTCTTCTCATGGCCAGACAAAAGGGCAACCAGGCAGCTGATGCCACCTCTGACAACAAAGAGCACCACGGCTTTCCAGACATCTCAGAAAAAGCCCCTTCAAATGGCTTGTATCTGTGCATCACCGCGGACCTAAAACATTCTGCCGTGCAGTGGTCGAAGATCAGGGATGGCGTCAACTCGTATCAGTTCAGCGGTTTGCGACCAGGCACCAACTATTCCCTCTGCCTGACCTACAGAGGGGAGGACTGTGAGGTCCACGTGCTGTTCACCACAAGAAGGAAGGTGCCAAACCTTTTCATCATCATCTCAGTCAGCATCTGCCTCCTGACCGTGTCCACTGTGCCTCTGCTCGGGGCTACGTGCTTCCACCTGGTGTACAAGTACCGCAGCAAGACCTACAAGCTGATCCTTAAGGCCAAAGACCAGTATCACATAGAGAGGAACCTCACCACCAACTTCAACATCTACGCACCTCACGCCGAGTCTCTGAAGAAGATTGACAGCAGCCAGCTGGATGAAGAGGAAGACGAGACGGAGAGCGGAGATGGGGACAAGGAGGCCGATACGGAAGAGAGTGTGGTGACCGACTCCTTTACTTTGTCTCAGTGCAGGGGGAATTTGGACGACTGTGAGGTGGGATCTGAGTACAGTGACAGGCTGCCTCTGGGAGCTGAAGCAGTGAATATTACAACTAATTACAAATATCCCAATCAGTAACTTGTCACTACCTGTGATATAATGTAACTTGCTTTCGTAACATCCCCACCACCTTAAAAATTACAATCCCACACAACTAAACGACATCCTCCAGAATGATTGTATTTGTTTCATTAATACTGATTGTAATTAACATATCAGTTATATTCTCACCTTTCTCTGATGCTCCATTTTTTTTATCAATTATGTAAATATTAGCTGCGCAAGACCAGTCTCCATGGAATTTAACCCAAACCATGATCATTTAAATCAAAAGGTTCCACGGAGGAGCTGAAACACAGTGCCCTGGTTTAAATTATCGTAGATGATGCCTTTGGAAACCATATTTCCCCTAAAATGTGACTACTGATGTAGTTTAGATGTACGAATTTAATTATCTTGGATCCAGGATTGTTTATCATTTGTTTGTTAATCATTATGTTGCTTCATTTGTTGGTGCCATTCAGTTTCATAGAAATATGACTTTACTATACTCGCTTGAAACAACAATCCATGCTGCAGCATTCAGTGATTGGATGGGCAACTGGTTGCCTGTCTATTGATCACTTGTGGAAATTTTCCAGATTCTCCAGTGCAGCAAATAGGACAACAACGCGCTGATAAAATCCCCTCCATCAAAGCAGGAATTGTCTGTACACTTCTTACTTGTTAAGAGATGACTTGAAAATTATTATTTTAAAATTTGGGAAGAAGTTTCTCTTCTTGGTGAGAACATGATTATCACCATGGTGACCATTGATTGATCTTAGCACTAAACAACTAAAGGTAAAAAGAGTTCCTTTGCTAATGGCCATTTTCACACATGTAAGAGAAAACAGGGGATTGTCTGTACAGATGTGTATTCACTACTGAAAACACTCCTCGCTATTGTGAGGAGCGTGCAGGAGGTAGGATGTGATGTTCATCACCGGGCACACTATCGCCTGCTCTGTTCACACGTGGGCAAACCACGCAGTGTGTAGACTTTCTAATATCACGCTTGTAGGGTGAAGTGTATTTATTGCAGAGATCTGTTCTGCCTGGTGAAGTTCGAGGTTACAGTGAATTTACGAAAACTGTAATAAAAAGTTGGAGAAAGTTGGAGAAAGAAAGCAAACTGAAAAGCATAGAGGAAGTATGCACTGTCACCATATCTGCAGAATTCTTGATTTTCTTCTTTGAATAAAAAAAGTCTTTTAAATTTTTAAATGTGCACCTAGATACAGATCTACACGAAAATACACATAGTGATAGACAATCACGGGGAGCAAGTATACTATTTAAACATCTTTTTAAAAATTTATTTCAGTACTGGTGATCTTGAGAAAGAAAAAAAAGCCCCACAAAACATGCACGGACTTGACCAAATTTTAGTAACTCTATCTCAGTAAATGCTGTTTACATAAAATCAGAAAGGTACGAGTTAAGAATTCACGGTATGACCACAAGAGCAAGAATAAAATCCTCTGTGGTGTGAAGGTAAAATTTCCACAGTAGGGATTGAATATCTATTAAGAATTTCAAAGTGCACACTATGACTAACCGACACTAAGTCCTGTATGTAAATGTTTTTTCAGACCAGTTATTCAACGGTTATATCCACGTTTACATGAGTGCAGGTATGACAAGAAATGAAAGCCTATGTAACCTCAGAAACGTTGATATCTCATTCATTTTTAAGCACTGTTGCTAAACCTGTTTCTAGATAACAGTAGGCAGGTCATGGATGAGAGCACACGTTTCTGCCTGTCAGGATGAGTACAACAGTCACAATCAAAGTTTGATTAAGGGAAAAAATGCTGATTGACTTGTGTCACATATGAATTGCAGCGCAAAGCAGTGTGCGTAGTGAAATCAGTACTAATAAATATGCCTATATTCTGCTTTAAAGTAAATGTGTTTGCTTCTATTAGGAGTGTAGTGGCTTAAAATAGACATTTAATAAAAAATCACTTAATGGAGTTTAAATGTTAATGAAAACTGTGTTGTTTCATAAAAAAAGATCAAATCTTTGTGTACTGCAGCTGTGAGCACTTTGTTCAGCTATACGGTAAACATGTCCAATAAGGAGAAGTGTGTTGACTCCAAATATAAGGCTGCTTTAAACAGACTCCATCGTGATAAAATGTAGACACCCTACTCCAAACATAGAAGCACCTATGAGTGTGTGTGTGCTCTGTTATTGCTCTGTTGTATCTGGGCCATGTGTCCATCCTGATGTTTTTCCCAGGGCACAGTGTTAGAGGACCTGCATGCTGCCTGTTGTGGAGTCACAGTATGTTGTGTCTTAAAAATGGCCCAAATAATAACTTTAGATCAGTATTTCTTGTTGTCTATTTTCTGTTTGTTTTTTTTTTTTTATCCCTGTGATAAAGGAAACAGTATGTTTTTACCAAAGTGTTTAAATATTGTAACTGCCCTATTCCTATGTGCCTCAATAAAGTTTGAAAAAAAAAAAACCCACATTATTTTCCTCTCTCTCAAAATTCAAACTGGGCTACAACATGCTGCCAGCACAGCTGTCAGTGTACCTTGGCATACCTACAGTATATTCTCCAAGTCCTTCTAATCCACATAGCAGGGGCAAAGCGCCATTCTTCAAACAAATGTCATGCTTTTGATGGTGGAGAGCACGCTAACGTGTCTAACCCTGTGAACGCCATAGCATATGATTTGTGTCATATTTATATTCATCAGATTATTCAGTAACCAGTCTTGGGATGTGGCTGGAGTCATTCATATCAGAACATAAATGTTTCATGACAGGATAAAGATGATCACTCAGAACAATTTTTAATTGATGCTTTGTGATGAAATGGAGCAATTGAGAGTGGACCTAAGAGAACGCCCGCAGCAAAGAAGTACCCATACAGTTCAAGCATTCTGGCCTGTACTTCTCATGTAACTTGTCCACTTGTCCGTGCACTGTGACTCATTGGAACGTCTCTCTATCACTCTCTTTTGTTTATTTCTTTTTTCAATTTTTTTTTTTTTTTTTACAATTTTTTACAATTTTTTTTACAAATCCTACAACAGTATGTATTATTACTGCTGCACTGAAGGCTTACATATGCGTTCATGTTAAGGAGCATATGGCCTGTTAGAATGGCCTGTTAGCCCTTCTAAACTTTCTGTCAGTGCTTTTGTTTATGGGCTATTCATGCTCACTCAGATTTATCATGCTCTGCCTACACATATTCAGTCACCTAAGGAACAGTTATGCCTAATGCTAATGCACTGAGGGGCTAATGTGTACCTCAACTGTCAGTCCTGTTTACTTTTAAAAAGTAATTTCTTATTCATTCAAATTTAATTTCACAGTGCACATCTTGAAGCACTGACATTGTTTTGTTAATCGGAAAATAATAATGCAATAGGTGAAATGTACATGCATGGAAGATGATGCACAAGTTCTTGTAAAAAATGATCATGTGATTCCTTAAAAATGTAAGTTAAACATTAAAAAAGAAAAACAGGAAGTAAAAGACTTTACTTCTTAGTAAAAACTTACTAATGACCAGATCAAACAAGAAAGCTGCTTAATGATTAAGATAAGATCAATAAACACTAAACATATTATAAATTCTGGTATTTGGAAGAGTACACAGGAGGAAAATGTTACTGTTAAATTACAGTAAAGTAGTATATCCTTACCCTGGTCAGCATGTCCTCCATTATTTACCCTTTTAGTTTATTGTCTTTCTTTAACAGTAAAAAGATGTCAGCCCAGTCTGAAACATTTACATTTCAGGATATTTTCACTCACCAAGCAAGAACTGTATTAAACCATAAAAACATATAGTATTTAATATATTTGCTTAATATTCTTAGTACAGTGGGACCCCGACTTACGAATACCCCATTTAATGAAAAATTCAAGTTATGAAGGCACTTAACGGCAATATTTCTGCCCCTGTAAGGGCAAAATGCCCATGTAACGAAATCCGCTGGCTCTGATTGGCTGAGCCCAGAATGCCTACAATGCCCACAATGCCTTTTGAATCATGTGACTTGCGCTTTGCTGTTCCACTTGAACTACATATTGTTGTTACAGTTAGCAATTAGCCTATAGCCTATCGTTCACTCAAAAGGTGCGATGGGTGCTTCTACATACAAAAATTTTCGACTTACGAAAGACCCTCGGGAACGAATTAATTTCGTAAGTCAGGGTTCCACTCTATTTAATATTAATTTTTTTAAAAGCATTAGAATTTACAGAATTCAGCTGCATTCACCAGGAATGGGAGCAGGGGAGATGCATGCATTATTGGATAGTGATTTACAGTCATCAACAAAATAAATTCATATAAAAACTGTGAATTTTCTTTAAAAAAAATATTGACATAGTTTTAAAAGAATGACTTAAAAAAGAAATATGCAAATTTACTAGCACATTATCTTTTTGCTTTTTTTTATTTATCTTCAGGACTTGTATGTAAAACAGCAAACATAATAGGAAACTAATAGGAAACTGTAATTAGGTATCTAAATATGAGATAACATGCAATACCATCATTATGACAAAGCTGAAATGTAAATAAAAACATACACACATACAGTCTTCTAACAGCATATTAAGATCATACACTGTATTCTGCAGCAGAAAACAATGTTTATACTAGAGTAAATATAAATTATTTGTATCTTCAGCTTGTGAGATTTTGCTGTGAAGTTGGTTTATATATAAATTTGCCCGTCCATGGTCTTAAAAATCCTCCTACACCACTGAGAACACAAATATACAATCAGTATGAAGTGGCATAGCTACATTAACCCCAGACAAAAATAAACTAGGACTGCTTATTGACTCCGTGCTGCATGTCTGATGCTGACATTGATCACTGCTATCAGTCTGTGCGTCATGCAGGGGCGATTTTAGCCCATTTTTGGGGGTGCTTCAGCACCCCCAAAATGAATCAAAGCACCCCCAAAGATTTCTTCCTTTTTCTGACAATATTTGCTGTTTGTGTGACACACTACTAAAAATATAAAAAGCATTCAGTACTTGGTTGAGACGTAAGATTTTAACAACAAAAGTATACATAACCCCTCCCCCCTCCCAAAATGGTTTGTTCCAGCTCCCCTACTCTGGCTCTAGCGCCGTTGCTACCAGAGCGATGGTGGCTGAGACGCAGCAGAGCGGAGGTGTGAGCATCTGGCTTAAAACAGGACATATTAGCTGCATTTAACCTTCAGTTACTCTTTATATAGTTAGGTAGGAGTCAGACCATGTTTCTTTTTAGCTGAAAAACATTACACCAGGTAACCTGCAGTGTTGAAAACGTGTTTTCCCACGATGTTTGCTACCCTATAATCCGCCCTGCTCTGTAGTAAAATCAGCGACATTTGACCCTCGTGTTGCTCCCATTGAAATTTATATAACCCATTTAAAATCTAAAACTTAAAATTGTCCGCAGCCTGCTGTTGTTACCACTGTCCTGTTAGAAATGGATACTAACTGACTGAATGCCCATTAACCTTATAACTCCTGTTGTGTCTGCGTGTGTGTGTGCGCGCGCATTTGTGTACAGAGAGACAGCCAGGTTCATAATGGATATAAGGAAGTTGTTTGTTTGTTCTTTTAAAAGGAGCCACATTCAGGTAAAAGTGTAAAATCAAATGATCCATCAATCAAGAATAATGTTGGATCAGTGTTTCAATGTGTATATCTTTTATTAGATGTTCATGTGGTTTGGTTATTTGCCTTTTGGTTGAAAGTACACTGAGAGGGGACTTTTTGTTAGTGATCTTAATAGTATTTTTCCATATTAATGAAAATTTTCATCTAATTGAATACAATCTATTTATGTATGATTGTCAGTCCAAAGAGGGAGAGAGGAAAGAGGGGAATGTGAGGAGAAAGTACAAAGACAGGAAGAACCAGGTAAGAAAACAGACAGAGAACAGTGACAGGCACAACAGAAACTATTAAACTGACAAAAAGAAAAAGAAAAGATTTTATTCATACAATCTGGAAGTTGTGTTCTCCCCATATTAAAGCTGCTATACAGAATCTGCTTAACAAACTGGGTTGAAACATTTTAGACCCTTTTTAACAACATTCCAACATAATATTATAATGGATTGGGGAGGTTAAAATTAATGATATATTTTTATGTGGTTCAGCCACAACTCTACTGTTGTGTTAAAATGTACAAAACAGTGATGTCATGTTTTGTGACGAGGACCCAGGCACAGAGAAACTTGATAAATTTAAGAATCTTATGATTTAATAAATAAATTTGCAGACTTGCACAGAGATGGTAAAATTATGATGACTGATAACGGAGACAAAGACAACAGACGATGAGGACAGGGAGGAACAGGGGTTTAAATGCACCAAGGACACAGTTATAGAGATCTTGGGACAACTGGAGACATTTAAGGATGCAGGAAGTGACAGAGACAGGGAAGAAGTCTCATTGTGACGTGTAAAGTTTATCTTGCCTGGCTGGGCAGCTCTCTGGGTGCTTAGCACCCCCAAAGCTCTGATCCTAGAATCGCCCCTGGCGTCATGCAAGTCAGTATTAACTAATTAAAAAGGCTTCCAGACTAATTGAACAATGCTGTAAAGTAAAGGTTAACAAAAGTGAATTATATTTTTCATACATGAGCTGAGACCTGCATTGTTATTAATATTTCTTTTGGAATCCCATTGGATCTTCTTTTCGCAGCCACATTTCTTCAGAGTTCCTTTTGGTTGGTTGAAATGTGATGTACACTCTGCGGGGATACTTTAGTGATAGACACTCCAATCAACCTCAAGGTTATAACCACATATTAAGTTGTAGACTACCTAGGGTCTCTGACCCTTTGGGTCACCAACTGGGAACTTCTCAGCACATCCTTTATTCTCTGGCACTGAGAAATGCACAGTGGTTCCTTTGGGTCAGGCTTGTTTTAGTGTGTCCCTGCAGCACTTTCAGTAGTTTTAACTGGTGGAGTCAGTTAAAACTGAATTTGTGGCAAAGAGAACTCTGTCGCTATAACTGTTGTGTGAGGGAGTTCTGTGAGCTATCTCAGTAAACACAAACTTCACATACAATGCCTGTGATGTACTTTGCTACACATACAGTAACGAAGTACAAAAACTTACTGAACTTGAGTAGCATTTTCAGGTATTTGTACTTTACTTGAGTAGATTTTTTTCTGACAACATTTTACTTTTACACCCTACATTTTAAAATAAATATCTGTACTACTTCTTAACAGACTTGTTACTTTTGTTTTAAAACATTTTACAGGGAGTTATTATTTTACGTCACTGCGGGCCTTCAAACATCAAGCCGATTTAAGCCTGAACAGTAACTCAAGACAGGCAGTCCTGTTCATGTATTAGTCACCAGGGGAAAAGAGATGAAAGAGGCAAACCTGTGTGCCAAAGTCAGGGGTTAAAGTGGTTTGTGCTTTCTTTTTTTCTGGCACAACACCAACACAACACAAGTACTTCAGCATCTAGCTAGCCTAACAGAAGAGGACAAAACAAAAATGGAGTGACATATTTTAGTGGCAGGTAATTAAAGGTAATTAAATACAACATTTTTATCAGCACAACAAACATCATCAAAAACACTGTTTGTGCGCAGTTTGTCTGCTGCTACTGCTTATTTCACAGGGAGAGAAAAGTCAGAGAGCTAAATTCATTCAGAAATGGAGATAAGAAAGACAGGACAGGAGAGGAAGAAGAGAGATAAGGACTACAGCTATTTCCTCAGGATTTGACTTATGAAACATCTGCTCACATCTTGTTAATATTAGGTGTATAAATCCACAAAGAGCAGCAGGTCAGCTGATCACAGCCTGTACACTAAGAAAATCTACTGGAGCTCACATTAGAAATTAATGTGAGTTGTGATTCTTTTCTTTTCCCCACTCTGAGCCATTAGAACTGATTTTAGGTTTCCTCCACCTGCTGAATCTCACTTTAACCCCTGACTTTACTCATTTTTAGAGGCAAAATCAGCCTCTACAATGTAAGCAACAAAAAACAGAGCTATTTATTTTATTTCCTTCTTTTTCTCTTCTCATGTTCTACATAATCGATTCAAGCTGAATACATTTATTAGAATTAAAAATGAGACTGAAACAAGTTTATTGTTCCCTCTACTGATATTATTTTATCATTACATTAATACAGCACAGAGTTCAGCTAACTTTGCACAAAAATAAGAACTACTTTTATTACTTTGAGTTCATTTCAGAGCCGGTACTTTTTTACTTTAGTATAGAAGTTGAATCCATACGTATTTTTTAACACTAGTATCTGTACTTCTGTTTAAGTACATATATTCTGTACTTTTGTGCTTTCTGGATGTGATCTTAACGTAATGTTTTTGTTGCCTAAAGCTAACCTAAGAGAAATAAACAGAATCATTTAGACAACTATTTACGTAAGTTAAATGCTAAAAGATCTCTGAAGCAAAGCGGTTGATTGCAGTAGTTATATTTAGCACTTGCAGGTTTGTTTAATGCAGATCACACCCAGTACAATTTTGAAATATATTGCCAACTCAAACTCATTCTGTTTTTTCTTGGCTTTCAGGGGTCTCAGTGGGCTCTGCTGGCTCTGCGCCCAGCTTGCTGGCCTCCGTCTTGCTGGCCTCCGTCTTGCTGCCCTTTTTGGAGGTTCGGTTGGGGGTGCCATTCAGGACGTTCTCCGAGTTCTGCAGAGTCTGAAAATGCTTCCTGGAGCCCAGCAGGGAGGGGTTGTTAACCAGTGTGTACATCAGCTGCCAGCGAGAGCGAATCTTTTGACTGCTGTTCGCCTTGCTTGGCTTATTCTCCTGAATCCCTGAAAGCATGAAGGAGGAGCAGGCTGAGGGCAGAACGAGACAGCAAACCAAGGGGCTGAATATGCTTAGTGTCATGTATCAATGTATGCATGACATATTTTGAAAACAGTGGCTAAGAAATTGCTACAACCCCATGTAGCATGCTTCATGTGTGTGTCACTGAAAAGAACACATTGTGGAGAAACACTCAAAGCCGTCTGTATTTGGCAGCTCTGTGGGTTTAGAAATTGTAGTCAGCGAAAGCTACACAACTAAATATCCATTTTGATATTTGTCATTACAAGCATATTCATCTGAGAGTCAGCAACTTATAATATAATGTAGAGAAAAGTGGATTTAATGAAAACACAATGGTCCTGTGCTAATTTTGGCATGCCATTCTAAAGTGATAAATGTTGCTCTTTCCTGTAAGCTAAATTTTTTATCATTTATACTAACAATGTTACACAATTGCAACATGCAGTAGTAATAATCATAAAGTGAGGATTGCCAGGATGCATATTTCAGCATGGCAGCATAATAAGCAGAAATGCTAAATAATAAACATATTATTATGATTGGACCACAGCATTAGCGTTAGCAATTAGCTGAGTCTACTGTAAAAGCTCTTCCTGACAGTGAGGATAATTAAGCTGGACAGTGTAGAGCTGAGCTTGACATGTTGAGAGTAACACATTGTGGCCTTCAGCACAGAAGTTAAACCACGGCTGTATTAAAAGAATAAGTCAGCACTGATTAATTTTTTCCAATTGTGATCATTCTAGGTATTACAACAACTCCCTCTCCTGCCCACAACACATTTTTTTCCATAAAGCACTATTATTACATTCTTATTAAATACTTAATGTTCAATATGTTTTAAATGTAGTGGCACAAAAGCTGGACTCTGTTTGTGTGTGTGTGTGAGAGAGAGAGGATGTTTGTCTTTATGTGTTTCCAGTTTAGGATTTCTACCTTCCTCTGCATCTTGTATTTTCTGTCCAGCTCTCCCACCCTCAACCATCATGTCCAGCAGCAGCCCACAGAAAGCCTTCATCACCGGGTGCGACTGACTGACCTCCACCTTCAGGAAGTGTGTGTAGTAGCAGTAGGCTAAATAGAGTCAAAGGTCACAGAGTAGAATTTAAATCAGACTGTCTGAAAAATGCAATTGCATACTTTTGTTATTATCATCAAGTCATTCAAGATGATTAAAATTAGTAACAGTGTTACTGTACATAAAGGATGTGTTCACAAAGGTCTATATAGCCTATTCCTCAATACTCCGGGATTCTAGACAAATTGAATGAATCGTACCTGGGTCATAGGACTCTGCTGTGCGATGCAGCAGACTGACATCAATACGACCAAGATGGATGATGTTGTACAAAGCTGTTATTACTATTCTCCATATGGCAACAACCAGCCCCACCACAGTGTTGATTAGGAACAGCAGGTATGTCAGGAGGAACAGACTCTCTCTGAAAAGCATCATGGAGGAGACTGTGAGAAAAAACTGAGTGTAAACGAAGTTAATTACATTAGCAATACAAAGCATGTGACAGAGCTTGTGACCCTGAAAGTGCTGACCTCTGATGAGTGGAGGCTTCACATTTTTAAATGAAGTAATAACAAATAAAGGATTCTGAGTTGCATTGTGGGAAATGGTATTTGAGGTTGGACCATAATAGGTCCTAAAACTCAAGAAATCTCAACCCTTTCAGCTAGATTTGTTCTTTGTTCTCCAACTTTATGCCCCAGTACAAAATTAAATAAACCCACTCATTATTCTTTAACAATCTATATAAATTAAACAATTTCTTTGTATTAAATGCACGTTTTTGAATCAGTTTTCAGCATAAAGCTAAAACTACTCAACAGAAACTCTCTGAGGCCCCCTCTCCCACAAAACAAAGACCCCAGTGTCCTCAGAAGTAGTTGCATGTCTCTAATTAACAAGTTGAATCCCAGTGAGAAGGGTTTCATGTTGTAATCTACTTAATCTACTTCTTTAGTATTTTTTGACGATACAGATACAAAGCCTTCAGTACTAATAGTTGGAAAATCATTTATTTATTTATTCAGTTCTTTTAAAGACATCATTTATGCTGTAAAAGAGCTAAACTAAATAATTGACACTTGTTACTAATAATTAAACAGTTTCATCCTCAGAATTACATTGCATTTTTATTAGTATCGGACAAAAATAAAATTACAACTAATAATTAAAATGTCTAAGTAATAAACAAAACCTAATTAAACTGCATTCCAACAAATGAGTAGGACTAAACAAACACACCTGTTGTTCAGGTCTCTTGTGCCGGCTTTTTGTTTGATGAAAGCGAACTTAGCAGTCACATGCTGAAGCCCTGTAACCAGTATCAGTGTGACCCAGGCCGGCCTGAGACATCACAAAGGTGGAAAATGAAAGTGTTTTGAATCATTGATTCATGAAAAGAGAAAAAAGGAAAGAGCTATATGAATTGTTGCTGACTCACCATGCCTTTCCTGCAATTTCAAAGACAATGATGTTACGGCCGTAAAACACTGGGATAATGATCAAAAACACCAGGAACAAGAAGCAGATGAAAAACACAATGGTCTGGATAGCCATTCCTGCAGAGTTAACACAGAAACAGGCCACTTTGAATATTAAAAGCATTTCTAAAAGTTTTTTTTTTTTCATCTGAGCCATTTTTTAACAAATCAGTCCATTTGAAATGTTTTGTGGTTGTGGCGGTCTAAAGAATGAATTCTGCTATTTCTGCATTTCTAACGTAATTAAATGAGCAAAAAGATCAAAAGTAAAATCTTAAAATCTTATTCCATTTCTTCAAAGAGCTTCTTCTATTTGCCCTTAAGCCTTTTTTAAATGGCCAGCACTATAGGTTTTATCAAGCATCACTCACAAGCATTTGCAAAGCTGGATTACTACATAGTTAGTACTTTAGTAAACTACAATGAGTGCATTCATGGTAATAAGGGAACATGCCATCCAGATCAACAGCCTGTCTTTTTTAGTTGTAGTTCTTTTCTTCGGACAAAAAACTTTTTGAGAGACAATCCCTATTAAAAGGACAAGCGAAGGGGTTTTTTTTTTTTCTTTTCATGATGTGGTATTTTCCAGCATTATTCTTAAAACTAAAGTCAGTGATGCAGTTTATTCAAGCTTTACCAAGGCTGACGATTGCAGCCTGGTATCCCGTCAAGCCCATCCAACAGACAACACCAGGTCTAGACGGATGCATGGTTTTCTGGTTGTTGCAAAGCTTGTAAATGTCTCCCTTATACAGTCCTCTTAGGTTTGATCTGAAACACATTAAGCCAGTGACACATCAGGTTCAGACAGGAAGGCCTAGAAAAATCTAGAGAAAAATAAGTAACAAAGTTGAAATACTTATCATCAGGCAACAATGAGAAGTCTGGCAATATTGGGGTTAGACTATAATCAGTATTCAGAATAAGCAGTGTTGGGAAGGTTACTTTTAAAATGTATTCCATTACAGATTACAGAATACATGACTCAAAATGTATTCTGTAACGTATTCCGTTACGTTACTCAATGAGAGTAACGTATTCTGAATACTTTGGATTATTTAATATATTATCATGCTGTTTACATCTACATGAATGTACTATTGCTGTGATTTATTACTGTTACTGAAGGTCCGCGGCTCCGAACCGTAGTAAAGGGACCTCTGGCTAATACGGTGGGTTCTGTGTCGGGCTCGTAGCCGAAAACTAGCTTTACTTTGTTGTCTGGGTCAACTTTGCTAGCTAGAGACAGAGAGAGGAGTTGAAAGGCTGCTCCAACAGAACTTATTGTTTTTAGAGGAAAACACGAACACGGTGTACAGTCGAGTCTTAATAGCTTACTTACAACTGGGCTCCTCAGGCACTCTTCTTGCCTGCAGTGGTTATTATTATATTTACATGCTTCCAGCTCCCGTTTCTCCTCGCTCACAGACACATAACGGGTATGGCAGTCCATTCTCCCTGCAGCACGGACTACACTGCCTATGATGCTACATTCTTTAGAGCTATACCTGTAGCATTCTGCCTATTAGCTTAGCACAACAACAACAAAAAGCCGCTCTCTCACCCAGGAAACACGCAGAGAGAGAGCGGCACCCTGTAACCATGGCAACTGTAACGCTGCCACCTGGAACAACAGAACGTAGCTGTCAAACAAAACCCAAACAGTCCTGACCCGCCACAATATGAAACAGGGAAGTACCGCCGTGTAATCCATTTATTTCAACAAAGTAACTGTATTCTAAATACCACCTTTTTAAACGGTAACTGTAACGGAATACAGTTACTCATATTTTGTATTTTAAATACGTAACGGCGGTACATGTATTCCGTTACTCCCCAACACTGAGAATAAGTAAACTTTTCATGGAGAAAATAGAGTTTCCTTTAACCAATGACTCCAGTCTCTGAGGATTTACTGCACATACCTGTGGAGAACCATGGACCTCATGAGCATAATAAGGCTGACCAAGCAAGACAGGGTCATCGCACAGAGGTAGCATACTAACAAGCAAATGATGCAAAAGAAAAAACAAATTAGTCTTACTTTAAAACAAAAATACTTTGTTTTATTTTGTTTCAGGGACAGCAAACAGACACACATACCTTCCAGCAGCCATGTGTAAAAAGTTACAATTCTAACAACCTCCATCCTGTCATCTGATAACACAATCCCAAAACCCAGTAACAAGAAGGCGATATTTTCATCAATACCAGCACGAACAATGTGGAGAGTGGGCACCACCAGGACAACTATCAAGAGTGCGGTCTGTAGGGTGAAACAGGCAATGGTGAAAGTAAAACAAATGAACCAAGATGGTATGACATTTTAAAATAGGTAAAGGTATTATTGGCTTATTTAAGCTCACATGGTATATAGCCACACAGGTAACAAAAGATGATACCGCCAGCTTCAGTGGAAAACGAAACACTGAAAGGAAAAATGATCAAGTAGGTTACTGCAGCATTTCCAATATGTCAGATATGCAGAAGAAGTTAAGTCAGCGTTACATAAAAAAATATATTTGTATGAGAACACCCACCTTTTTCAGGAATATAAATGTAACCCTTAATCACCTCCAGAATTCTCTCTGCAAGCGCTGGTTTGTCAGATGCTGACGAACTACAAGAGAACAAGTCGTGAGAGCTGCAAACTACATGAATGCGATTTATATTTAATTTATTTAACTTATTTACTTATGTATTGCTGATATCTGCAACTGAATTAGAAGTTCCCCTTCAAGCCTCCCCCAGTACCTCACTGTGGGAAGAGCCCTCCGGTATGATCCATCAGATAATCAGAATCAGTATCATAGTTCTCAGAGAATCTGGGTTACGCTAGTAACCAAACATTTTCTACAGTAACAATTCAAGGCCACAAGCTCCATTGCAACACTGTAGTACTATATTTCCTCCTATTTTTTGGTTCACATCTAACTCTTACAGTAAGTATTTATTTAATAAATGCTTAAAAAAATATCTTTAAATAAATAAAATTTCAACAAGGATATTAACTTAGTTGTTTATTTATGCATATTACAGTTCTCAAAATAAAAAAAAAACCTTGTCTATAAATAATTTAGAAAATACTACCTTATGTATTCATTTGATCTTGATTAGATTAATGCACTGTTCTCATTTTTTGCTCACACAACAAAGACAAAGAAAACAAACTTGAGCTGATTCAGAATTAAAGTAAGGTAAAGTTGAATAAATATCCAAATCCCATTTTGCAATGATCATTTCGGTTATAGAGGTTTATCCCCCGAAATATACAGTAAACCTTCTGTAAGCACCATAATTGTTCAATGGGCTGGATAAACAAAGCTAACACTTCATCTTTTTTAATTCAGCATTTACTTTATTTTTAAAAACTGTCACTTGCTGTTGGCCTGTCTTTAAATAATACCTTCACTCATACTTCTTTAATTGCACGTAAACTTCTTTGTACCTTGTTTTGAAAATAACTTTGTTCTTCCTCTTCTTCCTATCAGTCTTAACAGTAATCTGGATCTTTAAGGTGAATTTGGTTGTTTTAATTATCCTAATTTTATCACCTTTGAAGGTGCAAGCAAATATAGGTAATCCACAGTTTTAAAATGCTTTTACTTTGAATGAAAATCATGCATACATGTGGTGAGGCATGTGGTAAATTTCAACATATTTGTGGGTTTAAAAGATTATACACCATTACACAATTGAAGCCAGTAGGAATCTCACTTTTAAAACACACACAAAAAAATAATTTTGGCATGTGGCTTGAAAGTGCAATTAATTTGATTTGCATGAAGCTAGAGAAGCAAATGATCAGTTGATTTAATATCAAATGCTAGACTCCACTAATCTCATTTTTGAAGTTACTCCAAAACAGTGATTATTTTAGCTTATAACTTGTGGAGCCTGGGCTCTGAACCAGTGACAGTCAGCTAATACAATATAGAAAGAAAAGAATATTCTGAAAGGAAAAGAAGAAAATCTTTAGCAAATACTACTCTATAAATATCTATTAAAAATAAACCTACAAACATTATCAGGCCTTTGTCACATATTACATTCTGAAACTGAGAAGTCAGAAAATGATCACACTGCAATAAAGAGCTGCTAGCTCACTGTAATGGCACAGTTAATGGAACTGGAACTGAACACATTAAAGTCAGCAGCAAAACTGCCAATGAGCAAGCTTTTATTATAAATTTTGTCGTCTTCATTGAAATATGACCCCGACCTCTATCATGTTTTTTATGTGTCACCAATCTGAGTCTCATAAAATAAATCACTCTTTAATCTCCGCTCACCTGGCAGTTGAGGACTTTTTCTTGAGAAGTAACTTCACATAGTTGGTGTAGTAGCTGCTGTCAAGGTCCTGTGAGCAAAAACATTTTAAGGTGTCAGTATTTCAGAACATAACTACAAGTTTAATTTCTGCACGGTGGCACGGTGGTTAGCACTGTTGCCGCACAGCAAGAAGGTCCTGAGTTCAATTCCAACATCAGGCTGGGGTCTTTCTGTGTGGAGTTTGCATGTTCTCCCCGTGTTTGCGTGGGTTCTCTCCGGGTACTCCGGCTTCCTCCCACCGTCCAAAGACATGCAGCTTGTGGGGATAGGTTAATTGGATAATCCAAATTGTCACTAGGTGTGAATGTGCGAATGAATGTGAGTGTGAATGGTTGTCTGTAACTGTGTGTTGGCCCTGCGACAGACTGGCGACCTGTCCAGGGTGTACCCCGCCTCTTGCCCTATGACAGCTGGGATAGGCTCCAGCGCCCCCCGCGACCCTGAAAAGGATAAGCGGAAGCGAATGGATGGATGGAGATTTAATCTGCTTTTGAAGTATAAGTCTTGAATTAATATATTTGAAGGTGGGAAAATGTCACCTCTCCCGTCATAATCTGCTGAAGGACACAGGATTAAACCTGTTCTTTTTCTGCACAAGCTGCTCATTGTAATCACAGTTCTGTTTTACATAATTGAACTATGTTACGTACTTATTCATGTGCACCGGCCACAGCCAGAGATAAATATCATACATTTTTAGAATGTTGAAATTTAGAATGTTTGTGTATTCTGACTTTTCTCACCTCGTCCGTCTTTGGTCCTCTCACAAACAGCAAAGGGAACTGAATGCAGAGATATGCAAGGCAGGCCAGCTGAGGCAGACTTGCGAGTAGAGCATAGTATTTATAGATCTGTAAACAAATAAAATATGCTGTCCTTTAAAGTATCAGTTCTTTCAATTGTAACGTGATGTAATCACTGTTTTTATACAAACCCAAAATGTTATAAAATTATCAGTTACTAAAGGACTTACTAAATGACAAATCACAAAAGTTAAACAACTATAACCAGACTTGGCTGTTCCCATCTTGTTTGGGTTTTATTTCTTCCAGCTTTTGCACTGTTTTCAAACTTTTTAACTGGACTAGCTTGTGTCTGCTACAACTAGAAGCAAGATCAACACTCTACAAGCATGTCATGAAAGTGAAACATGGAAAGGAAAATCTTTGGGATTGGTTGAGTTGTTGCCACAGTAGCTTGTTCATGCACCTCAAAATCTACCATGAGGTTGCATAGCAACAAATGTCTTTAAATTCAGCAGATATTTGAAATCTGTATACCAATTCTGACGTTGAAAACAGAAGGGCAACATCAACTTTTAAAGAAAGTATTCTTCTCAGATATGAAATTCATTTGTTTCCCTTAAACATTATACATCAGTATTTTTTTTGTTGGTATTTTACCTCTGGAGTCTTTGGACAGTCAAATTTCTGCCACACCAGGACTCCAAAGTGAGTGAAGGAGAGCAGTGTCCCAAACACATAACCTGCTTTGCGCTGCAGAGTTCCACATACCAACAGAGGATAATACAGGATTGGGTAATAAAATATGGCGATTATCTTCATGTACTCTGGAAAAAAAGGACCCAAAAAAAGACAGGGCATATCAGTTCCTAAAATGAAACCTCTAATCTAATCAGTATAGACAAAATGGAAAAACAAGGACTCTCTAGAATCCTCCACATAAATAATCTGATTCATAATAATAAAGGGATAATAATAAATGCAGTGTATGTTCAAAAACCACTGACTGGCATGATAATCAAACCACCATATAACTGAAGCAATTACAATCTTCATTACAACTAAAGAACAAACAAGCATTCAGATGTCTACCTTTAATATCTGCTGGAGTATCTTTGGAGAAAGGCAGAGGGTCTGGGGTGATCACCAGCATTGCCAGCTTGCTGAACACCAGTCCAAAAACAGCCATAACCACTCCTTTTTTCTGAGTCTGATCCAGGAAGTTGGCTGGACTGTGATATCACACAGGGAGGCTCAGATAACATGAGACAAATGTGCAGTTAAATTTGTATTTACCAAATTTACCTGAAGACGCTTGAGGATCCTCTTGCGAAACCCTGGCAGAATTTATTTTTCCTGGTGAGACCTGCCAGGATTAACATGATCACCAGCTAGATGGAAGGACAAATTTTTAGATCTTCAGTTACGCGTCATATAGTTAATGCCACATCAGTGATTGTCATTATATACTAATACAGTAAATATTTTTTTACATTACATGCTGTAAACGCAACTTTAGGCTAGATTGTTCTAAAAAGTTTCCTTTTGTCAAAAGCTGCCCCAAAATGTTGGCAGATTCATAAAAAAAGACTGTTTGTAACACACTTGTAAACAAGTGTAATCGAATGCTTCCTTGAAATGATAGGACAGGATTATGACATTCGTTTCAGGTACAAATGGTGAAATGCAAACGTTATTCTTAATATGCTGTCATGTCACTAAATGATAAGGCATTACTGTGCCCCCTATCTTTCAGGGCTAAGTTGTATTTGATTGCGTTTATCAGTTCCGGTTATTCTCAGCCTTTGCCAGCTCCAGGAGCTCATTAAAACTTCAACTTTCCAAAATAACACAGCACTGTAGATATGTCAGGAACTGACCTATAAATCAGAAGAAAATAACCTTGTTTGGTAGAAAACATATTTCATGACCCACCTCTAATAGTTTTTCAGATTGTTTACCGTACAATGAAATTGGGTCGTGTCCATTCTATACACAGTAGAAGGATTTTTATGACTGAGTCAGTTGTGTTCATTCGTAATTGGTTGAAGGCTAAATGACAGTAAAAGTCCCTAAATAGCATATCCTTTGGGAGCAAAGACAACTGACGGATTCCTGGAAAATGCACCAAAGGATGTACTGGGACATGAACCTCTCTCATCCTCTCATTATGTTCCACTTAAAAGGAGAATAGTTTAAATGTTCAAGCTGTGTTGGCAGCAAACATTCAAATCTAGAATTTTAGCTGATACTGCATAAAAATTTCTTGGCTTGTGAGTCAGAGCTGACCCCTGCTTGTTATGTTTGTTTGCAAAAAGCTATCTTAAGACTAAGATGACTAGCGGATTACATTGGTGACAATGTCGACTTTTTTTATACAGTCTATGATTGCAATCAACTGCTTAAGCCATGCATTCCCAAGAAACTACAAAGTTATCAGTGTTTCTCTTGTTCATTCTGCCTTACTGTAGAAACAAGCAGTGTTGGGTGTAACAGATTACAAAGTAACAGATTACTGTAATCACACTACATGTTCAGCAACACAGTAATGTAGCATGTTACTGAACTAAATTCAGTCATTTCATTACAGTTTAAACGTTGCCACTGCTTGTGTTATAAACTGCGTTCTTCAGTCATCTGCACACAGGTGGATAAAAAAACCCATCTAACAAACGTTTTTTTTCTGTGCACTTATTAAAGTATTCTGATTCTGATTCAGATTCAGATTCAGATTCTGATTCTGATTCTGATTCTGATTTGCGCCACAATCAGCCAATTTCAGTTCTTGTGCAGGAGGAAAAAAGCTTGTGGGGTGATACAGCCTTTGAGGAGTGGATATGCATCCTCTTATTTTTATTGCATTTTAATGAGTAGTGTAATGAATTACTAATGAATTACTAAGTAATGAATTACAAAGAAAGTAATTAATTGCATTGCATTACTTCAAAGAAAAGTAAAGAGTAATATATAATACTTTACTTTTTAAAGCTGCATCTCCTTAGACACCTTTTAAATTATAAAGGGACTTATTTTAGCCTAACTAACACAACAACAATTTGCTGTTATACATTAATGAAGCAAAGCTATAAATACTACATTTCATTGTGCGACTACAGTAGCCTATAGGTCCGTTAAATTAATGCATTATTAGCATTATTTCCCATATGATCATAACTTAGATGGTGACAAGTTAAAGGAAAAAAAGCAACACTCAGTGACTTGAGTAAGGTGTTGTATCACCATGTACAACCAGAACAACGTCAGTGCACTGTAATATTGATTCTCCACGTCTGTGGATCTGTACTGGATTAAGAAGAACATCATTCTTCCTAATTATTCCCTCTTTTGGTGTTTGGAATATGGTGATGGAGAGTGCTAATGTGTTCAACAAGTTTGATATTATACTGTATTTTAAGTGACCCCAATTTATCTGCAGTAACCCAACAAAACAACCCCCGCCCTTAAGAGAGTAGTCAGGTCCAAGTATACTTACTGATATCGATAATATACATATATGGAAGAGCTTGTCATCTGCTGTCGGGTCACATGGTAAAATAACTCTGCGTCAAAAAGAAAATAAAGAATAAAACCATCATTAAAAAATGTGCAAAGTAAGCCTAAAACAAGTCAAACCACCACATCTCAGCACTTTCCTGACCTTGTTGATGTACCAGGACCCAACCTGTGCAAATAATCAATGCTTATGGCCCCATTTGACACCTTTGACTCAACTTTTTTATACTCACTCTTTGGGTGGTTTTGTAGGCTCTGCGTTGTTTGAGTACCAGTCTGAATAGTCATAATAGGAATATTGAAAAGGCTCAACTCCCTCTTTGCTCTGATTCATTGCAGCTGTTTAATCAAGTCATACAGGTGAAGCAGGACAAATAAAGATCCAGAGGACTCCTCCTGGTCCAGCTCCAGTCAGCAGTCTGTTGGTGCTGCTGCAACGTGTCAGGACAGCTTGGCCCAAGAACCCCAACACATTCCAGTCCAGCTAATAACTAAACGCAGCAGATTAAGGGCTGCACAGAAGGGAGGGAGAGTGGAGCAAGGTTTAACATTCACGTGAAATGAAGTGGAGGAACAAATGTTTTAAACCTTGCCACTTGATCATTTAAAAGTGATTCATAGAATAACATTTGGTCAAAGACAATGTAGCATCACGTTTAGGCATTTAATTAACAGTCAAGTTAACAAAAAAAAAGTATTGTTGAGTTTGGTGGTGCAGATATTTAAATGGTTAGTAAGTAATAAGTCTGAGTCCAGTAAATTCTTCACATCTGGCTGGTACCCTTTCTACAGTGAAACACGCTGATGGTAGTATCATCCAATGGGAGTGCTACTCAATAACAAGACTACAGTCAGGAGCCATGTATTAGGCACAATTACTTTTCAGCACAAATATGAATTCAGCCAGTCACATGGGAGAAACATCAAACTGAGCATCAAATTAGGTTGTCGTTTGGTTGTTGCCAGACACACTGGTCCAGCTATTGCTGCTCATCTAATGGGACATCTCATGATCTTCACCTACGACTCTATGGGTTTGTCATTCAGATTAGGTAATGTTATTTTTGCACAGCAAATGGCACCAACCTGTTTGCCTCCCTCCGCTTGTTACTTAACAGACTAATCTTTTAAGATGAAAATCTCTCACTGAAACAAAGGCAACCTTTGTGTGAACGAGTGACAGAAAGGTGAAAATGAGAATGGGACACGTTACGTAAGGACCTCAACTTAAAGTTTTATGAAATAAAAATGAGACAGAAAGAAACCATGTGACGAGCATCCAGTGCCGCTGCAGAGGACGAACACTAACAACAGACCTCACCTTCTCCAAACTGCAGCTGAAGCAGGACTTTATGATGATTTCCAGTGCTCATGCTGTGTATCTTAAAAGAAAATTTAATGGCACCATTTGAGTCGAAGCATATTTTGCTGGGAAATCTGGTGCCTGTGGGAGCTGAAAGTGTTTTAATCTGGACTGGTGAGTTTCCGTCATAAGGCTGCAGAGGGCCAACTGATCTGATCCAAAGACTGGGACTGTAAGGGCCTGGCACTGGATCCAGATGGCTCAAATGCTGCTATTTCAACATAGAAAAATCTCCACAGATGTGCTGGATGCTGTTCTTAACTTCTTAAACTCCAGACTTCAAGCTCAGTTTCAGCTTAGAATGAAAAATATTCGTGTTAAAATAAGAGTTTTCAGTTTCTTGCTCTTTAAATTCAGCTTACAGGCATAAAAAAACAAGTTTGATGTCTCTATGAAATGCAGCAGGGGTCCACTTCCTCTCCTCTGCTGTGTCTCTTTGATAGTAGCAGTGTGTTTGAATGAAAAGGTAAAGAAATACTGACTGACGTTTCTTATCAAGCTGACATTTGGCTGAGGTACACCAACGCTCATTTAAACCACATAGAACTCATCATTTCAAACCTCATTTCAAGGTGGAATTTACTTCATTTTAATAATACTGTTATAAGGTCACTGTGTAGATGGCAATGTGAAGACACGTGGTACAGAGTGTAAAGATCCTACTACTTCTTGATGTAGTCAGGTGTCTGACTACAGTCTGGTCAAAATATTTTTGTTTGTTTGTTTACCTTTTAAATATTGGAAGGGTGACAGTCAGAGGCATAGAAATACATGGGAGTATAATACATATACTTATATATTCAAATGTGTATTTGTATTTTGAATTTAATGCTTTTCACAAAAAAGACAAAATACATTAAGCAGAAATAACATAATAATGAGCAGTTACAGCATGATAACTGATGATAAGTTGTAACTGTTACTTTCTGTGACCCGTGTTTCAGTCATGTGTCCATGTTTGTTTTGTCTAAGTGTGAGGTTCCTGTGTTATTTTGAAGGTCCCCTTATCCTGTGTGCATTGTTTTCAGTTTAACTGCTTTTGTTTCCTCTTCCTTTATCGACTGTATACCAGCTGTATCTCAGTCCATCCTTCAGAGGCTGCATTTGAAGGCCGATTACATCACAGCAACGCAACGTAATTTGAAGGCTGCTCCAAATGCAGCCGACAAATGCGTCCTTCATTTCCCCGGATTTGAAGGATGGGTTGGGTGTATCCTTCCTGGCCCAACCTATCCCAGAATTCATAGCACGGCCCAGCCAATTCCAGTTTCCAACAATGGTGGCAGCTACTTAGTTGTAAAATTACTCTTATTACTCTTTACAATACTTTATTAATTAAGTTATTATTCCTAATATTTCCATAATAATATAAAAATACTTTTCAAATGCGGCAATGGTGAAGAAGTGCGGCTAACGAATTTGAAATATTACTCTTTCTGGGTCACAAAATAAACTTTTAACATATTTTCAGGCTAGAATGTAGGTGTGTAAACTGCAAATATCTGCTCGATTTATCAAGACATCACATATTTGCAAAAGTGCTCCAACGTTTTCTGAGACGTCTGTTACTCACCAGCTCGATAGCTGACCGGGTGGCCAAGGCTCACTAGAGCCGGCGAGAACACTGGACTCCCGGCACATCGTTTTCAGACCCTGCGCGGTGTTTCACTACTCAGGTTAAACATGATATATAAGTCACTTAGATAACTTAAAAATGTTATTGTTTGGATTTTTTCAGTGTTCTATTTGTTCCCGAGTAAATCGGTTTGGCTGAGATTAAAGTTTCATACAGCTGAATAAACCTCAAACAGAAAACTGATTAAACAGTGTGAGATGGTAGGGAATTTACTCGAATTCAATTTCAATTCAATTTTATTTATATAGCGCCAAATCACAACAAATGTCGCCTCAAGGCGCTTCATAGATACAGAGAAAAGCCCAACAATCATATGACCCCCTATGAGCAAGCACTTTGGCGACAGTGGGAAGGAAAAACTCCCTTTTAACAGGAAGAAACCTCCGGCAGAACCAGGCTCAGGGAGGGGCGGCCATCTGCTGCGACCGGTTGGGGTGAGAGAAGGAAGACAGGATAAAAGACATGCTGTGGAAGAGAGACAGAGATTAATAACAGATACGATTCAATACAGAGAGGTCTGTTAACACATAGTGAGTGAGAAAGGTGACTGGAAAGGAAAAACTCAATGCATCATGGGAATCCCCCGGCAGCCTACATCTATTGCAGCATAACTAAGGGAGGATTCAGGGTCACCTGGTCCAGCCCTAACTATATGCATTAGCAAAAAGGAAAGTTTTAAGCCTAATCTTAAAAGTAGAGATAGTGTCTGTCTCCCGGATCCAAACTGGAAGCTGGTTCCACAGAAGAGGGGCCTGAAAACTGAAGGCTCTCCCTCCCATTCTACTTTTAAATACTCTAGGAACAACAAGTAGGCCTGCAGAGTGGGAGCGAAGTGCTCTAATAGGGTGATATGGTACTACAAGGTCATTAAGATAAGATGGGGCCTGACTATTTAAGACCTTGTATGTGAGGAGCAGGATTTTGAATTCAATTCTGGATTTAACAGGAAGCCAATGAAGGGAAGCCAAAACAGGAGAAATATGCTCTCTCTTTCTAGTCCCTGTCAGTACTCTTGCTGCAGCATTTTGGATTAACTGAAGGCTTTTCAGTGAGTTTTTTGGACATCCTGATAATAATGAATTGCAGTAGTCCAGCCTGGAAGTAATAAATGCATGAACTAGTTTTTCAGCATCACTCTGAGACAGGATATTTCTAATTTTAGAGATGTTGCGCAAATGGAAGAACGCAGTCTTACATATTTGTTTAATATGTGCGTTGAAGGACATATCCTGGTCAAAAATGACTCCAAGGTTCCTCACAGTGTTACTGGAGGCCAAGGTAATGCCATCCAGAGTAAGAATCTGGTTAGATACCATATTTCTAAGCTTTTCAGCGCCGAGTACAATGACCTCAGTTTTATCTGAGTTAAGAAGCAGAAAGTTAGTGGCCATCCAAGTCTTTATGTCTTTAAGACATTCCTGCAGTTTAACTAATTGGTGTGTGTTATCTGGCTTCATGGACAGATAGAGCTGGGTGTCATCTGCATAGCAGTGAAAATGTATGCTATGTCTTCTAATGATGCTGCCTAGGGGAAGCATGTATAATGTAAACAGAATTGGTCCTAGCACTGAACCCTGTGGAACTCCATAATTAACCTCAGTGTGTGAAGAGGACTCTCCATTTACATGCACAAATTGGAGTCTATTAGATAGATATGATACAAACCACTGCAGTGCAATACCTGTAATACCTACAGCATGTTCTAATCGCTCTAACAGGATATTATGGTCAACAGTATCGAATGCTGCACTAAGGTCAAGAAGGACAAGCACAGAGATGAGTCCACTGTCAGAGGCCATAAGAAGATCATTTGTAACCTTCACTAAAGCTGTTTCTGTGCTGTGATGAACTCTGAAACCTGACTGAAACTCTTCAAATAAACCATTCCTCTGCAGATGATCTGTTAGCTGTTTGACAACTACTCTTTCAAGGATTTTTGATATGAAAGGAAGGTTGGAGATTGGCCTATAATTAGCTAAGACTGCTGGGTCTAGAGATGGCTTTTTGAGTAAAGGTTTAACTGCAGCCACCTTGAAGGCCTGTGGTACATAGCCGATTATTAGAGATAGGTTGATCATATATAAGATCGAAGAATTAATCAATGGCAGGACTTCTTTGAGCAGTTTTGTAGGAATGGGGTCTAAAAGACATGTTGATGGTTTGGAGGAAGTAATTATTGAAGTTAACTCAGAAAGATTAATTGGAGAAAAAGAGTCTAACTTAACATCAATGGTACTACAAGTAGCTGTAGATAATATTACATCTGTGGGATGATTATTGGTAATTTTTTCTCTAATGATAAAAATTTTATTTGTGAAGAAGTTCATGAAGTCATCACTAGTTAACGTTAAAGGGATGGTTGGCTCAAAAGAGCTCTGACTTTTTGTCAGCCTGGCTACAGTGCTGAAGAGAAACCTGGGGTTGTTCTTATTTTCTTCAATCAGTGATGAGTAGTAAGCTGTTCTGGCTTTGCGGAGGGCTTTCTTATAAAGCAACAAACTATTTCTCCAGGCTAAATGATGATCCTCTAAATTTGTGACACGCCATTTCCTCTCCAGATTACGAGTCATCTGCTTTAGGGTACGTGTTTGAGAATTATACCACGGGGTCAGGTACTTCTGATTAGAGACCTTAGTTTTCACTGGAGCTACAGTATCCAGAGTCGTACGTAGTGAGGAGGTGAAATTATTAACAAGATAATCGACCTCTGTTGGGGTAGCGTTCAGATAGCTGCTCTGCTCTGTGTTGGTACAGGGCATTGACGATGATAACAGTGGCTGGATTATATTCTTAAACTTAGTTACAGCGCTTTCAGAAAGACATCTACTTTGATAAAGTCCACTCTCCACTGCCGTGTAATCAATTATTGTAAATGTAAATGTTATCAAGAAATGATCAGACAGGAGAGGGTTTTCAGGAAACACTGTTAAATGTTCAGTTTCTATGCCATATGTTAAAACAAGATCTAGAGTGTGATTAAAGTGGTGGGTGGGTTCTTTTACATTTTGAGAGAAACCAATTGAGTCTAACAACAGATTAAATGCCATGTTGAGGCTGTCATTTTTAGCATCAACATGGATGTTAAAATCACCCACAATAATTATTTTATCTGAGCTCAGAACTAAATTAGATATAAAGTCTGAGAAATCAGACAGAAACTCTGTGTAAGGCCCAGGTGGACGATAGATGATAACAAGTAAGACTGGTTTCTGAGTTTCACAGCTGGGGTGGACAATGCTAAGCATCAGGCTTTCAAATGAATTAACAGTCTGTCTTGGTCTTTCATTAATTAATAATTAATGTCCTGTTATATTTTAGATAGCAAGGAGCAGACGGCTCAGTTTATTAAACTCCACCGAGACAGCTGGCGAGGCAAATCTGAAGGCTAGACCGTCCCACTTCACAGCCTTGCTTCCGGCCTTCTCGGTCTTTGCAGGATCTGGCCCATGTAGACCGCGAAGGCCGGGTCCTCCGAAGAATGCAGCCCCTGAAGTGAGACACAGCTATTGTCTCGGTGTCCCTTTGCCCTTTGTTGTGTTGTCCCTCATTCCTGCTTGCTGAGTGTCCTCATGTTCCAAGTGTCTCGTGTAGTTTCCTAGTTAGCAAATTACTAGTCTCTCCCTAGTTAAGTTCTTTTCTATTTTTGATCCTTGTGAGTCCAGCACAAAAAGCTGTATTTTGAGCTCAGTGGCGATTCTGAGTCCTGCACATTGGCTCCTAATCTTGTCAGTAACACAGCAATATATACCTGTCAAAAAGCTGCAAAAGAATTCAGAAGCATTTCTGTCCCGTATTTGCAGACAGTTTGGACTGACCAAAATCTGTCAGTCCAAACTGTCAGTGTGTGTTCTGCAACATTCACACTAAAATTTGAGTGAAAATGGTTCATCTGGAGTAAAAAAAAGTGAAAAAGTGTTTTTGCTTCTACCAGCAGTCTTAAAGATGTCTCACCAATGTTTTTTGGTTTTTTCGTTGGTTTCACTGAGAAAGTGGGTGGAAAGGTGTCACATACATGATGCTGTTATTCCAACACGCCAAAATAATGAAGTTTCACTTAAGGCTGAATGACAATGTTTTCAAATGACTCCACAGCTGTATTTAAGAGAAACAATAAGAAAATTGATACAGTTAATGCTTAACACAAAGACATAAAGTGAAATGTCACTCTCCACGTCTGTGGAAAGCAGTAATGCTGATACGCCAGTATAAGCATTAGTCTTACTCACACTTTGCTTAATTTTCGTAATTCTAATTTAAATAGGAGGTACAGATTAAAGGGGCTCAACTTACATCTTAGTCATCTTTTTTATTATATTCATTGTGTGTGAGAGTGTGTTGAAGGATCTGTGTATTAACCAGACAGAAGAGGGCACTGTTTCATGGTTTCAGTGCAAGCTCTTAGTAACATAGCAAGTATACTGAAAACATTCATGTTCCATAGAATTAAAGCAACAGGTATATTTTTGATTTTTTCTTCTTTGTTTTTACTTTTTCAAGGCGTAACAACATAAATACAACAGTCACATTAACGTCAGCAGGGCCACACACACTTTACCAAACAAATTACACTATTACCAAACAAAGTATTTTTATTGAAACAAACAACAACAACAAAACTAGTATGACCATAACTTCAAATCAGAGACTCTTGATATAATACAAAGAAAACGCATTATGACAAAAACTGAACTGAATTTTCTTCTTTGTCAAATTAACTGATGTGGAAGTGACAAAAGAAGACAATAAAGTGGCCAAAAAACAACAGCATGCAGAATCTCTTGTATATATACAAAGCAAATATCTGTCAGTCATCATCCCATCCAAAGCAGGAGATTACTGATGACTGCATGGGTTTCTCTGTGATACTTTTAGTTTTTGAACATGTCACACAGCAATTTCTCCATGGGAGTGTTTCCAATGGTTCTGTGGAAGAACAGCAGCTCTATCCGCTCAGAATTCACAAAGCGCAGAGAGGGAAGGAGAAGAAGCAGCTTTCCGAACCTAAACACAAAGATCATAATAAAATTAAGGCCATGTCAAATGATTTAAAGCAAAAGCCTTTCACATTGTAGAATCAGTTAAAAAGAGAAATCAGTTTTTTATATAAAACCTCAAATTAAGGATGCTTGTCATGAAACAGAATGAAGGAATGAAGGTTACTTTCAAATCCAGAAATTAACTTTTAAACATAATAAAGAACAAGAATTCTGTGTTTTGTTGTAAACACAATGGAGTTTTGTTTTGTGTTTTGTCATTTTGTTCCATTAAATTGGTGACCTTTATCAGGTAGGTTGTTACCTGGCTGGTTGGCTAGGGTAGTGTGACCGTATGTGTTGTCCCAGCATGACTTGCGACTGATCCTGCAGGTTCTCCACTTGTTCTGGATCTTTCAAACCTCGAGTCTCTGTGAAGCAGAAGAAATACTTTATGGAATTTTTGCTTTCTAGGGAAAACTGTTCCTGACAAAAATTGTATAACATTCCATGTAATAAAAAAAAAAGACTATAATTTTGATGTACCATACTGATGGGCATCATAATTATAAAGTGATGATATGATTACTAAATGACATGTATGGTAATATAGTGATCTTAATTAAATAAAACACACTGAGGGAAATTTGAGCCTCTGCGTGGTGCTTATCTCTTGAAAACAATGACAGTGGACATAGCTAAGTACTGTGATCATGTTAAAGGTAATCTGCCAGACTGTAGACAAGCAACTGAATAGTGTTTTGTTCCTCACCTGGCTTGAAGAGCACAATGGCCTTCAGGCAGGCGAACTCGGTAGGATCAACAGCGAGGGCCTTGAAGCGGCTGAAGACCTCCTGTAGGAGGCGCAGGTCCAGGCTAGTGTAGCTGGTTTTTCCCTGCATGCCAGGGCAGAGGTCTGGCAAAGACAGCAGTGGGCAGCTGTCTAGTGGCAAAGACCACTGGATGGCGCAGAGGAGGAAGAGTTCACTCCATGCTTCCTCCAGCAGGATGACCTGGTGAAGAAGAAAAACCAGAAACTGAATATGCACCCCTGTACTCAGCTTCACTGTCGACCCAAAGAAATCACAAAGAAAAACTATAGATGCTCATTCCTGACATTCCCTTTTATTGCAGAGCCAATCACATTGTAATGTTGTCAAACAGGAATGGGACCACTAATTCCGTGTTCACTTACTTATTTATAGTCAGACAGTATTTGTGGTACTGTTAAATGTCATATTGTCATTTCATGATGCTGAATGTGCTTTGTGGTCATTGTGGCCATGTCATGAATGTCATGAACATGAAGTTACATCAACATATGTAATCCTGTAAGCACATAATGACATTGGTATTTGGAATTTACAGATAAAAATAATAATTTCTCTCTTTTTCTGTCATTGTCGCATATAAAGATAAATCATGATTCAATATATTTTTAGATATAAAAGAGACATCTGAATTTTATTTTTTTATCTCTGTAACTTTAATTTGTCTTTTATCATTATACTTTTTTTTCTAACAAGAATAGAGGTCAATTTTAACCTATTAAAAATAGTTACAAATGCAAAGTGAAAAAGTTTATAGAGACTATCTTTAAAAAAACAAACAAAAAAACCCTCACTTTCAGCTTACCTGGTCTCTGAAGGGCAGGTTGGAGAAAACGGGCAGGTTCTTGGCCCATTTCACGGACATGAAGAGAAGCCTTGCTGAGGTCTCGTATACATTTTCAGAACCAGACGGGTACAAAGCCATGTGGTACTCTGAAGACGCCCGCTCTGGTTCATTGCTGGTCACATCTATGTTTTCATCAACTGAAACAGAAAAGATGAGCTCAGAATCAAGAGTGCAGAGGGAAAAAAACCAACTTGTTGCATAGACAGATGAAACTAAACTTCAGGTAGTTGTGATGAGCTTCAGTTCAGGTTAGATTAGACTTTATTACTATGTAATAAAGTCATAAAATTTGAGCTCCAGCTGAAAGTCAGCAGCTGCCCATATGGACAAAAAAAAGTCTCTCTAAGACTAAAGAACATGTCATCATAGTTTCACATGTTAGCATTTTGTACATGCTACTAAATGCCTGATGTTTGCTAAATAGTAACTTTAAAATATTAAATTGAATTAGAAGAATATTTAAGCAGAGTTGCAAATTTGGTTAGCTAGTAAAGATAGTGATCACTCCAGAATGGGATTGATCATCATGGTGATCTCATCATGCTCCGGTAAGTGGAGATGTAACCATGACAGATTTGAAATCAACCCCACCTTCTTCACTGCCCACCTGATAACACCCTCTTATGCTCTGCCATTTGTACTGAACCCCAATTATTTGCGTTTTACCCAAGAATATGTGTTTTCTAACCATCATTTCCCCTGCAAGTCCTAATGTGAAGGAGAAAGCTTCACCTTAAATTTACAGCAAAAACCTTTCATTTGACAACTGTTGCTCACCATCCTCAGGCTCCAACTTGGCACAGGTCTCAGCTGTCATGAGGCTTGCCATAAAGCGGTGGTTGTTCTGGGGACTGATGCAGCGCTGGGTTGCAACAGAGGAAGTGATGGACATGGAGGAGGTGATGTGGGGCCACGTGATGACAGAACCATTGGAGGATGATGAAGAAGATGAGGAAGAGGAGGAGGAGGAAGAGGAGGTGGGTTCCCGTGTGGTGGCCAGGTGCTCCTTCTCCGGGTCCACATCGATGGAGTCCAGGCGGACCTGAGCTGTGCTGCGGGGCTGCCGCTCGTTCTGAACCGCTGCAGGGGGGAGACAGAAAGGCGCAACCTGTTATCTAAGGTGATAATACAGGAATGATTTTAACCTCTCACAGGTTCATGTTTGAGTTCCACTGGACACCAATCAGTTTAATGAAGCTCATGAATGCTAAAACGACTCACCGTCCTTATTCATGCCCGCCTGCAGGCACTTTTTCAGCCGACATGCCTGGCACTGGTTACGATGAGCCTTGTCCACTGGACACATGCCTGTACCGGCCTGGCACCTGTTAACCAACAGTCACGCATTTTAAAGGGAGAGTCCACTCAAAATGACAAAATAACATTCACTTATTTTCTTGTGGCTTACAGAATATTGAAAGCAGTAAGAACATAATAATTACTAAAGATCAGAATGTATATGGAAAATGTCCGAATTCTGAATAAACCAGTGTGGTTAAGTCCTTAATTTTAACCTGCCATTCATCAAAAGAAAAACATCAAAAGGGAAAAGAAAAGTTTTGGGTTCTACTTTTAATCACAGATGGAATTAAAGGTGTACTAATACCCCAGGGATTTTAATATATATTTATTAAAGCTATTTATGTTTTATGGCTTTAAAAGTTACTTTCTGTCAATATAATAATAATAATAATAATAATAATAATAATTATTATTATTATTATTATTATTATTATTATATTTGAGTGCAAAAAGTGCATTTTTTTTTTCATTCACAGTGACTTGTGCTGCTACAATTTTTTTTTTAATCTGAAAGGCATTTACTTATACAGTAATAGGAAACACTTTAATTTAGAATAATATTTGGCAAAATATGGGGTTTGTAGAGGCTAAAACCAGAGTTTATATTCCTTTCACCTTGAATATTGACTATTTTAAATAGATGAGGAAACGTCACACGATGAAGCTGGAATAACTGTCTACAGCTGAGTTTCCTCTTGCCTGTAAATGAGTCTCCTCCTCACACTGCGCTTGAAGAAGCCGCTGCAGCCGTTGCAGGCGTAGATGCCGTAGTGTTTCCCGCTGCTGGTGTCTCCACACACTTTGCAGACCAGAGCTGGGCTCAGAGCTTTGCCCGGTGCAGGACTCTTGGCTGTGAGTCAAAAACAGTCACAGAGTAGGTCGGTTATTGCCACTCATTAGGGCTGGTATTGTTTCATACATGTGCCTGCCATCTGTACAGTCAGCTCTGTCTGCTGGTAGCAGGACAGTCTGTCTAAACACTCACAAAAATTGAATAAAATCCTTAATTATAATTTAAAAAAGCATTGCTGGCTCATAATTATGTGTTTTATGAGAGTTATTAATGTTTTTGTGTTGGATTTCATTCATAACCCGATGCATAACCCGATAATTGAAAAAATTTCAGGTGTTTCAAACTTTCATATTGTTTAAGTGCTAACTTTTCCTCCCTGTTACAGAGCCAAGTCAGTGTTACACTCTTCAGACTCCATTGGCAACTTGTTGTCGTTGGTGTGGAGCTCTTACCTCCCCTGCTGTCATCAGTCCCACCGCTGCCAGATGACTCGGTGGGGGAAGAGGATGGCATCATGGGTATCTTTGTAAGGTGATCCTCCATTATTTTTCTCTCAAAATATCTCCTCTAGTGATTGACAAAGGCAGATAGGAAAAAGTTTTGGTCCTCTTCTGCTCAGTTGCTTCAAAGAAAAATACGTAGGGCCGCAGGGCCTCCGGTGGTCCCCGGTGGACAGATGGCAGGGTGAGCCCGTGCTGTGTGTTGCAACCTCTGCTGTGGTTGTTCAGATGAGCTGGGGTCCTGTCATGAGCTCCAGCTGACACTTGTTGCACGTGAACAGGTTGTGTGCGCGTGTGTGTTCCCTCCGATGTCTGTCACTGTCTGTGGGCTCTCCTCAGCAGCAGGTCCTCAAAAGGGAACCCGGGGGGTGGTGGAGGGGGTAGGATTAGCCCCAAGCGCTGTGTAAGCAGCATGCTTATTTGTCATCCTCTTAATCTTTACTGTTCATCTACTGATCAATCAGTCACATTGCCAGCACAATGGTGCTGCTCAGACATGGATCGTCATGAAGTCTGCAAACAAACAAACAAGCAAACAAACAAAAAAGAATCAGCAATGACAACAAAATCTCCAGCTCTGTGCTAGAAGTCTTGTAACTGTAGACCAGTCCCCATCCAGGCACTCCTCCTTGTGTCTCCTCTGTCTACATCAGTCAACACTCCTCTTCAGTATCTGCATTTAAAAGGACGATTACATGAGGCACACATTATTATATTTACCAGCATCTTCAATTTGTATTTCCCCTCCTTTTCTTTTCTTTTCTTTTTTTTTTGCCTCCTGAATTCCAGACCCATTTCCCCTTGCTGTATATTTGATCTGTGTGATTGCCTCCTATTCATAAAGACTCCCAGTGTTTGCAGAGGAGCTGCCTATTAACTCCCATTTCTACCCCTTTTTTTGTCTAACTGGAGATCATCCACTTCCTCAGGTTGCCAGGAGAGAAAGGTCACAGAGAGAATGATGGAGTTTTGGGGGGCTGATGTGATGGTCAGCACTAATTTGGCTCATTCATGAGGTTTTCCCATTTATTATTGAGAAGCTAGAATTATCATACATGTGGCATTTACATAAGCGGCAGTTTATTAGCCAGAGCAGGTATGAGATTGGATCTGGTGAGGAATGAGGAGAAGCGTGCAAAACTGAGGTAGGAAATATGAAACAAGCTTTCTTGTCATATTTAAATAAGACTGTGTTCTTGTTTTACCAAAATACCAGTACGTTTATGGCTAAGAGAAAAGCTTTCTACATTATTTTATGATTAAGGTGCGAAAGGACTCAAAACCAAGAAAAGCAAACTATAAAATATTCTTTGCTAACATGATTTTTACATCAAACTAGAGATAAGAGATGGAAGGTTGCTGGAAAGTTTCAAATGTAAAATTTAGAACAGGTGTCAAACAATACTTCTATCTGTTAGTGCCATCATCATCGTCATCCCTTAACGCTTCAATGCCCTCGTGCCTCCCCGCTCATTTTCATCATTTGTCTCTTTGCACAGTTGAGCGGTTCAAGTGAAAGATGCAAATCTGGAGGGGACACAAGCTGCTGGGTCTCTGACATCTGCGCAGTGGCATCTGTACTCATTCACTGTTTGTTTGCTTTTTGTCTGCGCTTGTAACGTGTGTGAATAACTGCGCTAACGACTGCTCTAAGATTGGACATATGAACACTTTAATTAATTTTGTTTTACACCATCTGACATAATTGCTTTAGAAAACAGCATCCTGCTTATTCCAGCAAAATTCACAGTGTTCATTCGTGGTCTGTTTTGGCAGAATGATAAATCTAAGTCCAATGTTTGCTTGCATTTCAGCTCTGGTGTCTTAAGCTCCAATATATTACACACTCTTAACTAGCTAATAGCCAACTGTCTGCTTTTTATTACAGAGAAAATCACTTATGGTGTATTTTTAGAGCTCTCTGACAAAAGGCTTCTTACTGGGACTGAGCTGAATAGAAAATAACTGCTAAAATAGACACACAGAAACACTCTGGAGATCTATGGATTCGCTTTCTGAGGACTTAAACACTAAGGATCCTTTTCTTGATTTTGTTTCTGTAAGTTTGTGAAATTTAACAACCTAACAATGCATTTAAATTTTTCAATAAACAAGTTAACACATATTTCAGATGAATTAATAAATATGCATTCAGTGGGGTGTGTTGAAGAATTTTACACATGACCTCTATTTCTGAAAACTTGCCATTAGCTATATTTTATTTAACTAAAAACAAGCTGTGAACACAATTTTTACATAAATGTTATCACAAAGCACCTTACAAAATTTGCAACCTTACAATTCATTTACATCTCCCTAAATGAAAGGTAAGTATAAAATGGGCTGTTCTTCTATAGTGTTCTCTGCTCAAAGTCTGAACATGAATACAAGTCCAATCTTCACAATCTTTCAAGTACTCTTTCAGGTGCTCCACTGTGTTGATTAGCCAGTCTGACACTTTGTTGGTTAGCAGTAAATTTAATGAGATTCTTTAGTAAAACTTACACTGTGAGAGCAGTGAGAGTGAACTGTTGTGGGCTGAATAGCTAAATAATAACTCATTACAACACTCAGCAAAAGTGATCGGATCAGTATCCTCACACTGTTTCTATGTATTCATTGGATAAATGATTCTTTCATAAATTGTTGGTTGTATCTGTTTATTTTACGCTGTAAAAACTGTTTCACGTCTGTTAAACTCTGAGTAGAAAATTTGCTTAGGAAGCCAAATAAATGCTGATGTCAGCGGGTTTCAGCACTACAATAACAAGGCCTAACCATAATTGGAAAAACAAAGTGCCAAGCAGTTAAGTAGATTAGAGTTTGACCACATTTTGTCTGCCTGAGCACTGGCCACAATCACGAGAAGACTGGGGGTGCAGGGGGGGCACAATTAGCTCAAAAGATTAAAAGAGCAGTGAAGACACACTTCTTGAGGACATCTTTAGCCATATGGTGGCTACTCTCTTCATCCTTAGCCAACACACTGTTGACCTTTGTAAGATTTACCATTTAATTAGTCTTCTGATGTCAGTGATCTGCTGCTTTTCCGCGTGGATTCCCCCAATTACACACTGATTAGTTATGTTGAGACGGACTCTGTAAATGTTAACAGCATCCACGTCTGCCTGCCTTCATGCACAATAATGAAATGCCTGGAAACCTAAGTTTGAATTTTATGTCTGCTCTCTTCTTTCTATCCTGATCTTTTTGGTAAATTGGGGAAATGCTATGATGAATCAGTTACTGTGTTCCTTCCTCTTCAGCGAATTCTTAATTATTTAATGGTGTATTTAATTAATTCATTATGGCAGTCCTGGCGTTCCATAGTAGAAGGATGTACACATTGTATGTACAATAATGCACTAAGCAGCATATATATTTTCTTGCACTTTAATATATCAATACATTTGAATTAAGATGTTTTTATCAGACATTTTAGGCTGGTCAGTTTTATTGGTCTTGTTCCAAATGAACCAATATTCACTATGTTATAAAATGGGCATATCTTTTGACTTTATAGCTAAATTAACCCTGTAACCAAAGTTTGCTCTAATTTGACTGGCCAAAAACATCCAGTACCAAAAATCTTCTCCCTGCATGCATAATCTACACATTCATATACATTTTAGGCAGGTGTGAAAAAATGCTGTAAACAAAGAATGCTTTCAGAAATATAAATGATTGTTTATTGGCCCCAGATGTATTCTGCAGCAGGACAATGACCCCAAACATACAGCCAAAGTCATTAACAACTATCTTCAGCGTAAAGAAGAACAAGAAGTACTGGAAGTGAGCCCTGATCTCAACATCATCGTGTCTGTCTGGGATTACATGAAGAGACAGAAGGATGTGAGGAAGCCTACATCCACAGAAGATCTGTGGTTGGTTCTCCAAGATGTTTGAAACAATCTACCAGTGGAGTTCCTTCAAAAACTGTGTGCAAGTGTACCTAAGAATTGATGCTGTTTTGAAGGCAAAGGGTGGACACACCAAATATTGATTTGATTAAGATTTCGCTTTTGTTCATTCACTGCATTTTGTTGATTGATGAAAATAAGTGATTAACACTTCCATTTTTGAAAGCATTCTTTGTTTACAGCATTTTTCTCACCTGCCTAAAATGTTTGCACAGTACTGTATGTGTATTTATAGGCAATATAATATCCATCGCTTATTACCATTTCATTGGAAAATTTTAGGAAGTTAAAAAGCTTGAAAAGCAGCAATTTCACCAGTAGGTGCTCAAATGACCGCCTCATATGTGACTTGCTTCAGATTCATAAATAATGCAGCTTTAATCTACACAGAATGTGCTGGTGGTTTCTTTAAATAGCTTATGAGCTTGGAAGTATGTAAGTGGCCGCATTATTGCTTTATTATTTATTGAAACCCCAGTACAGAAGGTTGGGATTGGTATAATTACCAAAATGGATTAAGAACGCTGGAGTTAAAAATTTGAGATATTTGGGTTTATAAAATGGCTGTGGTACTTTTTTGTTGCAGATCTTATCAAGCACTACTTCACCTTCATTTCACAACCAGTAATTAGCCTTCACTTTGCCTATCGGTATTGTTACTTGGCTGACTGTAATCACTGCGCACGGCATATGAAAAAAAACAAAACAGATTTACTATATGTCGCACAAACCACTTGGATTTTTACTTGAGTCTATATAATACCTCTGTTGTAGAAATTTGTAATTACAGTTCTCTTGCTATTGTATTCAGGATTTTGTGGAAGAGATGAGAACATGTTTACATCGGGTAAGGTCATCCAGTAAAAATTATAATTGTTTGTCATAACTGCTCCTACATCTACCCTCCAGGTAAGAAAACAATCAGCTCAAAGAAGGCAGATTGTCATGCTCTTAGTAGGCCTCAGCATGGCTAACTTGGTTTAGTCCAAAAGTCAACTGTAGGAATATTTGCTGCCATTCTCTACTTTTCCACTTATTTCAAGATCATTCTGAAAACTACGAGACATGGTTCAAACCCATGTTTGAAAAGCACATAAGCATACAAATGCAAAACTACAAGCACTATTAACTGCTGAAAAACAAATCACGTGTTCCTTTGTCAGCATTTTATCACCAAATTAAACTACTAATAAGGTTTACCCATTTATTAACAGGGAGGAAACAATCAAAGTGAAATAATCTTTTTTTTTAAAAAGGGAAGAATAAAACATGAAAGGAATTAACAGGCATTTTAAAGTCATCCACTGCTTTTGTTCTCTTTATCAAAAACATCTGCTTTGTATAAAAGTGATCCCTGCTGTGGGAGCACGACGGTGTGGAGCTGCAGATCAGATCTATTTAGAAGACAGCATCAAGTTGAGTGGCTGAAGCCTGCTAGCCAGGCCAAATACAGCAGTATAGCTGTTTACATAATAGTAATAAGCTACAGTACACAGTGACACCATCAAGTTTTAGGAGGAGACTTGCTTACATGAGCAGGCCATAGATTATGCCAAGACAAATCGATTAGCATGGGAGCAGTCTAATATTAGGATTCAAAGTATGATTAGAGGAGCCGTGTTATGTAATGACAATAATGAGTCTCTGTTATACTTCAATACACAAACGAACATCCACTGGCCTCAAACTGACAAAATGTCCTTTATCTGTCCCGCAAAATGTCTCTTTTGTTTTTGAGATAGATAGATAGATAGATAGATAGATAGATAGATAGATAGATAGATAGATAGATAGATAGATAGATAGATAGATAGATAGATAGATAGATAGATAGATAGATAGACTGATCTAAGGGGGGGGGATTTATTCACTTGAATAAATCTTACAGTAAATACACACAGTCTCTGTCCATCTGTGTTTCTGTGTTTTTGTTTCTTTGTTTCCCAATTCCTTCTTTAACATCAAGAGTTGGGCAAACTTGACATACTGGTACATCTCAGGTCCCTGCAGGCTCTAATCTAGATTACATATTGTGACGTCATCATGTTACCCTGCAACATGAAATTTGAGCACTACTGCAACTACTACACTTTATAAAAGCATTTTTTTTAGTTCACAGACAACAGCATTAACATCCAAACAAACTGTTGCATTTGCATGTACGTGTCATACAATATATATTATATGGCATAAACAGACAGTGTTCATTGGTTCTGTTGTGAGTCCATCTTTGAGAACGAGTCCATTATTACATCTGTTGTTCGCACATTACAATAGACTCTGGATTACATCACTACACTGACACTCAGTAACCTGCCTGGCCTCAGCAGGTCACACAAATGAAAGACGCACACACACGTGTACATACACACACACACAGAAGTGTTACCATGGATCACTAAAGGGAACTCAAGGAGGAGGGTAGATTGGCCGTGTGTGCGAGGGGGTTGGGTGTTAAATCTGATCTGGCCAGTGCTGACGATGGCAGTGTGGCTGCGCCCTCACATCGGCCACATCAGTGTGTGTGTGTTATATAACAGCATGATAAAGCTGCCTTTGGGATCTGACTGTGGCTGCTGAGCCTCTTACCTGTGTGTCATATGGAAAGCTCTGGCAGCAATCTTTATCTTCCACATCAATCATCTCAGTGGATCCTGAATTGACCACATTTAGCCTGTCACTGTTACTGTGTTTCTCTTTCTCGCTTCACTCTCAGTGTGTGTGTGTGTGTGTGTGTGTGTGTGTGTGTGTGTGTGTGTCTCAGGGGTGCCACCAGGAATTTGGGGTCCCATGAAAAAAAAAACTTGCGGCCCAAGTCACCCCTACGTTGACGTGAAGAAATATAATGCATTTGGCCCTTGAAGTTACTTTTTTGTTAGGGAGGATTTGTTTGTTGTTGAGTGCAATGTTAAAATAAGTTCTTTAAATATGTGTACACTTATGTCTGCATTTTTATTTGGTTATATATGAACAAAATTATAGCAGAGGTGCTGCCACGTGTCTGGCGACTAGTTTGTTTAATTGGTGGTTACATGAAGGGCTTCGGTTAGTTAAGAGTGATGGGGAAAAATTGCTTTCACTTTTGTAGTTTTATCTTGTTATACAATATTTGAAATGTATAAAAAACCCAAACAGCAACACTAAATTTTCAGAAGTATTTGTGGGTGTTTTCTTGTTTGTTTGTTTCGTATTATTTGAACACTAAAGTGACCCTCCAATGAGATGACAGTACCAGGAGTGGCCCACAGCTTATTTAAGTTTCAGACTGGTCCAAAGTGATACAAACACATTACTGGTGGGATCATATTCGATTATTCACTGTCATCATTTAAAACGTCCAATAAATTAAAATTTAACATTTAAAAAAACATCAAAAGTGCATCTCATTCCTCCAGGAATCAGCTGTGAAATCAACTAAAACTTAAGGAACTTGTCTCACTTAATGAATTTTAAGTGGCTTGGATGCAGTTGCTTAAGGCTGAAAATGTTCTGCCTGACTATTATTACTTTTGTTTCTGGCATCAGACAATTACGTTGGTTGTGTCAGTGTTTTAGTTTTATTTTATTTGCATGTACTTAGCTGGATTCTGTATTTGAGTATCTATGTGCCGACTGATTACTCATTAATACAACTTACAGTCATACCAACCTGAGTATGCTTAATCTCATCTGCTCTCTGAGAGCAGCATGGCTTGTTGGTTAGCACTGTTGCCTCACAGCAAGAAGGTCCTGGGTTTGATGTCACCATCTGGCTGGAGCCTGTCCTTTCCAGATACTCAGGCTTCCTTCCACAGTCCCAGGACATTGCAGTTAGTGGGGTTAGCTTAATTGGTGATTTTAAATTCACCCTAGGTGTGAGTGTGAATAGTTGTCTGTGTCTCTGTGTTAGCCCTGCAACACACTGGCAACCTGTCCAGGGTGTAACCTGCCTCTTGCCCGATGGTAACAATTTTCAGACTTAGCAGTAAAAATAGTAACAATTTTTGTAACAAAATTGTTACTATTAAAATGATTGCCTCCCATTAAATTCGTCCCTCCCAATTCAAGTGTATAATGGTAAATGTGGTGGCTGCTATAGGACAAACATGTCCTATAAAAAATTTCTTTATACTACATTTTAAAAATCGTATTAAATAATAGAAACGCTTAGCAGTAAATCGGAATAAAAATGAATATGGTCAATCTTATATTTTTGTGGTACTCAGATAGAAAATTGACTGCGGACCAGATCCCCAGAGTTTCTCCTTAGTACTTGGCAAGACTTAATTCATTCTGGAAGAGGCTGTTAAGCTTTTTTAAAGGAGTCCGATATGAGTCAACGAAGCTCACTTCTGTCCGATCGCAGTGATACTGAGATGAGTTGTTAAAATTTCGTTAGCTACTGTTAGCTGCTGTTAACTGTCAGTAGGGATGGCAATCAAGATCCTGGTCTTGTAGCAACATAAAGTATTAGGAACACCACCTAAAGCCCAGTTCTGACTAGGGTACTTTTTCCCTCTTACTTCTTTTTTTCCCTTCTCCATGTAAATGAATGTTTATATGAGAGGTGTCTTTCTTCACACTAACAGAGAAAAGAACAAGCATCAGTAAGATGAAATAGGCAGTGTTGGCACTAACGCGTTATTAAGTAACGGGTTAGATAGGGTCGTTACTCGTTACTTCGTGTGGTGGCTATCAGAGC